>NC_090447.1:138269953-138572983 GCF_031143425.1 Pleurodeles waltl | reverse complement strand
TGTGCACCAATCTGTAGATTCAAAGTAATGCTAAGGCTTCATAGTCAGCTACAGCTCTTATTGTTTATGACGTTGTCTCCTATTTGCAAGTCACATGCAGAGGATAGGGCAGCATGGGCACTTGCAGATCTGTGGTTGAAGATGTGGACTGAGGTGTGAGAACATGGTGCTTTTTTACTTTGCGGCGCAGTGCATATTATTCACATCCCTACGTAGTCCCTCCAGTCTGGGGTTTCTTACCTCTTTTACCACTACACCTTCATTGTTTTTCATGGGTCAAGTTCACAGGATTCCTCTTATCCCACAAAGGCCTTTGTGAAATACACTTTTTAATTGCTAACCACCAGTCATATTATGAGAATCCATCGATCCTCTGAGGTTCTGCAAATAAGCATTTGATCCAGGGAAAAACGTCACTCTTCTAATTGGATTTGCCTGTTGTTCATATTTTGATGACAAATTTAGCAAATCCAGCCGTGTGGGCCAACTATCAACATTATTTTGACAATAGCTTAGACCCATCTCCCAAAAGCCATTTGCAGCCTAGTTTCATGGAATAGGGGTTTGATGCTGAGCTTATTGAGTACTGCATTTGGCCACGTACAGCTGGATTGTATTGGATGGTAAATGCTGGTTCTATTCAAGGTGATTACTGCCTACAGAGAAAGGCTGTGCATGGCTAACTCAGTTACACTGAGACCAGGGCATCAGGCCAAATTCATGGACCTAGATTTGGGTCTGTGAATTTTCTATTATTCTTAACTGATTTTAGAAAATCCCAAAATTAATTAAAGAGCAAAATTTGCAACTCTTACATGTCATATGGCTTAACACTAGACAGTGTTTTTAGGTTTTGTGTATATGAATTCATCCATGTTCTGTTAGTTCGGACACAATAGGTGTTGTCTTAAAATGTCGGTATATGTTTGTTTGTGCTTATGGCACTATTGTCTACTTTAGGCTCCTACGGGGTCTTTGTGTCAGTATTACACACTCAGTAACTACTGGTTCCCTGCTGATCTTCGAGCCTATGCCTATTTAAACCCACCACCGTTCTATACTGTTACATGCAGGAGCCCCATCAATAGACTTAACAGTACCATCCACCCCAGTGCATCTTGATAATTAATATTTGAAGCAGATGTCCCCTCTGCTACAACTGGCTCAATAGGCTCAATAACTATATCCACACCTGGATGTTGGGTAGCACAAGAGAAGCTCTACGTCAAAGCATCTCTATTATATTTAATTTGCTACACCTCATTCAACCATTCCTCAAAACACTCCAGTTGAAAAGCACAGGACAAAAAAGGCAAAATAGAGAAAAAAGTGATGTGTACGTGGTGTTGACCCACCCCAAATTAAAGGTGCACACAGTTTAAATTCCAATTGTGCAAAGTTGACAGCCTTTGCAAATCAACAAAACATGGCCTTTCTAGAAAAATATGCCTCAAACAATATAGGATTGTTTGTATTTGTTGTGAAAGAAATGTGGGAAAATCTGTGTTTGCCAGGTTTTGTCTGGTTTTTCTTCCACAAAAGTATATTAGGAGTGATCCCCCACCCCCATCGTAATGTTTTAAACAGAAATTTGCAGAACTGGTACAAGCTTATTTTAAAATATCCGAACTAAAAATACTAATAAAATGTCAACCATTCAGCTAACTTTAGAAATGAAAATATGCAAGCTGCATTTCCCTAAATAATTTCTCAAAATGATTGAAAAAATAATTTCTCAAAAGCAAACTTTTCTAAAAATTGCAACAAAGTAGGAAAAAAATACAAAAATGAAATCCTTTAAAACCAAATAAAATAATGTTTTTAAAACAAGACTGCAGATGAAGTTTCCTCCTCAAAAATTCCAATTCACTTCAATTCTAGGTCAGCCTTGTCTCTCCACCCTGTAGTCCACAAAAGCAGAAGGGCATTGATAGGTTACTAAAATCATTTAAGCAGTGTATTTGTACCATTGCAAGCGGCTAATTTTCACTTGAACTGCATACGTAACTCACACTCGCAAGTGTATCCAAAACAGTTGAAGGCAAAATTACAAATGGGTTCCCACAAATTCTCTGGATTATTCTCTCTCAAGTCGGCTATTAGGAAATGGACTAAGCTTGCTGCTAGAACATTTTTAATGGATACTACATGGCTACTTTAAAAAACTTGCACTTTTGGCTTTCTATTCCACTTCTTGGTATGTATACTGGGACTGTGCATCCACCAAAGTCACAAAATTAAGACAAGCTTAACCCCCTGGTAGCTATGGCACAGAGCAGAAAATCTTACCTTAGGGCAATGTGTAAAACATTTCTGCATATCTGCAGTACCAAAATAGTAATAAATTCAAAACATTAAAAAATTACAATCCTAAACCAAATTGGAGAAATAGAGTGATATTTGATAAAATTAGGATTGCTGACTGAATATCAGAAACAAATATATTTGTCCCCATTATAACTTGAGCGGATGGAAAAGGCTATCAGCTGAAGTCATGCGGTCGCCTTCCCGTAATCCCTATTACCAGTTTCCCGCTTGGTTAGTGGGCGGAGGCTCAGTTAAAAACAGCCCACAACACTGACGTCGGCTAATTGAGCCGGCGGCAATTTTGAGGTGCGTAGGGTGCACTAGCACCAACTGTACTTTCAGTGAAAAGTGCGATGGTGCTGGCCACGGGGGCCCCCTGCACCCCATCCCCACTAGCATTTACATGGCGGTGCAACTGCCATGTAAACGCTGGTGGAGAGGGAGGTCACCCTGGTGGATTGGGACCCTGAGCACCACCAGGCCGTCGGGCAGCCAAAAAGTGGTGGTGCCGGTGGTCTGACCATGGCCGTAGTGCGGATTGGCGGTGGACCGACTGTCTGCAGACCGCCAGGGTCATAATGAAGGCCATTATGTGGACAGAATATTGTGTAAAAAATATGAAGGGCCAAAATATGGAGATGGTAAGTGCAAATAGGTAATTATAGGTTTGTTATTCTTATCTCCACATCTATGGACCTTGAAGATATCTGTACCCTCAAGGTACAGTTGTGTGAAGTTATATATGGTAAAACTTTGCTTACTTATGGAAACTTACTGTTAGAAATGGGGTTTCTGGTTGGCTAGGGTATGCACCTCAGCCAGGCAGAACCTACCCACTCTAGTCAGGGCAAGGGAGTTGCACATCTAAGATAACCCCTGCTCACCCCCTTGGTAGCTTGGCACGAGCAGTCATGCCTATCCCAGAGGCAATGTGTAAAGCGTTTGCACAACACACACAACACACATGACGTAAAAGGTACACCACAAAGTAAACACAACACTGAGCTATGTAAAAATAACCTGTATTGCACAAAACATAATTAGACCAACATTACACGTAAGTAATACCCTGCTACTTTAGCAGTTGTCAGAATGTTACACAAGTTACTAATACTCTGCAAGAATACGCAATTGTCACATTAGAACACGTAAGTACTCAGGATTCTGCAACATAAGCAGTTGTCAGGAATTACAATAAGAGTTATATGCACTTGTCATGAATAACCCCTAAATACCCATAAATGGCATATTAGAAAACAGATCACAAGTCATAAAAATACATATCAGCTTGTCACACTCATAAAAGAAACATCAGCACATATATGTAATCTTATGAAAGCAGGTAAGGTCTAGACTAGGCTCCTGGAGACCATATTCCCTAAAAAGTACCTGGTTTCGTAGTGTAGAGGCACTCTCTATGCCTGGAAAGAGGAGTATGGGGGCCCCCGGCGCTCCTGTGTGCTCACAGGGGCCACACGCTGCTCCTGGGGAGAGGGGCAGACAGCACCCTCTCTGCGGTGGTTGAAACGGGCCCCTCCGGGTACCCGTGATCCTTGTGGGCCCCCCCCCCAGGCCTCTAATGGCCCTCTCCCAAAAGGGGGGGCCCAAAAAGCCACAAAGAATTACGTAGCTGGGGCGTTTGCGCCCCTGAGGCAGTGACCGCGGGGAAGGGAACTCCGTTTCCACCCCGTGTCCTGCAGAGTAGTAGACAGCAATAGGCAGCCACCCGCTTCCTCGGGGCGACTGCCAGAAATGAAGGTAGGTTGAAGCAGGGGCCTCCAGTGAGGTTTCCCTTCTGCTCTGGGGGTCGGCCGCACCCGATGTGGTGCGCGAGCCGCTCTCTTCTCTGCCTTCGGTGAGGGCTCCTCTGGAGAGCAGGTGCAAACGGTGCCCCGGGGGCACTCTTCCGAGTTCGCATACCCCGGGGGCACAACAGGAGCGTGCTTGCTCCTTTCTGTTCCTTTGCTGGTGCCCTGGGGGCAGTGGGGGCAGTGCAGCTCTGGCGCGCTACAATCAATAAAGCCTGGCTGCGGCGGTGATTCGATCAGCTGGGAAGCGCTTGTAAAAGTGCGAGGGCTCTTTTCTAAGCCCGGGCTGCGGCGGTGATTTTAGGACAGCCAAAAAGTGCTTTTCAAAGCGCTAAGGCCATATTTGTAGCCCGGGTTGCGGTGGTGATTATCCAGCAGGGAAAAGGCGCCTCGAAGCGCATGAGGCACAGAAGAGCGCTCTCTCAGCGCTAAGGATACCCCGAGGCAACACTCCTCGTGCAGGGATCGTTGTTGGGGTCAAGGGCCATGGCACCCTGCCCCTGGGAACAAGCGAAAACAAAAAGAAGCACAGGGCTGGTGGGCCCAGCTTCAGGCCCGCACAAGGGGTGCAGATGGTGGCAGTTCCTTCTAGTGACCAGGCAGGTCTCAGGTCAGCACAGCAGCAGCAGTCCAAGGTGGTTTCCTGGTGAGTCCATTCATCAGCGTCCTGTGTCCAGTTTCAAGTCCCAAGAAACTTCCCCTGTACTTATACTAGGGTTACAGTGTGTTTTACAATGGTAGGGAGAGGAGGTTCCAGCCAGTTACAACTGGTTCTGGGAGTGCCCCCTCTCTCCTTTCAGCACAGGCTCCAAACATCATTGGGCGGTTAACAACCCTATTGTGTGAGCCTTTACAAATGCAGGTGTGCCCCGCCTCTCCCTTCTCTCAGCCCAGGAAGGCTTTACAATATGTAGATTGGAGGCAAGCTGCAAAACACCAAAAGTCATAAGCACAGATAAATCTGCACTTTCTAGAGGTGGCATTTCTGGGATTGCGATAAAAAATACACCTACACCAGTAAGCAGCATTTTTCACCACTATCACAACCATACCAAACATGCCTACGCTACCCCTCATAAATCAGACAATACCCCTTACACATAAGGCATGACATTTCCAATGTAATCCTATGAGGAGGCAGCACTCACAGCAGTGAGACACCAAGTTAGGCTGTTTGTCACTACCAGGACAGGCCACGCAACATGGCACATGTCCTGCCTTCTACATACATGGCACCCTGCCCAAAGGGCTAGCTAGGGCATACCTTAGGGGTGACTTACATGTAGTAAAGGGGAGTTCTGGGCCTGGCAAGTAAATTTAGATGCCAGGTCCCTGTGGCAGGAAACTTAGATAGGTTTGTCAGGCTACTTCAGGGGGTGGTCCAAGCAGCGCTGCAGGCCCACTAGTAGCATTTAATTTACAGGCCCTGGGTATAGGGATACCACTTTACAAGGGACTTATAGGTAAATTAAATATGCCAATCAGGTATAATCCAATCATACCAAATTTGAAAGGGAGAGCACATGCAATTTAGCACTGGTTAGCAGTGAAAAAGTGCTCAGAGTCAAAACGTCAGCCAACAAAGGTCAGAAAAATAAGGAGGCAAAAAGCCAAAGGTCTGGGGAATGACCCCGTAAAAGGGCCAGGTCCAACATGACCCCCTACCAGCCCAAAGCCATGGGAGAACAATCAATACCTTGATGGGCTTCCCTGCTTAGGGTGATAGAACCAGGAACGTGGCCCGCAACTCCAGGGGCATGATCCAGTTCTACGCCAATCTGAACCCAGTTGAATTCCTCTGTCTATGCTCCCAAGACAATCTAAGCTAACCCATGGAGGCGTCCTAGTTGTCTGTGGCCAGAGCCAGGTCCCAGGCCATCCCGGGGCCTCTGGTCTCTGAAACCTCTCAGAGTGGGGGGCGGGAGCCCCAGGTGCATAGCATCCTGTTTCCACTCTCCTTCCCACCAGTTCAGGAGCTACCCCCTGCCACTGGTCTTCTAGCCTAGGGACTGGTCCCATAGCCTGAATAGGGTCAGGGGAGAATCACTCCTCCTGCCCCTCCTTCTAGGGTTCCGCCTCCTCTGAGGAGGAGTTGTACCCCCAGAATCCAGAACTGCCAGGGCGCTGGTTACAGTCGTCCTGGTCAGCTCACCCACCAGTTCAGAGGAGTCCCCCTGTAACTGGTTTCCCAACCCAGGGTCCTTCCCCTCTGGATGAGCCGGGGTCAGGAAAGAGCCTTTCCTCCTCCTGCCCCTCCTTCTAGAGTTCCGCACCCTCCCATCAGGAGTGATACCCCCAGAAGTAATGGTAGAGAGACTAGGGACAGCCTTCTCCACTTCCATGTCAAGGGAGCTACCCTGGACCTGGTTCTTCAACCTAGGGACGGTACCCTTGGGCTGGTAATGAGTTAGTGGAGCGTCCTCCCTCAAACTTTCCCTTACAGGAACTGAATCCCTAGGGACTGCATCCTCCAACCTAGGGACGTTACCCTTTTGCTGGACAGGGGTTAGGGGAGTGCCCTCCTGCGAACCACCCCTTACAGGAACTGAATCCCTAGGGCATGCATCTTCCAACCTAGGGACGTTACCCTTTTGCTGGACAGGAGTCAGGGGAGTGTCTTCCCGTGAATCCCCCCTTACAGGAACTGAATCCCTAGGGAATGCATCAGTAGAGAGGCTGGTTACAGCAGTCTCTATTCCCAGATCTATCCTACAGGGCCACAACTGGGCAAAGTCACCAGAACTAGATCCTACCACAGCCTCATCAGGACCACCAGGAAATCCCCCTGCAGGACCGCATGAACTCCACCACACACAACACAAAAGAACTCTTCAACGTCATTAAAGAATTTACCAAACCACAAGCTGAGACCACCAACTTCCTGCCATCTCAGGATACCTACGATACACTGGCCACTTTATACCACCGGAAGATCAAAGACATCTACAACAGTTTCAGACCCCAAGACTATCTGAGCTCACCAACAACACCCCTACTTGGATCTTCTGAATCCCCTCGACTCCTGCATGCCTGGTCCCCCCTCACAATGGATAAGACTCTCTCCATCATGAGCAGCAGCCACTGTGGAGCCCCGACGGACCCCTGCCCACACTACATCTTCAACAAGGCCAGCGCTTCGATCATGCCAGAACTCTGCAGTACTATCAATTGCTCCCTAGAATCAGCAACCTACTCCAAGGACTGGAAGCACGTCGAGGTCCACCCACTTCTGAAAAAACCCACAGCCAACCCAACGAACCTCAAGCAGTATCTGCCCATCTCACTGCTGCCCTTTCCCCCCCAAGGTCGCAGAGAAAGCAATCAGCGCTCAGCTAATCCAACACATCGAGGACATTAACATGCTGGATGTCTCCCAATCAGGATTCAGGACGAACCACAGTACTGAACCCACCCTGCTCACCAACATAGAAAACACCCGCTCCCTCCTTGGCCGTGGACAGACAGCAGCCCTCATCCTACTTGATCTTTCAGCCACCTTGATACAGTGTCTCACTGCACACTATGCACTAGACTCCATGCAGCAGGCATAAGCAGCAAGGCCCTTCAAATGGATACACTCCTTCCTGACAAGGAGAACACAGAAAGTCAGACTCCCACCACACCTGTCAGAACCCACCAACATCAGCTGTGGAGTACCCCAAGGATCATCGCTGAGCCCCATGCTATTCAACATCTGTATGATCCCACTCCCCCTCATCGTCAGGAACTATGGTATGAATATCGTCTCCTGCGCTAATGACACCCAGCAGATCAGCTCCCTGACCAAGAACCCCTCAATAGCCAAGAAGAATTTCAGGGACAGGATGAAAGCAGTCGCCGCCTGGATGCTGGAGAAGTGCCTCAAGCTGAACTCTGACAAAACCGAGATCCTTTTAATGGGACCCTCCTTATCAGCCTAGGCTGACTCCTGGTGGCCCTCAACACTCTGCAGGCTCCCCACCCCTACTGACCATGCACAAAACCTTGGTGTGATCTTGACTCAAAGCTCACTAGGACCAGACAGATCCGTTGCATCACCTGCTTCCATATCCTGTGGCTCCTACGGAGGATCTTCAGATGGATACCAACCAATTGAAAGAAAACCATGACCCACGCCCTAATCATGAGCAGACTAGACTACGGCAGCACCCTCTATGCCGGAACTTCCAAGAAGAACCTGAACAAGCTGCAACAAATTCAGGATGCCGCCTCCAGACTTATCCTAGACATCCCACGACAAGAACACATCACAGAACACCTAAAAAAAAACTAGTGGCTCACCATCAAGAAGAGGATCAACTTCAAACTCCCCGTACACACCTATAAAGCCCTCAAAGCAGTGGACATAGCTACCTCAATCACCGCATTACTGATACTCCCCTTCCAGACCTCTCTGCTCATCCCAGCAGTCACTCACCAACTTACCCCGCATAAAGAAGTCCTTGGCTGGAGGAAGATCTTTTTCATACCTGGCAGCAAAAGGTTGGAGCACCTTACCTCTTCACCTCAGACAGCCGCCATCGCTGCCTCAGTTCAGGAAGGACCTCAAGATCTGGCTCTTCAATTGATCTTTGAGGACATACCCCTCAGCGCCTTGAGACCCTAAGGGTGAGTAGTGCACTTTAAAATATATGATTGATTCATTGATTGATTGATGGATGACCGTCCTCAAGGACACTATACCCGGCCCAGCAGACACCCTTGAACGCTTCATCCTAGGCTTCTCCACTGGCTCTCATCTTCAGCAGACACTGTTACCCCCCTGAAAAATACCACAATCAACAGGCTCTCCAAACAAACCACATGGGTCACCCCAGAACTTCAAACCTTCAAACACCATTTCAGGAAATTTGAAAGACACCGGCGCTTCAACAAAATGCTTGCAATCCTTGACTCCTTCAAGTTTGCCCTAAAAACACATCAACGCCAAGTCAGAGAGACCAAGAAAGACACACTATCCACCCGCATTGAGGATAGCACCAATCACACCTGAGAACTCTTCAACATAGTCAAAGAATTATCTTGCCCCTCCGCCACTGAGAACACGATCCACCCCTCCCAAGCACTCTGTGACAAGCTATCAGACTACTTTCACCACAAAATTGCCAACATCTACAGCAACTTTGACCCCCAGCCTACTGCACTCGACCCACCCCACCCCTCACCACCGCCCCTGAATAACCGAATGGAAGCAGCTCTCCACCAAAGACACCCTCACCATCATGTCGACTATCCACTCTGGATCCCCTACAGACCCTTGCCCGCACCACCTCTACAGCCTAGGAAAAGAGTTAGTAGGAGCACCACTCACAGAAATACCTAAACACCTCCATCACCACTGCCACTGTGGCCAGCACCTGGAAATATGCTGGGTCAAACCCCTTCTGAAGAAGCCCTCAGAGGACCCCACTGACCTAACAAATTGCCACCAAGCTTGTTCCTCCTATTTCCCTCCAAAGTCCTGGAAAAGGCCATCAACCACCAGCTCATGGACTACCTCGAACAGAACAACTTGCTCAAACCATCCCAATCAGGCTTCTGACTAAACCACAGCATCGAGACTGCCCTGATCGCAGCAACCAATGATATCAGAGGCCTCCTAGACCTCGGTGGAACAGAGGCCCTCATTCTTCTCAACCTATCCGCAGCCTTCAACACAGTCTCCCCCACACTCTCATCACCAGACTCCACAACATAAGCATCCAGAAAACACTCTCAACTGGATCTCTTCTTTCCTCTCCAGCTGAACACAGAGGATCTGCCTCCCACCTTATGTTTCCACCCCACAAGACACCATCTGTGGTGTTCCTCAGGGCTCCTCCCTCAGCCCCACCCTTTTCAATGCCAACATGACCCCTCTAGCTGATGTTGGACGGACCCACAGACTCAACATTGTCTCCTATGCTGACAACTCTCAGCTCATCCTCTTCCTCACTGACTACACCACCTCCACACGCTCCAATTTCCAAAGCACCATGACCAACATCACCACCTGGATGAAGACCAACTGCCTCAAGCTAGATTCAGACAAAAGGGAGATCCTCATCTTCGGAAATAAGCCGTCACCCTGGGATGACTCATAGTGGCCAACCGCCCTCAGCCCCTCCTCCACACCTTCCAGCCATGCTCGCAACCTCGTAATCACCCTCAACACACAACTCACCATGAAGCAACAGATCAACACCATCTCCTTCGCCTGCTTCCACATCCTTCGCATGCTCCACAACTTTTTCCATTGGATACCGTTATCCACCAGAAAAACAGTCACCCAAGCATTCATCTCTAGCCGCCTAGACTACGGCAACACACTCTACGCTGGAACCACAAAGCAGCTCACTAACCACATCCAGACCATCCAGACCGCTGCAGCAAGATTCATCCTCAATCTCCCCAGAAGAACCAGCATTGCTCCCCATCTCAGGGCCCTCCACTGGCTCCCGGTACAGCACAGATTTCTCTTCAAGTTTCTCACTAATGCCTACAAATACCTCCACAATGCCGGACCTGCCTATCTCAACAACCACCTCACTTTACACCAACCGACCAGGAAACTCCATTCAGCCACCTTCGCCCTCGCCCACGCCCCCGCATCTACTGCAAAAGTTTTGGAAGGTGCTCATTCTCCTACCTTGCCGCCAAGTCCTGGAACAACCTCCACCTCCACACATTCTCTTCACTGGAGACCTTCAAAAAGCAGCTTAAGACCTGGCTTATCGACCACCACCTCCCACCAGGCCAGAATCGCAGCACCCCCTGGGTGTCAAGTCCGCACTCTACAAGAAACCTCTGACTGATTTATTGATTTGGATCCATGGGAGTTTGCCTCAAATGGCTTGGTCCCTGTCTACTGCAAACCTAGACTACTATTGAAGTGAGAGAGCGTAATCTAAACGTTACCTATTTTAGATGTGAAGTGCTTATACTTAACAATGTTGCATTAATATTATTCATTGAAACTTATTTTAAATGTGGAGAATTATCGTATGCATATACTAATATCAATTATAAGAAATGATTGCTTGTATTATGATTAATTGAATATGTTAACACGTACGAAGATTGCATTTATTAGAATCCATAAGCCTTAAGTTAGCATGAGTCGAAGAATTAGCTGCGTAGCTCTCATATTAAAGCGTATTTTTCTGTTTCTCCAGTGTGCTGACTCGCAAAAGGCCATGACCCAGTATGTGTTCTTTTCTTTCTTTTATGTAACAAGTCGTGCACCGTTCTCATCCACTTGCTAGCTGCTTTAGTATAAGTCTATATGCTTTGCAACAAATATGGAAACCTTCAAGGACATTCTACCATGGAAAAGAGAACTTTTGACCTGATGAACGTGCCAGAAAATGAAGTAACCCCCGGATGTGCCACCTACGAAAATGTCAATTATGAAGACCAATCAAAGTATTACAATTTATCATGAAATGACAAGTGCATTACTTAATGTATAATTTGATAGGTTGAAGATAGTGGGGTGAAGTGACTATCCAATAGAATTTTGGGGGAATGTATTATGAAAAAGGGATAAAAACTCATGACACAGGAGACTCGGGACCATTAGGTAGGGAATGATATTGATTGCATCCAGAAACTCTGTCACTCTATTTGGTGATTTGAGACTTAGACAAAACCATCCTCACCCATAGACTGCCCCATTACACTTCCCTACTTACAAGGGAAGTGTCCCCTGTCCTTAGATGAAATAAACTGTTGGCGCGCTAACTGATGTCCTGAAGACAAAGACTGATCCTGTATGCTGACTCATACCGAGGAGGGTAATTATGACAGTTGCTCTTGTAAATTGTCTATTTGCTTTTCTTTTCTAGGTACCAACTGCTGTATTTTTGATTAGAAGACTTTAGTTAGATGTTTTCCAAATCAGTGTTCTAAATTGTTTTTGCATGAAGTCCAACATGCTGATGCTAATTAGTGGTTAGATTAGATATTCACCTTGACTGACAAACGGACATGACTGACATTGTACTATGCTGAACTGGGCTTATATGATGTTCTATGCATTCTGACTTGTGTATCTCTTATGTTAGTGTCTCAATAGTTCTGATCTTTACATTGTCAAAATCTTATCACAGTTGCCATATGTGACTATGCTCTTTTGCTTCTTGGTTTTGAGATTAATACATCTGCTGTTAAATTGTAATCAATAGGGAATAAAATTCACAAAACTTCAACAAAGGTGTGGTTATTCATGACTGAAAGGTCATGGTTGCGCCGACAGTTTTAACTAATGTCTAAACTGAAATATATTGTGGTGATATATGTTGATAATATTATTGATGTATTGCTTGACATATTGATCAGTTACCTCATCTTACTGTGTCTCACCACTGGGTCAAAAGATTCATCGGCCGAAAACGAGTCCTAATGTGTATAAATTGACATAGAAGGACGCGTTAACAGAAGCATAGCATTTTTGGGTCCTTTTCTCACTTTATCCTTTAAAGACTCATATCTCTGGTTCCCCTTATTGGATATTTGTCATTCCAGTGCCAGTTTTTTAACTACATTTTACTCAATTTTTCTGATTCAATTTCGAATTTGTATTCTTTTATTTTTTGTCTTTATTACTATTTTCCCATTTCTAACAGTATTCATAAACAATTCACACACACTGCCGTAAGTTAATCCTGTCTGTTCTGTGCCATTACGACCAGGGTCGAGAGCTCAGGTTAATTTAGTGACATTTGCGGTACAACCCGACAGGATGGTGCTATTGAGCAAAGATCAACGTTATTTGAATGCTTAAATACCATCCTAAAAGAAGACAGAGGACGACTTCTCTCTCTACATTGCTTGGGGAAACCTATCTGCTAAAGTGCGATTCTAGAGAGAACCTAAATAAAAGCCAGGAGGCCGGAGATGGATCTGAACTAGAGAGCCAAGCTAGTTCAATGAAAATCGAAATTCCATGACGCATTCCAGTCTATGATGCACAAGTGCGCTACCTCTCCGAAGCTTTTCAGTAGAATAATACTTGGCAGGTTCTAGCATTCAAAGTTGTTATTAGGTAATAATTGAATCATTTCCATACAGAATGATATTTGGTAAATGTTTCATAATGAAACCCATAAAATTAAATCACCCCTCCCAAAAAGCGTTGGCCTGCATTCCTGACTTTTAAAAGAAGGACTATGCCAAGTATTCACTATCTTCATAATGTAGATTCCACTACCCTTTTAAACAAGAGGGTTACCGTCTACAGATAATTTACTTATAGTTTATGCAATTGTAAAAATACATACGAGATCGTGTTCTCATTATTTAATTTTAGTATCACAGAGCAGAAATGTGCAATTTCAATGTAATGTTTTGTGGTGCTACCATTTGTCTTCTTTCATTATTACTATGGATTAATTTCACGAAAAATGCATAATTGAGAAAAAACACTTTCCGAGAACGAGCAACAGTTTGCAGATAACAGAGGCAAACTCACTGTTATGTTTGGGTTTTTCATATTCTTAATAGACTAATTTACAGAAACGAATTATAGGAATTTAGGGCTATCATTTTCTGGAATGCCGTATCATCTGCAGTTGCAGAGGATAACACATGTGGGAGTAGCAGATGCAGGATCACCAGAGTTTATTTTTCTCTACAACTTACGGGGGTATGTTACCTGAGTGCAGCTCAAGTGTGAAGAATTAGCAGCATGAACCACACGATTATTTGCCTGAAGTAAGTGAAAGAAAAGTTTAGTTTGCATTAACATTGGACCTTGGCTACATTTTTTATTAGGTGGGCAAAATCAAATGAGAATACCATATTTTTCATTACACATTTTTGTAGAATTTCACCTGTCTGACACTGGTTTTAGCAGAAAATGCCTTAAGGACAGTAAAACCGAGGTTTACCATGGCAGAGAGATATTTTCTATCTGATCGAGTGTTGGAATATTGTGAATGTTTGATTATTCGGGCATTTTTGTAGATTCGACAATAATTTCTCATATTTCGCAAAAAATAATCTCACCATTAACTTCGACATGAAACAAAATGGGTTTCAATTATACGACCTTGCCTTCAATAAAGATAAATAGCGGCCATGTAATATGAGATTTCATGTTATCACAAAATAATGTGTGGAATGATAGCCTGTGATAGGGGTACTCTACAAGGCGGGACTGGCCGTCCCGGGCATCAGGCGTTCCTCCTGGAGGCTGGAAAGGTGGTGGAACGCTTTAGGTAATGGGGGCCAGTTTTGTAGCAGTATAGCAGTTTTAAATTTAAAAGCACTACAGAGTTCCCTGTATATCCAACAGTTTTCAGGCAACAATAAAAGTCCCAAGGTAACTCTAGTGAATAATGTACCTGCTAGAGAGAGATCGGGGTTTTATCTAGTGGCAGTTTTTACTCACCTAAGATATCGCAGAGGGTTAATATGCATGCTGCAAATAGCGTGTATTATACAACTCACAGAACAGTATTTTATGGGTGTAGCTCAGTGGGTTACTGTTTTTGTCACAGAGTTCATTTTGCTACCGTGCCGTTCATAATTTACAATCAGAATGTAGCACAGTGAGCTATAAACTATCAAAGAGCTGCATGCAAACTACATGGTACAGGTTAAAAAGTCATGCATTCTCACAGTTTTTGATTATCCTTATTTTGCTAAAAAGGGTTTGATGGGTAGAAATAAATTGTTATTAGTAAAGTCAACCCTAACCACTGTGTTACGTTGTGAATCCTGAGTTTATGCTTCCCTAGACCAAGCACTCTTACAAAAATGCCTTTCAGTATGGATGAAATCTGAGTCCTACACTTAGTAGTCCTCTTTGTGAACATTTTCTATTACTGATTTACACACGTATGATTAATTGTCTCTGTATGTGTGTGATGTAAAGTGCTCTAGCACCCCAGGCTAGTAAGAGAGGTGCTATAAATCAAATGAAGTACATGTGCAAGAGGGGCTATGGAGAGAAAAGAGGCACTGTTGAAGTGTGACGGTTGTAGTGTCTTGCATGAGTTAAATCAGAACCTTTATGGCTCCCTGGGGACTCTGTATCAGTGTTTGATGTATCCGCTACAGTAGAATGTATAAACACTTGCTTTAGAATATTGGAGTTCACAGACACCCACAAAGAAATGACAACGTGTTTTACAGTTCTGTGTGTGTCCTAGTCAGTTCCTGGGTGCCCGGATGGGAAAGATGCTGCAACTGGCAATGAGATGGGGATAAGTAACTTGGAATAGAAAGTGCTCTCCTGGAGAATTTGCCATGATCCAAGCAAACTGCTTCTGTGTACCACATGTGCCTTTGTTGAATTGCTGAGTCAACAGTTGACGTATGTGGAGTCAAAGCACAAGTCCAGCTGATGTGAAGCATTTGAAAAGAAAGAGAGCTTAAGGAAAAGTTCACCCATCGTTGGTCAAAAAACTACGACCAAGCTATTACAAAAAGATACCACACTGCCACGCAAAATAAAGTTATACAATGTATGGAGCACTAATGCTGAAGGTGGATTCCACAAAGCTCACAAAGCGTAAAGACAATCAAAATTTCCCATCTTTCATTACGAATGATAGTGCTGGCTGACATAACAATTAAAAAGCAAGCATACTGCTCTTACTCTTACCTGAGTCTTGATAAGTGAAGAATTACAACCTCAGCACCAGGCAGGGGGACTCAAGAAGAAGCACTGGGGTATTGCTTACTGAGCTGTCCAATACCTCAAGCTACACACCATCTAAGCTGCAGGGTGGTGGCTCAGAACAACTCCAGAGGTCTCCATGAGATGAAGAAAGTCAGAACTCCAAGAGCTGTCCTGGATGACCCAGAGGCTGAAACATCAACGGGCTTCAGTGATGATGCAGATTTCCTGGGGCAGTCAACAGCATTTGACAGAGCTCCACCCTCGAAGTGAACCACTCCCATGAACAGTAATTATGCTGCTGCCTTCTTAAAACCACCACCATTTGATACCACCAAAAAAGCAAAACATTGGCATCAGATGTACTGCTTGGATAGAGATTTGAAGAATTCATTGATGCACTTGAAGAAACTGATAACAGGAACATTATCAAACACCTCAAAAATCTCACTGGTGACAGTGTGAAAGAAGTCATAAAGAAAATGGAAAGAACAAAGAAGTTCCGTGCTGTCAGATTAAAAATGCATTGAATCTCAATGTAAATCCAGTTACACACATTGATTACGAAAGATATCTTTTTAGACAAGAACATCAAGAGCTGGCAAAACAATCAATGAATTTGTGGAAAGACTCAACACCTATCAAGCACTGTACATTTAATTAATTTAATGATAAAGAAGTCATGAGGCTTGGAGTGATCAAAGGATGCTTTTTCCATTTATTTAGAAGAGAAATGCTGATAGAAACTCTTAGGCCCTAATTGCGAGTCTGGCAGTCCTAGGGCTGCCACCGTGAATCAGACCGCCACATTATGACCGCCACGGTCAGACCACCAGCACCGCCAGTTTCCCTCCACTGGAGGTACTGGTGGTGCTGGCAGTCCTTATCCGCCAGGGCAACGCTGCATGCAGCGTCACCCTGGGGATTACAACCCCCCTCTCCGCACTTAGCATGGGCAGTGCAGGTGCCCCATGGCTGTCCCCATCACGCTTTTCACTGTCTTCTAGACAGTGAAAAGCGCAATGGGTGCTGTTGTACCCCACGCACCACAATATTGCTGCTGGTTAGATGTTGTGGGCTTTTACCTGCTGGGCTAGCGGGCAGAAACTCTATTTCCGCCCGCTGGCCCAGTGGGAAACTTGTGATAGGGTCCGCGGAAAGGTCACTGCACTGGGGGTGACCTGACCGTGGGAGTTTGGCAGGCGGCCTTTTCCGCCCGCCAAAATTGTAATGAGGGCCTTAGTCTATAGCTGAGGAACATGCTGAAAGACAAGCTGCCGACATGGAATCCAGAAGTACCCAGAGTGAGTCATTCATGGGTGGGAAAAGTATTTTGAAACAAAAGGCTGAAGGGCACAAATTGTTGACTACATGCAAAAAGAAGTTATGTTTCAGATGTGGATTCGCATTTTCACATGAAGGAATGCATCTTGCCATTTTCCAGATATACAAAGGCTGTGGTAAGGAGAACCATTTTGTGATGATTTGCACACCGAGGGAAAAAGTAAGGGTGTCACAGTGCAGAGACAAAATGGCCAACAAGAAGCAATGTTTGATTTGCTCCCACAAGGCCAAGTGGCGAAATCATTTGAGACAAGTTAAGAGTTAAGTATCATCTAAGTCATCTTCAAATGTTCTTCAGCCTCAATAATGAGTGAAAGTGATGAAAGTGATTGTACCATGTCAATGCTTACCTCAGAAAAATGTGCACATGTCAGACTGGTCGCTTGTGAGGAGGAAAGTCAGTCAAAGAAAAGTCGACATGCCAAAACAACGAAATCCTACAAACACTGTTTAGAGATTACACAGAAACTAAATGGATGTTCAATACCTTTCAATATCAATAGTGGTTCTTCAATAAATATAATACCTGAAGAAAAGTAAAAAGAACTGTCTCCGTTGCTGTGCCTCATGCTGTCAAAGACCAAGGTATGCACTTGGGGTACATCAACACCCATGAAGAGTAAAGGTAAATGTATAGTGACATGGAAACATAAGAAAGCAAAAGTACAAGCACAGATCCATGTACTTCAAGTTTCAGCAGCAAGTGCCTGCTTGCTTAGTTTCAACACAGGTGCTGACAAGGGACTTAATTTTAGTGAATTACAACATGAATGCTCACCACAAAATAGAAAGTCAATTTTCTTCATTGTTTCATGATTTAGGAAAGCTAAAGACTATGAAAGTAAAAATGCATATTAATGAGGATGTCTGTCCTGTCACCCAGAGACATAGAGGAGTTGATTTTTATTTACAAGAAGCTATTGAACAATACCTTGAATCATTACTTAAGCATGACATTATTGATTGTTCTACTGGTTCAAAACAATGGCTTTCTCCCATAGGCTTGATGCCTATAAAGGGCCAGGAAGGAACTGTGTGCATACGTGTTGACATGCACCAAGTGAACAAAGAGACTGAACGAACACGACATCCAAGGCTGCATATTGCTGACATGATCACTCAATTGAATGGTGTCAAAATCTTTTCTTGGCTTGATTTGAATAAAGGTTATCATCAGTTAGAACTAGAAGAAAACTGCGGAGATATGACAACCTTTGCTACATATGTTGGATACAAAAGACTTAGGGGCAGATATGCAACTTCTGGTGCAAGTTAGCAGAGCAAGTCACCATGCTGTGCTGCCCTGTGTCAAAGGGAAAGAGCATGAAGGCACTATATCTATGCAATAAGGTACATTTGTGGCCTTTCTGACTGCACTGGCACAGTTTGTGCTGGTTTGTGCTGGTTTTGTTTCTTCCACCATAATGTAAGGGTGTCTGCATTATAGGCAGGATTGTTTTGTCCAGGCATGGGCACCTTCCCGCACAAAAATAATCGTTGAAGGCATTTTCCTCTTGCTATGTGTACTGCAGAATGCAGCACACATAGAAAGAGGAGAAAACAAGAAGAAATAAAGATGTTTTCCCTCATTGCTCCTCCTCTGGAGAGGCATAGGTTTTTGGTGCATCCCCAGGTTTACATGGCTTTGTAAATCTGGGGGCGCATCAAAATCTATGGGTGTTATGTGGGAACACCCACAACAATGCCATGGAATTCCTTCCTAATGCACAGTAAGGCAACTTTACTCCATATCAATGAGGCCATTCAAGGCCATGCAATGTGGCTTTGCCTGGCCCCATAGATATAGTTTGAAAGGTTTGTGCCGCTGTTGCATCACTAAAACGGATGCAATGGTGGTGCAAGCCTCTCATGAATATGCCCTTCAGTTTTGGTGTATCATTGGCTGAAGAACTTTACCAAAACATCATACGACATATCACACAACCTGTTGATGCTACACAGAAGGAGCATTATAGAGCCATCAAACAAGTATGTCAATTACTCAATGAAGGAGGTTTGACTTTAAAAGAAAACAAATGTGAGTTCCATAAAACAAAATTAAAATTCTTTGGCCATATCTTTTCTAATTGAGGTCGAAGGTCTAATCCTGCAAAAGTGCAAGCTTTAGCAAATGCTGAACCCCACAAGATGTTTCAAGGGTACATTCTTTTCTTGAATGGACAGCTATTGTTCATGATACATAAAGGACGTTGCCACCGTTAGTGCTCCATTAAAAGAGCTAACCAAGGAAAATGTTTCCTTTAAATGGTCAAAAGAATGTAAAAAGATTTTGAAGAGAATCAAATATCCCATAGAAATGCTACAGAAATGGCATGCTTCAATCCAAAGCTCCATAGCAAGATTGTAGTTGGCGCTAGCCCCATTGAGTTAGGCGCTATACTTGCAAAGCATAGTGGACGCCCAAATACATGGCTACTTATTGTGGCCTATGCCAGTAGACATTTATCTCAAACAGAACATGCTTAAAATGAAAGTTTAGCTGTAGTATGGACTTGTGAACATGTCCATGTATTCCTGTACTGAAAGCATTTTACACTGGTGATTGATCATCAAGCCTTGCTGACCATCTTTGGCAATCCGAAAGCCAAGATGCCTCCTTGTATTGAGCGATGGGGACTACGATTGTAATTGAATGATTATACAATAATGCATTGCCCAGGAAAGGGTCAAAATCCTGCTGACTACTTTTCCAGAGTGCCTATTCAAGGTCATGGCACTCCATCCAAAATGGCTGAGGCCTACATGATTGTCACGTCAAGTACACCAGCTGATGTATCATTGGCCCAGATTGTTAATGCTATGAGTCATGATAGTGACCTGCTCAAGTTAAAAGAAATAATTACACATCAGCCGTGGAACAAGCACATTCAACCTCTCAGTAAAGATGGTGAATATAAAAAATGCAAGAATGTCAAAGATAAATTTCCATGCAGTAAGGAGATATTCTGCGAGGATCGAGGATCCTGATTCTGGAGAGTCTAGGACAAAATGTATTAGAAGTGGCTCATCAAAGACATTGTGGTATTGTCGCTACAAAGAGAACTCACAGAGATGGAATATGGTTCTCCATACCTAGATGAAGGAGTTGAAAAGGAACTTGAGACCTCCCACATAAGCAATTGCCTGTCAACCAAAGTTACTCAACGTACCTTAAACATGTCAGAACTCCCTAAACGTGCCTGGGAAAGAATAGCTATTGACTTCTTTGGTCCACTTGACAATGGTCATCATTTAATGGTGATAATAAGTGAATATTCATGTTTTCCTTTGGTTAATAATATCTCACCCACAAGACATGAGTGAATAATCGAAAATCTTCCTGGGGTATTTGCAACATGGGATTTGTCAGCCATTGTGAAGTCTGACAACCATCCATCCTTTAACAGCACATAAATTAAAGCATTTCTAGAGTATCTGAACATAAAGCATTAAAAGATTACACCTTTGTGGCCACAGGCCAATGGACTTGCTGAGCGTTTTATGAGTACACTAAAGAAAGCAGTGTAGCGTGCAACTCTTGAGAAGCTCTACTTTACAAGCCTATCAGTCGACACTCCACTTGACTACAGGTGAAAGTCCTGCAACTTTGATGTTCAGGAGAGCAATGACAACCAAGATACCCCAATGGACCACAGAAAGAAATAATAATGAAAACCTACTTCGTACAAGGGACTTGGTTCCAAAACAGAAAATTAAAGTGTATGCTGACAAAATTTGCCAGGGCTGCTTTGGATTCCCAGTCCAGCCCTGGTACGCTACTTGTCGCATAACACACCCATACTTATATGATATTTCTGCTTTCTAATCTTTATCGGAAGCAAGCACCCATAACACATAGCGCAAGCTCAGTTTCTTTCTATGATGCATCATACATGATTGAGACCTAGGGCCAAATTTACTAACATTTTGTGTCATGGTGGCACCACTTTTGTGGCACAGCCACAAATCAAAATGCAGCCACCATTCAAAATGCTAATAGATTTTTGCAAAGCCATGTAAGTGCCAATTTGCACTGTCTTGTGTGGCTTTGTAAAGAAATGCAGTGCTTTCCACTGCATTGCATTTAAAGGTGGCCAGAAAATGGCATTTTGCTTGCTGTATTATCAGAAATTTGGTTGCTCTCTATTTCTTTTTGATGGGGCATACTCTCCAAATTCTACCAATCCTGTCTGAGCAACGAGATGACAGTGGGAACAGTGCCAGGCTCCAGCAAGTGAACACAAAAGAGATTTGACATCCTCTAGCGCACTTTTCAGTAGCTAGGAAGCCTTCCAGCATCATTAACTAACACAGGTGGTGACATTCAGAGGGCTGAGTCTCGAGTAGATTGTTAACTTAAGAAGCAGCAAAACCAACTCAAGACTAGTAAGCCACAATGTTAACTTTGTTCTCTATGCCATGTGGCAGGCTGATCATTTTGTTTTTTGTAATCAGGTTGCTTTTTGCCATTACCCTGCTTGTGCTTTTTTGTTGCCCACGCCTTTGTCCTTGGTGGTCATGTGGCTGGTGGCCATTTTGTAGTCATTGTGCTTTGCTTTTGCCATAGGCCTGCATGTGTTCCTTGTTGTCCATGTCTTTGCTATTGGTGGACAGGTGGCCGGCACACTTTATGTAGTACGTGTGCTTTTCTTTTGCCATAGGATTCCATATGTTGTTTGTTCAGTTTTTTTGCCATTTGAGGCCACGTGCCAGCACCCATTTTGTAGTCAGTTTTGTTTCCTTTTTCCAAATGCCTTCATGTGTTCCTTTCAGCATCATTATCTAACACAGGTGGTCACATTAAGAGAGCTGCATCTTGAGTAGATTTTCTACTTGAGAAGCAGCAAAATCAACACAAAATTTGATTTACAAGTAACTCATCCACCTGAACAGATGGTTCAGGTAGTGTATTTAGCCCAAAGTTATTTTTATATTTTACAGTTTTTTTTTCTACAGGAAGGAAGTAACACAGATGCTACAATTACCTCTTCCTACCCCCAACGCTCCTCCCAGCGCTTAGTCCATCGCTTGGTCACTAGGATTTTGAGGGGTAAAGACAATTCTCTTTTTTGTCTGCAATCAATGCTGAAAATACTATTGGATGTTTAAGGATTTAGGGGGTGATTCTGACTATGGCGGACGGCGGAGGCCGTCCGCCATAGTACCGCCGCCAAATGACCGCACCGCGGTCAAAAGACCGCAGCGGCCATTCAGACATTTCCTCTGGGCCGGCGGGCGCTCTCCAAAAGGGGTGCGACGGGTGCAGTTGCACCCGTCGCGTATTTCAGTGTCTGCAAGGCAGACACTGAAATACTTTGCGGGGCCCTCTTACGGGGGCCCCTGCCGTGCCCATGCCATTGGCAGGGGCCCCCAGGGGCCCAGCGGCACCCCCTACCGCCATCCTGTTCATGGCGGGTTTCCCGCCATGAACAGGATGGCGGTAGGGGCTGTCAGAATCCTCATGGCGGCGGAGCGCGCTCCGCCGCCATGAAGGATTCCCCCGAGCAGCGGTAAGTCGGCGCCGCGGTCAGAATGCTCGTGGGAGCACCGCCAGCCTGTTGGCGGTGCTCCCGTGGTCGGTGGCCGCCAGGGTCAGAATGACCCCCTTAGTTTTTTAGGAAACAAGTAAGTTAACGAACTTCTGAATAAGTTTGTTGTTTGATGTAGGACATGCACAGTGTATTTTAGTTACCATTTTGTATTTTTCTTCCATTTTTAAATTTTATTGTGGGTGGCCTAAAGTAGCAATAGGGGCCTATTTTGCAATAGCCTTTTTTTGTTTTTGTAAGTGATGAAGTATATACAAGTGTGAGAGGGCTGGGTTAAGTACTTCTTCATTTTTCTGTGTGTTGTTTGGACATTTGCACATAATGTTGCTCATTTTACTATGGGATTTAGTCTACCCATGCCATGGGCCACATCCAGCCAGTTAATATTACTAGGCAGTGGGGATATATAAAACAACTTGTGATATATTTTTTCTAAAACACCTATTTATTTAGGAATGACCTTGGGTTAAATGCAAAATATGTTTATTTTTATTATAGGTTTTGAAGCAAAAAGCTAAACTATTTTGTTGGTTTGAGATGTTTGTGGTTAGTGATTTTTTAAAGTGGCAGATACATTTTGTATTTGGCATTGCTGAAGTAATGGTAGAGATTTCACCTTTACCATGCCTCCTTTTTTAGCTGGTGAACTGGTGTTTTTTTTTTTTTTTGGCTGGCCAGTGTGCATGTGTGTTTTGCATAGGTCACAATGTTGTCTTTGTTCTCCATGTCATGTGGCAAGCTGGCTGTTTTGATTTTTGTAATCAGTTTGCTTTTTGCCATAGGTCTACTTGTGTTCTTTTATGTCCATGCCTTTGCCCTTGGTGGTCATGTAGCTGATGGCAATTCTGTATTCATTGTGCTTTGCTTCTGCCACAGGCCGGCATGTGTTCTTTGTTTTTCATGCCTCTCACGGAGATGCCAATGTGGCCAGTGGCCATTCTGTAATCAGTATGCTTTGTTTTGCATTAGGCCTGCATGTGTTCCTTGTTGTCCATACCTTTGCTGTGGGTGGACAAGCAGCCGGCACCCATTATGTAGTCACTGTGCTTTTCTTTTGCCATAGGATTCCATATGTTCTTTGATGTCAATGTTTTTGCCCTTGGTGGTTATGTGGCAAGTGCCCATTTTGTAGTCAGCTTGCTTTGTTTTGTCATAGGCCTGCATGTGTTCTTTGTTGTACGTGCTTTTGCCCTTGGTGGCCATATAGCTGGTGTCCATTTTGTTGTCTGTGTGATTTGCTTTTCCCACAGGCCTGCATGTGTTCTTTGTTGTTCATGTCTTTTCCATTGGTGGACACTTAGTAGTCATTGTGCTTTGCTTTTGCCGTAGACCTGCATGTGTTCTTTTGTTTTGGCTCCATCGTTCCACCTCTGGAGGACACTGTACCTGGACGATTTGCAGCCTGGGATTTACCATTACCACTCATCTAGAGCCCCTTTCTGACTTCTGCCTGCTTCCCATTTCGATAATGTATGCTATTGGAAACCTACATTTGCTTCCATGGACTTCAGGTCCCATAATGCACTGCCTAGCATCCAATAAGACCTGGAATCTGCTGTCTATTGCTTCCTATGGACATAGTCCTGCTGCCCCTTTGTACTGGATTCTCTCTGCCAGGGCTTGTGAGAGACTGGAATTGCACACACCTGTGACCACTCTTGTGCAGACCAGCCTTGTGACTCTGCCCTGGGCTTGCTGCTGCCTGAAACTGCTTATAAACTGCCATTTCCTGAAGCTCCTTGTTTGTGCATTGAAGTTCGCTCCTCTGTGTACCGGACCTCTTGTTGGCTTGTTTCACAGTCCTGCCTGCTTTTGCTTTCTCATTTGTCTGTTTTTTTCTACATTAGGTGCAGCTCTTGAGCTGCTCCCTTTCTTATTGTTCCTTGTTTGTTCCTTCTGTTCCTGCTATTAATTTCCCTTTACTTATTCCTTTTGCTTCTATCTTAGCTTCTGTGATTTCTCTTTTGACTTGGATTTTACCCCAGTTTCTGTTCCCTTTCTCTGTGATTCTTGCAGCCTCTCATTCTCTTGTAGTTAGTCTCTTGCTTGTTACAGTTTACTAGAATTCTTGTGTATATTTGCATGTTCTCCAGTTTGTCCTTGTATAGCCTGCTCCTGACTGCTAGCTACAGTTCCTAGGCTCCTTTCTAGCTCTTGCTCTATGTTTCTCTTTAGGGCTATTGTGTCTGGTAAGTGTACTATTTAGTCCTCACTTGTGTTGTATGTAGTCTTTAGTGCCTTATTTCTGATAGTATGCCATTTCTATTTTCTTAGGAATTGCCACTATGAAACCATCTGGACTCATAAGGGCTAGTCTGATGTATGTAAGTACAATCCTTGTTTGTGCCCCAAGGATCCAGAGAGAATCACTTCTGTTGCCTCCTTTGTGTGGGGGCTATCTCTAAGAGTAATCTGCACAGGGGCATTGACATTCCCTGTTGCTTTGGAAAGTTCTATGCCTTACCTGTGTACAACCTTAGTGGTAACCTAGTGTGTTGTCCATTATTGGTTCATTCTCTATTTGTTCATGAAAAGTTTGCTCTGCCTTCACTATCCTGTTCCTGTGCTCAAACTATAGCTGTTCCTTCCTGGTGTATGCCATTATCTGCTCGTCTGCTTCGGTGCACTACATCCATAGGGAGATATTCCGTGATCTCAAGGGATGCTCATTGCGGAGTCCTGACATCTTTGTTGTCTGTGCCTTTGCCTTTGGTGGCCATGTGGCCAGCGGCAATTTTGTTGTCAGTGTGCTTTGCATTTTCCATAGGCCAGCAAGTGCTCTTTGTTGTCCATGCCTTTGCCCATGGTGGCCACATAATTGGCAGCCATTTTGAGGTAGGTGTTCTTTGCTTTTGTCATAGGCCTGTATGTGTTCTTGTTGTCCATGTCTCTGCCATTGGTGGCCATGTGGACTGCAGCCATTTTTATAGTCAATGTGACTTGATTTTCCCAAAGGCCTGCATGTGTTCTTTGTTGTCCATGCCTTTGCCCTTGGTGGGCAAATGGTAGGCTCCCATTTTGAGGTCATTGTGCTTTGTTTTAGCCATAGGCCTGCATGTGTCCTTTTTTAACCATGCCTTTGTCCTTGGTGGACATGTGGGCAGGGCCATTTTGTAGTCATTGTGCTTTGCTCTTTCCGTTGGCTTGCATGTGTCCTTTCTTGGTAACACATTTTCCCTTGGTGGCAATATGACTGGAGACAATTTTGTAGTCAGTATGCTTTATTTTGCCATAAGTCTGCATGTGCTATTTGTTGTCTATGCCTTTGCCCTTTGATGGACAAGTGGCCGACACCCTTTATGTAGTCCGTGTGCTTTTATTTTTGCTATAAGGCTTCATGTGTTCTTTGTTGTCCATATCTTTGCCCTTCGTATCCATGTAGCGTGCACCCATTTTGTATCAGTGTGCTTTGCTTTTCCCACAGGCCTGCATTTGTTCTTTGTATCTATACTTTTGCCCTTGGTGGCCATGTGGCCAGAGGCCATTTTGTAGTTGTTTACTTTGCTTTTGCTATTGGCCTGCATGTGTTCTTTGTTGTCCATGCCTTTGTCCTTGATGGCAATGTGGCCAGAAG
This sequence comes from Pleurodeles waltl, assembly GCF_031143425.1. Taxonomy (NCBI): domain Eukaryota; kingdom Metazoa; phylum Chordata; class Amphibia; order Caudata; family Salamandridae; genus Pleurodeles; species Pleurodeles waltl. The sequence continues at coordinate 138,546,796 of NC_090447.1, read as the reverse complement.
CCATCTTGTAGTCACTGTACTGTGCTTTTTGCCATAGGCCTGCATGTGTTTTTTGCTGTCTTTGCCTTTTCCCTTGGTGGCCATCTTGTAGTCATTGTGCTTTACTTTTTCCATTGGCCTGCATGTCTTCTTGTTGTTCATGCCTTTGCCCTTGGTAGCCATGTAGCCAGAAGCCATTTTGTAGTTAGTGTGCTTTGTTTTGCCAGAGGCCTGAATGTGTTCTCTGTTGTCCATGTGTTTGGCCTTGGTGGGCAAGTGGCCGGTGGCCATTTTGTAGTCAGTGTGCTTTGCTTTTGCCATAGGTCTGCATGTGTTCTAGTTGTCCATGTCTTTGCCCATGATGTCCACATAGTTGCCAGCTATCATTTTGAGGTCAGTGAGCTTTGCTTTTGTCATAGGCCTGTATGTGTTCTTGTTGTCCATGTCTCTGCCCTTGGTGACCATGTGGCCGGTGGTCATTTTGAGTCCTGTGCTTTGCTTTTGCCATAGGCATGCATGTGTTCTTTGTTGTCCAGGCCTTTGCCCTTCGTGGGCAAATGGTCAGCGCCCATTTTCAGGTCAGGGTGCTTTGCTTTAGCCATGGGCCTGCATGTGTTCTTTCTTAACCATGCCTTTGCACTTGGTGGCCATGTGATCGGGGCATTTTGTATTCATTGTGCCTTGCTCTTTCCATTGGCTTGCATGTGTCCTTTGTTGGTCACACCTTTTCCCTTGGTAGCAATGCGACTGGAGACAATTTTGTAGTCAGTGTGCTTTTTTGCCATAGGCCTGCATGTGCTATTTGTTGTCCATGCCTTTGCCCTTGGTGGACAAGTGACTGACTCCCTTTATGTAGTCAGTGTGCTTTTGTTTTGCTATGGGGATCAATGTGTTGTTTGTTGTCCATATCTTTGACCTTGGTGGCCATGTGGCCTGCATCCATTTTGTATGAGTGTGCTTGGCTTTTCCATAGGCCTCCATTTGTTCTTTGTTGTCTATACTTTTGCCCTTGGTAACCAGGTGGCCAGCAGCTGTTTTGTAGTTGTTTGCTTTGCTTTTGCCATCGGCCTGCATGTGTTCTTTGTTGTCCATGCCTTTGCCCTTGATGGCAATGTGGCCAGTGGCCATTTTGTAGTCAATGTGCTTTGCTTTTTGCCGTAGGCCTGCATATGTTATTTGTTGTCAATGCTTTTGCCTGTGGTGGCCCTGTGGCAAGTGTCCATTTTGTAGTCAGTGTGCTTTGCTTTTCCCATAGGCCTGCGGTTGTTCTTTGTTGTCCATGGCTTTACCCCTGGTAGTCATGTGGTTGGCAGCAATTTTGATGTCATTGCACTTTGCTTTTGCCATAGGCCTGTATGTGTTCTTGTTGTCCATGCCTCTGCCCTTTGAGGCCATGTGGCAGGTGGCCATTTATAGTCTGTGTCCTTTGCTTTTGCTGTGGGTCTGCATGTGTTCTTTTTTGTCCATGCCTTTGTCCTTGGTTGCTATGTGGCAAGCAGCCATTTTGTAGTCAATGTGATTTGCTTTTCTCATAGGCCTGCAGGTGTCCTTTGCTGTCTATACCTTTGCCCTTTGGGGCGCAAGTGGGCGACGCCCATTTTGAGGGCAGCGTGCTTTGCTTTAGCCTTATGTGTTCTTTGTTGTCCATGCATTTGCCCTTGTGGCTATGTGGCCGAGGGCCATTTTGTAGTCAGTGTGCTTTGCTTTTCCCATAGTCCTGCATGTGTTATTTTTTGTCTATGCCTTCACCCTTGGCGGCTATGTGTAGTGCGGTCAGCTTGTGTAGCCAGTGTGTTCCTTTTCTTCAATGTTTGACATCCATTTTCTAGGAATGTTGATAGAAGAGGCATATGCCATTTTGTTTTTCCTTCATTTTTTCTTTTTTTTTTACCTGATGTGAGTTTTATGTTTGGAGGATGACTGTAGCATCTATGTACAATGTTTTCTATGCATTTTTTTCCATGTTTCCCTCCTCAGCTTCCACAGGATTTATCATAGTCCCTAGGGAGACACCAGCAATATTTATTTCATTTTTCAATTCCTTTCCTTCACCCACTGACTGCCATAGACTAACACCAGCAATCTTTTTTTTTTTACTATTATTCCAATTGTACCCTGCATCATAGGCCATAGGTTCACATCATCAAAAGTTTTTTTAGGGATTATTCTATCTTCCCTTTGCACCTGCCACCTACCGTAGGCTGCAGGCACACACCAGCAATAATTTTTGTAAGGATTATTCCATTATCCCCCTCCATCTGCCACCTGCCAAAGGTGCACAACTGCAATATTTTTTTAAGGAATATCAAATTTTCCCTCCGCAACCGCAGCCTGCCATAGGCACAGACCATTAATAATATTTTTAACTTTATTCCAAATTATTCCAGCACACAGCACCTGGCATAGGTCATTGGAAAAAAGCAATACTTTTAACCATTATTCTATTTCCCCCCCTGCACCCACCACCTGTGATAGATCATAGGCATACACCAGCATAATTTATTTAAGGATTATTCAAGTTTCACCCTGTACCCACGGCCTGCAACATGCATCTTATAAACCTTAAAGGCACAAAAAATTAACTTTTCAAGCTGAATGTTTTTGAAATATTATTATATTATGGTTTGGAATGATGTACTATTTTAATTACTTGTGATGTGCCATCACTAAATTATATCGTCTATAGATTGAAATTGCCATTGCCATATTTCACTGTCTTTTTTCATGTTTAATTGCTTATGGTTGTATAAGACACATCATCACACACAGTACAGCTATCCAGAAGGCCGGCAGTGATGCACACCAGCTGTGTTCTCCTCTGCTTCCACTTGTGCAACTAAGTGCCAATTGCCAGAGCTAAGAAAGAACTTGAAGATGGCTTCAAAGAAAGGTGGTCCTGCCAAGACGGTGGCCAGAGAGGAGAAGAAAAAGCATTTTGCCACAACTCACCTTCACTGTTCTCAAGAAATGCAGTGCATCTGGTGCACCCTCCTCTGAGCAGCAAAAGGCTGGGAGCAACACTCCTGCACCATCAATAGCACCACCCCAATCTGAGGCTAAGCCTAAGCCAATGTCTCTTATTGGTGTAGCCACTACAGTCATGTCAGTGAGCAGTGAGTCTGACCTGGATTTGTCTTAGCCGCAAACTAGTACCCAATCATGACAGGGAGTTAACAATAGGTGTCACGACTCACGTGCTGCTTGCGCCTGGAATTTGCAGATCTGGTGGCGTGAATCTTCAATGTTCGGCTTTAGCCCAAAAAGGGGCGACTCTTTCTGGTAGCCACGGTGCTGTAGGCAATGGAGACACCAAGAACAGACCGTGCCCTTCAGAAAGTAGCGCCAGAGGGAAAAACCCCTTCCAAAGGGGAAAAACCTCCAAACAGGAAAAGTCCTGGAGAAAAACAAGAACAACAAACAGGAATCCAAAAGGAGCAAAAATCAGAAAATACAGAATGCTGAGTCCAAAACCAAAAGGCAAGGAAATCAGGAGCGAAGACACCAACTGAGCAGAAAGTGTTGCAGCGCAAGGAAAGAGGAAAAACACAGCCCTTATATACCAACAAACAGGAAGTGACCCACAGGAAGTAAAAGGACACCATCTTAGATAGGGAAACAATATATAGAACAGAATAGTAGAGGAACCATAGAGAATAGGGAACAAGGAATGCTGGGAAAGCACAGGAATCTGGGAAGGAGGAAAAGACATAAAGAAAGGCACACAACAGACTGCAAACAGAAGAAAGGACAAAGAAACGAAGAAAAACAGGTAAGAGGGCTCAGAGACCCCTGGGACAGTGAAAGGCAGAAGGAAGAACGAGGCCCCAAGCAAATCTGGGGCCTCGAAACGCGCAGGAGAGGCTGGGGGCGCGCCGCGTCTTAATAACGCGGTGCGCGGCCCGAGCCGAACGCCCGGCCGAAGTCGAGCTCTCGGCTCGCGCCGCACCGCGCGGCGCGACAGTAGGTCCCCCTCCCGAAGGCCCAGGTTTAAGAGGGAATAAACAGTGAAAGCGTTGAGTCAGGAGAGGAGCGTGAACGGAAGAGGCATCTTCCCATGAACATTCACTGAGAGGATAACCCTTCCAATGAATCAGATACTGAAGTCGTTTATGAAAAAGACGAGAGTCACAGATTTCCTGCACTTCATATTCAGGAGCATCATTCACAAGGACAGGAGGTGGACAAGGAAACTGACGTGAGTAAGGATCAGGCACATAAGGTTTAAGCTGAGAAACATGAAAAACCGGATGGATCTTCCATGTATGGGGTAAGTGAAGACGGACAGTGACAGGATTGACCAACTGGAGAATACGGAAAGGCCCATAGTAACGAGGTGTGAACTTGTTTTGAGAGAGACGTGAGGGCAAGAATTTGGAGGAGAGCCAGACTTTATCTTGCAGATGATAATTTGGATTGGTTGTACGTCTCTTGTCTGCAGCCTTCTTCATATACCTCTTGGTATGTAACAAATTAGATCGAATTAGTTTATGGAGTTGGAGAAGGCGTTTGGAGAAATAGTTAATAGCAGGTAGAGGAGAGTTGGATTGTGGAGAAGTAGGGAAAGAGGTAGGATGAAAACCATAGGAACAGAAAAAGGGAGTGACCTTGGAGGCACTATGGACTGAGTTATTGTAGGAAAATTCAGCTAAAGAGAGGTAAGTGCTCCAGTTACTTTGGGTAGAATTGCAAAAGCATCGAAGATATTGCTCTAGTCCTTGGTTCAGACGCTCAGTCTGTCCGTTGGTCTGAGGATGGAACCCTGAAGACAGGGCTCTATTCATATTCAGTGTTTTACAAAAATGCTTCCAAAATCGGGAGATGTACTGAGGTCCTCTATCAGAGATTATGGTATGTGGAAGTCCATGGAGACGGAAGACATGATCTATGAATATTTGACCTAGTTCTTGGGAAGTAGGCAGCTTTTTTAGGCCAGTGAAATGAGCCATCTTTGTGAAAGAATCCACTGTGACCATGATAACCCGGTTTCCTGCTGATGGTGGGAGCGAACACATAAAATCAGTAGAGATAGTATGCCATGGGGCCGATGGAACAGGCAAAGGTTGTAGTAATCCTGCCGGTCTGGTGTGAGGTATTTTGACTTGGGCACATATGGGACAGGCCTGAACGTATCTTTCCACATCCAGTTTCCAGGTAGGCCACCAAAAAAATCGTGAAAGTAATTCTTGTGTGGCTTTGATGCCTCTGTGACCAGCTACAGGGGAATCATGGCACATTTGTAATGCTTTCTTTTGCACCTTGTTTGTAGGGAGGAATATCAGGTCTTGGTAATAAAAATATCCTTGTTTCTTGTACAATAATGGTCTTAGTTCTTCTATGTCATGGTCCGATAGGTTGGCGTATTCTTGTTGTACTTCTTCCAGGAAAGACTGAGCCACTCCAATGATCTTACTGGGTTCTAGAAGATACTGGGATGAGGAAGGAGAACACTCTGGATATCGGCGAGACAGAGCATCAGCCAGAATGTTTTGGGATCCTGGAATATATGTAATATAAAAATCGTACTGACTGAAGAAAAAGGCCCAGCGGGCCTGACGACTATTCTGGCATACAAAATTTCTTAAACATTGTAAATTACGGTGGTCTGTCCTCACCTCAAATGGTTCCTTGGAACCCATCAGAAACTGCCTCCACTCAAGGCAGGCTGTTTTCAGAGCCAATAATTCCCTTTCAAGTACGGAATAATGTTGTTCAGCTGTGGAAAGGATATGAGACAAATAGAAAACAGGATGTTCAAGGCCATCATCCTCTTGTCGTTGGAGTAAGACAGCTCCGATGGCTCTCTCAGAAGCATCAGTTACTACTATAAATTGCTTGGTGGTATCTGGATGTCTTAAGATGGGGGCTTGGGTGAAGGCTCTCTTTAAGCTTTGAAAGGCTGCTTCAGCAGCCTCAGTCCAGACAAACCCCTTCTTTAAATTGTCCTTCTTTAAGGTGTGAGTTATGTGGCTAGTCTGACTGGCAAAGTCTAGAATGAATTGTCGATAGAAGTTTGCTAAACCTAGGAAACATTGTGTTTCTTTTATGGTAGAAGGAGAAGGCCACTCTAGGATAGCTTGTACCTTTTCTTGGTCCATAGCTATGCCGGTGGGACTTAAATGATAGCCCAGATATTTGACTTCCGTTATGTCGAACTCACATTTCTCTGGTTTGCAAAATAGTTGATGATCACGAAGTCTTTGAAGAACTTGTTTCACATGGGAAGTATGGAGTTCAGGATTTCTAGAATAAATAAGAATGTCATCTAGGTAGATCACGACTGTCTGATTAAGTAGGTCTGAAAACACTGAGTCCATAAATCTCTGGAAGATTGCCGGGGCGTTAGTAAGACCAAACGGCATAACCCTATATTCAAAATGGCCAAATGGGGTCCTGAATGCTGTCTTCCATTCGTCGCCTTCTCTTATGCGTAAAAGGTGGTAGGCTCCTCGTAAATCCAATTTAGTAAAACGTTGGGCCCCTCTGATTGCTTCCAGTATGTCCCTGATGAGAGGCAAAGGATAACGATCTTTAATGGTGATTTTATTCAGACCTCGAAAATCCAGGCACGGACGAAGATCCTTAGTCTTCTTGGGCACAAAAAAGAGAGGGGCCCCAGCCGGAGACGACGATGGAACAATAAGACCACTCTGTATATTTTCGTCCAGATACTCCTTTAGAACTTCCCTTTCGGGTTCCGTGAGGGAGTACATCCTCCCAAAAGGAACAATTGTGCCGGGTTCTAATGGAATTGCACAATCATATTCTCGATGTGGAGGTAGCACAGGTTTTGACGGTTTTTGGAAAATATCCTGAAACTCCAAATAGTGGTCTGGGACCCCTTGGACCGTATTAATGGACATACCAGTGGCACCTTCAGTAGCTAAGGATCTTTTCGGAGACCAATACTTGTCGGAAGTAAAACAGTTCTCGTGACAAAATTGCGAAGACAAAGAGACTGTCCGGGTAACCCAATTTATATATGGGTTATGTCTAATGAGCCACGGAATTCCAAGAATGATGGTATGGTTAGGGGACGTAATAAGATCGAAGGAGATGTGTTCTTGATGGTTTCCCACCTGTAGACTTAACATCAGGGTAGTGGTGTCTACAGGACCAGAGGATATCAAAGATCCATCCACAGTGTGTACCTGTTCGGGTACTTCTTTTGCTTGAGTAGGAACTAGGTTAGCAGCAGCCCATGTCTTGTCCATGTATATACCACTAGCACCACAGTCTAGTAATGCCATAGTCTTTTCTTGACGACCGTCAGGAAGTTGTAACAGGACAGGAAAGATGAACAAGGCAGTTGTATTGTCATTAAAGGAGCTGATGGAAGGTATAGCTGTAGATCCCGTCCCCTCCCTTCTTACAGAGGACGGGAGGTGGCGTTTCCCGAAGGTCTGGACGGACGTACTGGACAGGTACGGAGTATGTGACCAGCAGAACCACAATACAGGCACAACCCTCTCTTGCGTCTGTCTTCTCGTTCACTAGCAGAGAGCGGACCTCGGGTAGTATCCACCTGCATGGGTTCCCCTTCGATGTCTCTAGCAGGAGTGCGAGGTTCCTCGGAACGCTGCAGGTATGCACGGGAGCTACTTGGTTGGGTAAACCCTCTACTCCTTTTCTTTTCCGATCTCCGTTCCTGAAGACGATATTCGATGGACAGTGCTTGATCCATCAGGCCACGAAGATCTTCCGCTCTGGTAGAATGCACTAGTTCATCCTTTATTTCTTCTTTGAGTCCTCTACGAAATAATGTTACCAGAGTACGTTCCACGCAAGTGGTCTCTGCCGCCAGCTGACGAAAACGGGTTATATATTGCAGGACGTCTTGGGAGCCTTGTTGGATGTCGCACAAGGCTTCTTCAGCGGAGGCTTCCAATCCAGGACGGCTAAACATTTGTTTGAAGCGACTCACAAAGGCGGAATAGTCTGACAATACAGGGTCGTCGGAGGACACCATCGGGGTTGCCCAGGCCAAGGCTGGGCCGGATAAGGCACTGATAAGATAACCCACCTTGGTCCTGTCGTGGGAGAATTGAGTAGGTCGGAAGGCGAAATACACCGTTAAAGCATCCAAGAACTCGCGAAGCTTGGTTGGTTCACCAGAGAAACAAGGGGTAGAAGCGGAGATTGTCGGAACATCACTGGTGCGGAGGGCCAAAGCCTGTCATAACGCAGCATTTTCATTACGTAGTTGTTGCAACTCCTGGGCTTGTTGCTGAATCGTGGTTAACAGAGATTGCTCCGGATCTGCAGCAGCCGCCACTGTATTATCCATGGTGTTTGAGGACGTCGGAATGGTTTGGCGCTGCAATCTGTCACGACTCACGTGCTGCTTGCGCCTGGAATTTGCAGATCTGGTGGCGTGAATCTTCAATGTTCGGCTTTGGCCCAAAAAGGGGCGACTCTTTCTGGTAGCCACGGTGCTGTAGGCAATGGAGACACCAAGAACAGACCGTGCCCTTCAGAAAGTAGCGCCAGAGGGAAAAACCCCTTCCAAAGGGGAAAAACCTCCAAACAGGAAAAGTCCTGGAGAAAAACAAGAACAACAAACAGGAATCCAAAAGGAGCAAAAATCAGAAAATACAGAATGCTGAGTCCAAAACCAAAAGGCAAGGAAATCAGGAGCGAAGACACCAACTGAGCAGAAAGTGTTGCAGCGCAAGGAAAGAGGAAAAACACAGCCCTTATATACCAACAAACAGGAAGTGACCCACAGGAAGTAAAAGGACACCATCTTAGATAGGGAAACAATATATAGAACAGAATAGTAGAGGAACCATAGAGAATAGGGAACAAGGAATGCTGGGAAAGCACAGGAATCTGGGAAGGAGGAAAAGACATAAAGAAAGGCACACAACAGACTGCAAACAGAAGAAAGGACAAAGAAACGAAGAAAAACAGGTAAGAGGGTTCAGAGACCCCTGGGACAGTGAAAGGCAGAAGGAAGAACGAGGCCCCAAGCAAATCTGGGGCCTCGAAACGCGCAGGAGAGGCTGGGGGCGCGCCGCGTCTTAATAACGCGGTGCGCGGCCCGAGCCGAACGCCCGGCCGAAGTCGAGCTCTCGGCTCGCGCCGCACCGCGCGGCGCGACAATAGGAGCCACAGCCAACAACAGTTCTTCCTGAAGTAGGAGCAGAACAGGAGGTTGAACATCCTGCTGAACAAGGAGTTGCCCTTCAATTATTGGCTTCACAATCGCCAACAGGAAAAAAAAGGTTCTCTATCATCTTCTCCAAGCCTCCCTTCTGATATGGACATGGATTGGATCCTGGCTGCGTCAGAGACTTGCCCCTAGCGACAAGGGAAAAGGAAGGTTCCTGAAAACCTTATTACGATGGAAAGTGACAGTGATGATGATGGGCCAGTGATTGTCAAAATGGAGGGTGGTTCAGAGGACACCAAGATGACCGTGCCTATTCAGTCTGCTCAGAGGGATGTGATTCCATTTGCCACGCAAGTGTTTGTTGAGGTAAGCCAGGGTTGCACTATGGTACTGGAGGCCAAGCATACCACCTGAGAAAATATCACACAATCAAGCGAGAGGAGCACCTTAAAAAGTTAGGTATTGGTAGAGGCATTGATAAGAGAGGGGAAGCAGCTGATTGCACATTAATAGAAGAAGAAGATGGTCATGAGGAAGAAAAAGATAATGGCATGAAACAAAGCAGACTTGTCCCCTGTAGTGTGACAGCATCACCTGCATCAGCAACCTCCGAATGCACAAGACTCTAATGCAGATACCTCTGCCATATACAGTGATTCCCCCAAGAGTCACAATAAGTCTACCACCTACTAATTCTCTCTGGATGTCTGTGTCAGTGGCGCCACAAAAGAAAAATCCAAGGTACTATGATGGGCATGTTTAGGCAGGAGGGGTTCTCCTAATGGAACCACCGAATGGCACTTTTGTACAATGGGAAGCTCGCTAAAACATTAGCTCTGGACCTCCGCTCCTGTTCTTTTGTGAAAGGAGTGGGATTTTTAGAATTTTTGCAGACATCTGCCCCAAATGAAAGGTTCCCGGCCTCAGAATTGAATTTATTGCCACAGACAATGGCAATAATATCAGGTGGCGAAGTGAAGGCAACAGAGGCCAAGCAAGTGGCAGCACCAATGACCATTCAGAGGATGATCCAAGACTATTTGGATTACCCAAATGAGATCTACCTGGATCAAAACCCATTGGTCTATTGGTATGGGAAGATGTGGCAATGGGCCGGCATTAAACCAGTAACCAGTGTGTCTTCTGAGAACATGTTCAGTGAAGCTGGCAGAGTTGTCACAGTCAGAAGGACCAGTCTCTTCCCTCAAAACATGGAGAAAGTGACCGTGATAAAAATGAAACAACACTTCATGCCACAAGATTGCACAGCTCCTGACACAGCATCAGAGGACAATGAGGATTACTGGTTAGACTCAAGTGTGTTAGCTGATCATCTTCTGGGCGAACGCCCTTAGTTTTTAAGGATGAAATCTACTACCCTGACTAAGTAGGCCACAACAGAACTTTCATACATTATCGTCATGCTGCACTGCAAAAAAAAGAGAAGAAATGGACATAGAAGAATATTTATATATTTAATAATATATGACTTATGAAGCCCCACTATTTGTTACGGAGTGAAGTTTTGCTCAGTGTGCACAGAAGAAGTCTCCCCATTCACTCAAAGGACATGAAGAGAATGCTTCTCATCCCTATCCTTTTTTGTTCCCTAACAGGGCTACCAGTAAAGCTCATTAATTTTATAATCCTGACATTGTTTGTTACATTCATGAGAAAAGAGAAGATACAATAGACAAATGTGCACCACACGTAATGAGTGGGTGATGAGTATTTGTGTGGTGTCTTATCAGGGGATTGTGTTGCCCTTGCCTCTAAGGATTGTTTTTGTGCAGAGAGGTGTCCCTTCCTGCAAAAAACAATCCATTGTGCTATGTAAAGTGGCACTCTTACACCATGGTGCAAGGATGCCTGCATTGGCGTTAGGCAGCACTTGGTGCCCAAGGGCAGGGAGAGAGCAGGAATGCGATATACTTTGATAAATAAATATGTTACATTCCTTCCCTCTCCCTTTGCCAAAGCGCAGCAAGTTTTCTAGCTGGCCTGTGCTGCGTGAAATGTTCTATCTAATCATCACATAAGCCTAACCTACTTGTGATCATGCTGCTTGAAAAAAAAATAACATTAGCATTTTTAGAAAAACAAATATTACTCACAAGCCCACAGTGTTGACACCTAGCTGGTTGACCAGGTCCTGTTTCCTTTCTGGGATGTCCCTCTACAGTGTGTCAGCTGCTGTTGGATGTCTGTGTTCCAGCTCACACACAGCTGCACTTGCCCCCAGATCACCCAATGCTCCCACAGGGCGTAACCCTTACCAAGCCTGCTGACTGCTGCCAACATTTGAGGGAGGTGGCACTGCACCAGAAAATGAGTGCACCCATCTCCACTTTGCTGAAGTTGGGGCAGGGGTGTGGGTGACGTTGCCTGCTTGTTCTGCATCTGACACTGGGGGGAGTTGGACTGGAAAAGGGAAAGAAAGAAACAGCAGGACAGACAGAGATCAGGCCAGGAAAGGAAAACAAGGCACAAATAAGTCACAAAAACACACAGATACATAAATACACACATGGAAAGTCAGATAATAATAAGGAAAAGTTAGGATTGGGAAGTTAGTTACCAGACACGGTGGATTGGGTTTGATTGAAATGGGATGGAATTCGGAAACAGCAGGGAGAAAGGAAGACAGGCAGAAGCTAGCAAATCAAAATGCCATGTACTTACACATCATGCGCTGCAGTTCTTGCTGATTTTTCAGCGTGGAACACGCTACCAGTGCTAAATTGCAGGGTAGCAGTACAGCATGAATTTTCACAGAGCTCTGCTGAATCTTGCGGAGATTTTTTGTACTTCCACAGAATTCTGTGGAGTGAAATTCTGTGAGTTCCACCCACACTTAATTGCACTACATCTTGATCTAGAATGTATTCCATGGATGGAGAACGGGCATTCCTGTGCATTCACACATGGATTTCACTCAGTCCTGGACTTACAATGGTTTGTAAACCTGGGATTGCATGAAATTGATATGCCTCCCAGAGGATGGCATCACAAGGAGAAAAAATAGTTTTTTCCCCTTGCTATTTCCTCTTTCCATGTGTGCTGCATTCTGCAGCGTACATAGACAGAGAAAAATGACTCCAGGGATTGTTTTTGTGCAGGAAGATGAAACGTTGCATGAGTGTGAAAGTTGAATGGAGAGCTCAAATTTTGTATATAAATAGTTTCTAGTGTACCAAGGTTCTTTTCACTGAGTAAGGTCGATGAAAAAGTCAGAACTGGGACAAATTTAGGCCCATATTTATGGAGGGTTTCCGCCATTCCAATGCCACATTAGCATCATTTGTTTTTACGCTAATGTAGTGTTGGAAGGGGAAAAAGGCAGCTCCATGTTTACAATGCATGCATTGCGCCACTTTGTAACCCCTTGCACCACAGTATGCCTGCGCCAGGCATAATGTATGCAAGGTAGGCGTTCCAGTGCTAGGGGGGCCAAAAAAAGTAGCAAAGGAATCTATGAGATTCTTATGCGCCATTTTTATCAGCATTTTTCAAAGCCTGCTAAGTGCAGGCATTAGAAAGAGGTTCCCATTGATTACAATGGGCCTCTGGGTGCTTTGCAGGATTACCGACATAATGTTTTACGCTAGTCCTGCAATGCGCCCGACTAGCTTAAAAAATTATGATGCTAGACACCCTCACTACCACCATGGTGTGCAGTATTTTAAATACGGCACTACCATGATGGCACCAGGTGCAGCTGCACTTTTCATAAATATGCCCCCTAGTGTTCAATGCTCAAATTATTGAACTAAATGCTTGGACATCATATAATTGAGCAAACCATTTTCCGGGTTTAGGTACAGTAGAAGTTTTAGGACCTCATTTACGAGGCCCTTGCGCCACGGAAGTGTCACTTTTAGCAACACTCTGGTGCTGCTGTGCCCTGCTCCATATCTACAGGGCTGTGTGAAACCACTTTACGTGGCTTAACGCAGCTTTGTGAATATGGGCCGCCCCACACTGTTTTCTGTGGCAAAGGTGAGTGCAATGGGTATTGTTGTTGGCGTGCCCACACAACACCCATTGCTTTTTGATGCTGCCCCAGATTTACAAGAAATGCTAAACCTGAGGCAGCACCAAAATCTAACCCCATGCCAGGAGTTTTACTTTTATTTCCACTCGTTATTTGCTCTTTCTATGTGTGCTGCATTGTACAGCACACATAGAAGGAGCAAATTACAATTAATGATTGTTTATGTGCAGGAAGGTGTACCTTCCTGCACATAAACAATCACCCCCGCAATGCAGGCATCCTTGTGCCATGGCGCAAGAGTGGATGCATTGGTGTTAGGCAGCTGATTTAGCACCAGTGCAGGGGAAAACACAGGGATGCGCCATATTCTTGTAAATATTGTGCTTCCCTGTATTTTGGAACTGACGCAGCTCGGTGCAGCAAGATTGTCTGCGGCACCGCATTGCGCCATTTCCTACTAAATGAGGCCCTTCATTTTTTAGTTGAAAAATCCTTTAATCCCTAGGTCAGACACAGTACACACCCCTTGTCAGTTTTTTACTTAACCACAATCTCATCTCCCTTCTTTCCCAAACACACCCTCATGTTCCTTCCCTTCCACCATGGTCCCCCTGCTCTCTAATCAGGAGGATTGTTTTTATACATATGTTAGATGAACAACCTAACTGAGACCCTCACCCCCCAGCTGCTTTACGCCATGCCTTATGCCATCATTTTGTGGGAGAAACATATGTTTATTTTGATATTTTTACCACATCCTTTAACAAATGCGGCTCCTGTGATGTCTATTTTTTCAGTTAAAAATAAAACTAATAAAAATTTGTTTAGAAGGTAAGTAAAGTTCCACAGATTACATTTTTCACTTCCCAGGATTCCTACAAACATATCATGTGTGCATTTAAGAAAGATTTCAGGTTATGAATGTTATTAGGTTGGCGGTTTCTCTGAGCAATGTTCCAAAACATATCAGGATAATTTCATTTTGGAGATCTCAGTGTTAGGAATATGGATGACCATTGCTAGGGTTTTGTTGTTGGAGTGTTTTCCTAAAAGACGTCAACTTATTTGTAAGTTTGAATTCAGCAAACACAGTCGGGTATTTCAGCTTTTCTACTTAGAGGATAGAAACTCCCCAATCAGCAAGTGCGTCCTGCATAGCTCAGATTTTAGAGAAGATCTGTTCAGAAGACTGAGTTGTTCAAGTTCATTGTTATGTTATGTTATATTTTGATAATATGTAGAGTGCAAGATCCACCATTGAAAGAAGGACAATGTCTTGTGCCTTAATGGGATCATCAGTAATGAGGGTATTAGTTACAGAGAATGTGAGCTATTCAAGTCTGCAATAAGTCTTCAATTGTCTTTTTACAGAGAGCAAGTACCTTATTGCAGCACTTAATTGTTTCAGGTTAGTGAAGCAAAGGAGTCCAAGCCTACTCAGGGGAGGTGGTCTGGGCTAGCAATTGCAATTTGCTGGGATACATCAACAACAGCACTGTCCAGTCAGTACTTACTTTATATTTTAAAAAGAGAAAAGTATTTTTTTAATTAAACACACTTCTAAATACTACTCAATTAACTACAAATATGTATACTGACAGTTGGAAATACATTTGATGACCCCCCTCATATCACATCACACCACTGATGGGTCCTGTCCCTCATATTCACAATATCCCCCAACACATATTAGTTGCAATATATATAATAGGGTGACATTTTAAATAAGGCCATGGTTTGACCACATTAAGAAAATCAACCACTTCACATGTTTCAATATAACTCAATGGGTACAGTTATTGAAATGTAGTCATATTAATAATAAACATTGCATTGTTAATACCCATACTGTTAATAGAACATTTTAAATACAAAAACATGTGTTACAATGTTTTTGTTACAACTCAACAGCCAAGACAGGCATAGGACTCATAGGACCTCTCACAAAATGTTATTTTTCTCTAGAGCCAAAGAGCACAAGCCCCAGCTTGAGGGGCTGTGTGTGTGCTTCAGAATGCTTGAAGTAAATAGCAAACCTCTCCCAGGGTCATCAACTTAAGGGCTCAGGAGACTTGGGCCCTCATTAGGAGTTTGGTGGGCGGAAAAGTCTGCCTGACAAACCCCCACAGGTCTGGAGGCCGCAAGTGCAGCCACCTTCTCTCTGGCCCTATTATGTGTTTCCCACTGGCCCTGTGGAAAACGCACAACAACATTGACGCCGGCTCATAATAGAGCCGGCGGAAATGCTGTTGTGCATCGGGTGCACCAGCACCGTTGTGGAAATCACTGTCTGCGAGGCAGACAGTGATTTGCATGATGGGGCTGGCCGGGGCGGGGGCTGCACTGCCCATGCCAAGTACAGGGGCACCCCTGGGGCCCCCAGCACCCCATCTCTGCCAGCATTTACATGGTGGTGAAACCACAGTCATAACGTTACAGTCAGACCACCGCTTTGGCAGCAGTCTGACTGTGATGGGTCATGATGAGCAACTTACTATTGTAATTACACAAAACAGTCCAGGAGGGCTACTGTGCAAAACACATTAGGCACATGTTAGGGTTGTTCCTGTTCTTTGAAGGGTATCACAAGAGAAGAAGGATATGCAAATTAAGCACTCCTCACCCAATGCTATAAATAAGATAGCACCAAATTTCATTTGCAAAGTGACCGTCTTTGTGTTTTATTTTCCATTTTGTTTTGAAGGCCCCAATCCCAACTGGGACATCCACATACTTATGGAGTCAGCTGTGCTGGAAACAACTCTTTTTCTGAGTCTACAGCAGGAGCAGTTCTGTGATGTTGAGTGCTCCTGTCCCAAAAGATATGGGCACCGGGGAAGGAACAGGCCCCACAAAGAAGTTCCTGTCTCGGGCGGCGGTGTTCCCCTTGGTACCCAGGGAGATCCTGGCTCCCAGGGACATAAACCAGTATGACACCAGCACAATGCATGTTAAGAGCATCTTAAAAGCACCAACATGCTAAAAGAACACAACGGATGTAGTGACCCCTGGGAGAATTTCAAGGAATAGTACATGTGCTTGTTTTTCTTGTGTCTCTTCATTGTAAAAAGATAGATCTTTAAAGTAGCAAATCTTTGGCCCTTAGTGTCAGTTTTAGTGATCTTTTGCTTGTTTTGCTCTTGATGGGCGACCCTAGCTACCAGGAGCACTGACCTCTAAAGGGACACATTTTGTCGGGAGTTGTATTTTATGGAGTTCTGAGTCAGACCTCTTCTTGGCTCCTGGTGCTTTTCTCCTGCTGGTGGGGTCATCTTGCAAATCCCCTTCATCAAGCAGCCAACGAAACACCCTCACTGCTGAACTCCTCCAGTTTCAGAGCCACTTGGGTTCTTGAAGGGCACAGTTGTGTCAACAGAGTCCAGGGTCAGTCGATAGTAGTAATAGGGAAGCCATCCAGGGCACCAAGCAGGTTTTTTCTATCTCTTGTTGCTCAGGGGGCATTAGGGGACCAGTACCACTGGCCCTGGAAAGAACCATCCTGGTCCTCAGGGTCAGCGAGAGTTAAAGCCCTTAGTCCATCCTTTCTGGGCATTGAGTGATTTCTACATTCAGCTGGGCATCCTTCCAACATTGTCACTCCAGGTCCAGGTTCTTGTCATCTGTCTCTATGTTATGTTATAAAGTTAAATGACATCTATGGACTACAGTATATATAATAAGCCAAGCCAACAATTCCCAGAGAGACTGGGTATACACCTGAATCACAACACAAAAAGAAGGAGTGGTTTACAAAGCAATTTGGTTAATAAGTAGGCCTGAAATAAATTTTAATTACGCCAGAGAAATGGGAGGAATTTTGTTAAATCTGCCTCAGACATGGACTTACCAGTAATTATGCAGCTATGCCCACTTGCGTAAGTAAGGGTAATTTGGGGGGGTCACAGAAAAAATTATTTGAGTATGAGCAACTGATCACGCTGCTTTTCATACTGATTTGCATTTAGTGCTATTTTACAAATGCAATCCTTGCAATGATTTGGAATGTGAGAGTGCATTTTGTGCTAAGAAAATTGAACTAAATACCAGGATTATGTTGGGGAAAAATTGCACTGCTATTCGTGTTCCGCTGCATTTAGCATTATTTTATAGCACAAAATATATCCTTGGGTCCATTTTGGACATGAGTGGGCATTTTCATGCTAAAAAAAAACCTAAATGCTGAAATACTCTTCTCATGTACCCACATGGAATCTTGTGTTATTTTGCGGTAATTATGTGTAATTACACTATAGTATATCACACAAATTAGTCCCACCCCTATTACCTAGGTGACTGGTATCAAACATATAACAAAATAGGGTCAAAGAGGACCACTTTATGATAAAGTATAAAAAAGGATATATACATATATTATACACAATTTATGACAGTAATATATTTACATAGTGTTTACACTTCAAATTCTATGGTTATTATGTAATGCACATTTCTTATTGTAGTTTACGTAATCCCAAAGACGCCGTTATTTGCAATGCCATCGGCGTCACTATGTTGTTCCACTTTCTCAGACATCAAAATAAACGTGATTACAGTGTGTTTTTGAAAAAGTGTAAAACACACATATACACATTTTGTAAGCAATGTTTGTCAATAGTGTTTACTAAGATAGTGTTTTAACTTTTGTGTATTTGTTTTCAATAAAAAAAACACTTTTATATTACATTTCCTGTGTTCAGTTATGCTATTATGAAGTCTCCACCCACAGTGCCTAATGCCTCAAATCAGTTGCAATTTGATCGTAGAAGCAAATGTGTGGTTTACTAGCAGTTCTGTCTTAAACATATTTTTTTTTTAAACCAAAATGGCAAAAGATGGAGGTGAGCAGGAGGAGATTCTGCAGCAGTCAGAGCAGTTTGATCGTAGAAGCAAATGTGTGGTTTACTAGCAGTTCTGTCTTAAGCATTTTATTTTTTTAAACCAAAATGGCAAAAGATGGAGGTGAGCAGGAGGAGATTCTGCAGCAGTCAGAGCAGCAGGAGATGGATGAAGAAGAGAGTGCTCAGTACCTGCACCAAAAAGGCAAACCCTTGCTTGGAAATGTTTCTCAATTCAATCAGAAGAATTGAAGACAGAAGCCAGACTGGTGAGATGCAGCTTGTGTGGGAAGATCTTCTCAAGAGGTGCAAACAAAAAGTATTCATGTGTTACAACTTCTATGCTGTACCAATTAAAAACATACCACTCTAGCAGCTTGAGCAGGGTAAGGAGGGAGAGAGGAGGAGTGGCAACATCTACATCATCAACTACACCATCTGCCCCAGGAGAGAAAGTTCCAAGTGAGGCGGCAAAACATCATCCCCAAATCACACCTGTGTTGAGACGTGTTGGAACACATTGCCTAGACTTCAGCACTACCCTCACAGATGGTGAACAATCCTTTGATTTCATTGTTGAAGCTGCAAGCCAACACAAATGTTAAATTTGTTTCATTTATACTAACTTTTTGACCTGTTTTTAAGTTGTTTCTTCCAATGTTTTTTTTCCTTGTTGCCATTCTGTTTGATTAAAATATACCAAAACATTTTTAACATTTTAGAAAATTTCAACAAAAAGAAAACAAAGTTTGACGAAAAAAATGAAAAAATGGTTCTTTTCAGAACCACCTTTTACAGTTAAAAAAAGACAAAAACTATGTGTGAGTGAGTGGTGGTGTGAGTGCTTCATGGATGAGTGAGTGAATGCATGACTGCTAAATTACAGATTAATTGAGAGTATGAGTGTATGAGCAAGTGGCTGGCTCTGTGAGTGGTGTTTCAGAGATTGACTGAGTATATGAGTGTGTGTGTATTAGTGAGTGTATGTATGAGTGCATGTATGAGTGAAGGAGTGTGAGTGAATGTATGGGTGAGTGAAAGAATGTATGAGTGGTATATGGTTGATTGAGTGAGTACATGAATGCAAATATGTGTGAGTTAGTGAGTGCATGACTGGTATATGAGTGTATGATTGAGTGCATGGTTGCAAATATGGATACTTGAGAGAGTGTATAAGTTGTGTATGGGTGACTGAATGTATGCATGAATGGTGTATGGGTGATTGAATGATGCATGAGTGTGAGTAAGTGAGTGAATGAGTGCATGTATTGGTAGGTGAGTGAGTGTATGAATGTCTCTATAGGTGAGTGAGAGGGTACATGAGTGCATGTATGGGTTAGTGAGTGAGTGCATAAGGGGTGCATTGGTGACTGAAATAGTGTATGAGTGTGTGTATGGTTGAGTATTTGAGTGCATGAGTGCATGTATGGGAAAGTCAGTGCATGAGTGCTGTGTCGGTGATTGACAGAGTGCATGAGTGCATCTATGGGTGAGTGACTAAATGTATGAGTGGTGCATGGGTGTTTGACTAAATGTATGAGTGTATGCATGAGTGACTGAGTGCATGTATGGGTGAGTGAGTGGGTGCATGAATGGCTATATGGGTGACCAAAAAAGTGTATGAGTGTGTTTATGTGTGAGTGACTGAGTGCATGAGTGCATGTAAGGGTGACTGAGTGAGTGCAAGGATGCATGAATAAGTGAGTGAGTGTACAAGTGTTGTATATGTGATCAATTGAGCACATAAGTGCATCTATGGGTAAGTGAGTGACTGCACGAGTGCTGTATGAATTATTGTCTGAGTGCATTAGTGCATATATGGGTGAGTGGCTGATTATATGAGCCCATGTATGAGTGAGCGATTGAGTGTATGAGTGCATGTATGGGCATGTGAGTGACTGAATGAGTACTTTGTGGGTGATTGACTAAGTTCATGAGCTTATCTATGGGTGAGTGACTGACTACTTGAGTGTTGTATGGGTGAGTGAGTGCATGAGTGTATGTGTAGGCGAGTGAGTGCAAAACTGTGTATATTAGTGGAAAAGTGCATGAGTGGTGTATGGGTGATTGATTAAGTGCATGTATGGGTAATTGACTGAGTGTATGAGCACATGTATGTATGAGTAAGTGAGTGCATGAGTGTTGTATGGGTGATTCGCTGAGTGTATGAGTGCATGTATGGGTGAGTGATTGGTTGCCTGAGTGGTGTATGGGTGAATTAGTGAGTGCATTAGTGCATGTATGGGTAAGTCAGTGAGTGCATGACTGGTGTATGGTTGACTGACTGAGTGCATGATTGCATGTATAGATAAGTGAGTGTATGAGGGGTGTCTGTGGGACTGAATGAGTGTATGAGTGGTGTATTGGTGATTGAGTACATGAGTAGTGTGTGGGTGAATGAGTGAGTGAGTGCATGAGTGGTATATGGGTGACTCATTGAGTACATGAGTAGTGTATAGCTGAGGGAGTGACTGAATGAGTAGTATATGACTAATGTATGGGTGAGTGAGTGAGGGGATGAGTGTGTGTATGGGTGAGATAGTGATTATATGTGTGGTGTATGGGTCAGTAAATTAATATATCAATGATATATGGGTGATTAACAGAGTCCATTAGGGGCTGTATGGTTGAGTGAATGTTTGTTTAAGTGCCTGTCTCAGAGAATGAGTGTGTATCCCGCTGGCTCATTGGGTGTGCGATTGCTAGTGTGAGTGGTTCAATAGGTGAGTAAGTGGTCATGTGATTAACTGCAGTAGTCAGTAAGTAGCTATGTGAATAGCTGAATGAGTGAGTGAATGACTGTGTGAGTGCTTGTAAGAGTGACTGCAAGGTAAATGAGTGGCTGTATGGATGAGGTAGTGCCGGTGTGAGTGGCTGTTGGGTTGAGTGAGTGTATCTCTGAGTGAGTAAATGGTTGTGTGAGTGGGTCTATGGGTGAGTGAATGTATGAGCAAGTGCTTGAATGATAGATTAAGTTGTTGTGTGACTATCTGGAAACTGGTTGTATTAGACTAAAACGTTAAGTAGTAAATAAGCAAAAGAAACTACTTGAAAGGTATGTCAAGATCAGTGTATGTTAATGACACTCTCCGTGGTATCTCCGAGCAATGTGACTGTGCTTCAAGAACTGTTTTGACACATCTAATGCTGTTCAGCTGCAGCCGCTTTTGGAAAAAAAGATAAAGCTATGTTAGTATTCAATCTTCATAGTAACACAAATATAACAAGTCATTTATTATACTGTAAGACTGTATTACAGTGTAGTAAAAATATAATGTCCACCCTTTTTTTTACTGTTCTCAGCTTTTATACTCCTTCATCGTAAATTATGGCCTGTATAAAGCATCATCTCCAAACAGTGGGGAAAAACAATCAATGGACAGTAAAAAAAAAACAATGCTGCACTGCAGATCACTACAAATAAGAAGTACTATGCATTGCACTCACTACAATTCATTAAATTGTTGTTTTCAAACAAGCAGATTTAAAAAGATTCTTGGATAATTATATCCGGTACAATATTAGAAATAAATGTGAAGTACTTTTCAATTTTAGAGCTTTTTTGAAAAACATATTGCCAGGTAGGGCAAATGGAGTCTAAACTGCTTATAAGCCAGTTATAGAAAATCACTCACGGTATTTTTTTCCTCAATTAAGATGGAAAAGTTTGGCTGGAGAAACAAAAGGAGACTTTTTTTTAGTTTTGAAGACATTTTGGCCCTCATTCCGACCCTGACGGTCATAGACCGCCATGGTCGCGAATGACGGAAGCACCGCCAACAGGCTGGCGGTGCTTCATTCATCATTCTGACCGCGGCGGTAAAGCTGCGGTCGCCCAGCCGGGTCCGGCGGTTTCCCGACGGATTTCCCCCGGCTGGGAGAATCCTCCAGGGCAGCGCTGCAAGCAGCGCTGCCCTGGGGATTCCGACCCCCTTCCCGCCAGCCTGTTTCTAGCGGTTTACACCGCCAGGAAGATGCTGGCGGGAACGGGTGTCCTGGGGCCCCCCTAACAGGGCCCCAGCCTGCTTTTCACTGTCTGCCTAGCAGCTGCACCCGTCGCACACCTGCAAAACCGCCGGCTCCATTCGGAGCTGGCTTCAGTGTTGCAGGCCGCCTTCCCGCTGGGCCGGCGGGCGCTAACAATGTTAGCGCCCGTCGGCCCAGCGGGAAGGTCGGAATAGCCCCAGCGGTCTTTTGACCGCGGGGCGGCCAAATGGCGGTTCCCGCCAGGCGGGCGGCGACCGCCGCCCGCCGGGGTCAGAATGACGCCCTTTATTCTTTCAACTTTAGGCTGCTGTAATTGGAGTATGTTCTTCTAGTTTCAGATTTTAATTACAGAGCGTTTTGTAGACTTGATATATTAACTCCATTATGGAACATTACATGCCCTCTTGACATTTGAGGATCTTTTTTAAAGACATTACCCTTAATAGGCCATATAATGCCAAAACTAAATACATGAACTATGTAGAAGAAGCACTGTACAACACTTTTTAACTATAATTTTTCCTTAGAACTTTGGTTGAAGAAAGAAAAGATATGAGTTTGGTACTTCAAAGGGACGTTTTAGTTTGTATTTCAGGTTGCTTTCATTGCTTTCTGTCAATCCAGTTTCACTTTTTAAATATACAGTGTAGTATCCAGAGATTATATTAACTCCAGTGTGAATGATGATAGACAAAGTAGTAAAAGGTCTTCCTGAAAGTGATATTTGCCCAGCTTTGAAGTTTGTAAGTTGAGTTTTCAATTTGGAACCATCTGGTCTGCATTGTTGTAGCATTACTATAAAGTATTTTCCTGTTCTTTGTAGAAACAATGTAGCGATAAGGTTGGATCTGAAGTTTGGGCTGGTCATATTTTGGTTAGCATTTCTGTACATTTTGTCAAAAGGCACAGTTTTAGAATCTGGTAATGTTAAGTAAAGAAATCTGTCAGAATTGATCTGAGTGCAAGATGTAAAAGAGAAATCTTAACAGTCATTGTTCCATTTGTAATTGAGTTCAAATAGAGCATCAATAGTTAATTCTTCTTGTTCTAAGACTCCAAGGATGACCACAATAAATTCTTGTGTGTCTTTTTGACTGTTGAGAGCAAACGTTCTTGATACTGTACATGTATCTAAAAGGTGTTGGAGCCCTGAAGCAGAATATATTACACTTCTGTCACTTATTAAACATTGTAGCAAATGATATAGTGCAGAGGACATTCTCCTATCTGATTTTTGTTCAGTTTTGTTTATTAAAGGTGGTAAATGGAACAGCACATTGCGAACAACATTTTCATAGCAATTGACGTCTGAACTGTTTTCAGACCGGTAGCCTACAATTTCACCATCATTTTCAAGTTTTCTTCTATTAGCACTCTCTGTGTTGTCCTTTTTTTTCTTGAAGGTCCATCAACTGTTTTGTAATCTTCCTCTGCGGGCAGAGTATCCTAATTGCATTAACTAGGTAATGGCCTAACTGAGGAGTGTATCAAGTTCTTAACTGATTGTACTCTCTTACACAGCATACATCAGCACTAACTTTTTTTTCATCAAAGTCAATCAAAAACAAACCTGATGCATGTCACATTCCTTCTCTGAATACAGAAATTCCAATATTACCAAAAGCTGCATCTACACTTAAACCTTGTAATTTATTGATGGTTACATCATATGCTAAAGGAAGAGGAAACTGTTGTCGTTGGATATATAAGTCTTTTACAAGCAAAAACCATACGATTCATGGGCCAATCTTATTCACATCATCCATCTGATCAAATTTTATAGCCAAATATTCTACCCCATCTCGGTTCGGAAAATGAATGAAGTCAATGATTTTACCCATTGCACCGTTTACTAAGCCTTCCTCAACATTTAAGTAACGTCGCAAAATAGCTCAGCAAGTTTTGCAGATGCACTTTTCTAATCCGGCTGTCTTGGATACTGATTTCTCCAAAGAATCCAATTTGCTTGTAGTTTATCTGTCAACAGTATTGCAACTTCCTGATGTTCCCTTTTATCAATAGCTGTAATTTCCAAAATGTCTTGCTTCTCCAGTTGTGGTAATTTGGAGAACTCTTGAAGTGTTGGCCTTAAACAAACTATAGAATTTTCTTCTGTAATGAAATTGAACATTCATTTTGGTGCTGTAATGTTAAAAGGGAATAGAGTCTTGATAAGCTGACTTTCCAAAGAACATTTTCCCTGTTTTGCCAGGACTCCTACTCTAATGTCATTTAGTATATGTCTGTATTCTATATCAGATGCTTGGTGCATGTTCTTCACTAATTCTTTGTATTCAAAGTTTAACCAAATGTTCACGTTGCCAATATATCCCAGGGAATTTATTGTTTCATCATGTAAAAGGGTTTTGAAAGCAGGTTATCCTTTTACAGTGGTAAGCTGGAGTAGGTAACTAAAGACAATTAAATGCTTTCCCCCAAAGAATACATCATAGTTTATTCTTAAAATCTGCTAAAACCTTAAGTGTATGAAGGCAAGTATATGTTTGGTATCATGCTCACTTCATCAATGGTTACTAGCTTCATTTGTTACAATACTCTTGACACTTCATGGCAAGCGTCACAAGATAATATCTGATTTTCTCATTTATTGTCATGTTCAACAAGTAGCATTAGTAGTCGATGTAGAGTAATTCCTTTAAAGTTATGGGCAGCTAATCCTGTAACTACACATGACAAATTTGAGTATGTAGCCTTCTGCAGATAACTGGTATGAACTTTAATTAGGAAACTTTTCCCAGTCCCAGTTTGTCCTCTGATGTACAGTAATATTGCTCTATATGAATAACATTCACATAGTTTCTTCTCGTGGAAAAATCCATGCTCTGAATTACCTTTAGCTTCATTATAAATTTTACTTTGTTCATTGTTCCACTAACTGTTCGAAATCCACAGTTTCACCTCTTGACTGCTGCATTGCAATCTCCACCTTATTCATAGACCACTGCTTCATTTTGAGTTACTGGTTCTCCAAGAGGATCTTGGCTTGCTGGTGCAGAACTTTGACTGATTTGTGAACTCTCACTGTATATCTCAGCAGCGATGGTTTCTTCCTGTTCAATCTCATCTTTCAACATCTGAAGGTATGTTGGAAAGACAAACACTGAATGTTACCTTTAACAGCGTTTAAAAAGCCTCCATAACAATCGTAGTGTCCAAGTAAATCTGATTCAAAATACCATGGCTTGAAGAGTTGCAAAAGTGCCAAATAGAAAAACTGTCTTCTCACTGCAATTTGGCAGGTAAGCTTTCTTTGGTTAATTAGATTTTCTTTGTTGTGACTAACCAAACAACTGTCACATCCACTGACTGCAAACCTTCCTTCTTCCATATTTTTAGTTGCATTACATGTATACTTATAAGGCTGCAGTACTTCATGGAGATACATGTTTTCAAGATGACAACTCGTTCTTGGGTAGTATGTAGCCAGCATGTTAGTCTTTACAATGTCTATACTTTTGGGATCAAATTGTGTAAGGTACTATATTTCTAGAAAATATGTTAATACTATATTTTGAGTGTTTGCAAGGCTGAGGCTTATCCACACAATTTCTCTAGATGTGGAAAACAAACATGTTGAGCCCAACCTATCTATGCATTCATAAGATCCAATTTTTCTGTGGGAAAGCATTTTCAAATTTAAACTGTACAATTTCTTGGTAAGACTTTTCTGCAGAAATCTCCTCTCACACCTCTTTCATCTCTGTCGTCTCTGACTTTGTGATATAAGAAGTCACAAAGCGAGCAACAGCAATAGTTACCTGCAACAATTTGTACATCCATGTTTGCATTCCACATGTTCAGAATAACAGGGTTGTAGTAATTTATATATTTCAATGCTTCTGTTCTTTTGAGGCTGTAAGTATTTTTGGGTGATTTCCCTGTTAGAGTGTGTCTCACTGCTGACAAGAAGCTGCTCACTCCAACTAAGATGACAGGTCGTGGGAATCCAAAATGTCATCTTGTGCAAAAGTTTGCTTTAGATCGATATTTTTGATGACAGTATTTACCACACCTGTGATTTTGAAATCACAGAACTTGTTGTTTCAATCCTTAATCAGAAGTTTCTGTTGGGATGGTGCATGTTACATACTGTTCAATGAAAGACAAAGCAGACTAATCAGTATCTATTTCAAACTTCGGGGCATCTTTTACCCATAACAGCATGTGAATATATGGAGCACCTCTAGCTAGGTACTCTTTGCACCAAAAGAAATCAGTCATTTCACCAAGATATGGATTCATTTTGTTGCAGTTGAAAGCCATCATTGTTTGAAACCTCTGGTTAAAATGTGAGTAATTGTTTTCTGGGTCCAAGAGCAGATTTCATCTGGCGTCTTCAGATTGATGTCTTTAATGTTTGAATTTGCTTCTTGTAGGAGATCAAGCAGGCCGTCTCACGCATACTCAGCACAACTGAGTTTCAGAAACCAGGTAGGTGTTCCTAGGTTTCTCAACATGTATTAAAGCTCCCCAAGACGATGATACCAATAAACATTGGAACCACGTTGACATGCCATCAAATTAATTATGTTGTTTTCCAGATTTTCATCTTTTCTTTGAACTTTTTCAGCAAACTCCTTCACTGATGGAGTCTGCATATTCATCCCTGTTTTCAGAATATGATTAAGATAAGCCAGACAAGTCGCTCTCAAATAGCAGATGAAATATGTAGGGACTACATTGAGGAAATCTCGGGTCCTCTGAGTAAATTCTAGTTGATCTATACTCTGCTGCTGTTATTTGTATAGGCCGCTCATCATATCTACCACCTACTCCAGTAGGAAACAGCTGTGGAAAAAAGCAAGCTTCTAAGCTTTGCTCCCACACACTTAAAGGAGCACATTTTGTTTTTTTCATCTGAAAGAGATTAATAGCATCTCCACTAATCCCTTTGGAATGTAGACGATGAATAGTGTAGTGTTCATCAATTCCTTCTGATCTTGATAGATCTATTTTTTCAAAGTGACATCTTGATGAAACTGTGTCATCCTCCATATGGGTAATATTTTGAAGAGTATCTACATTTTTATATTAAATATTATTGTGAACCCGATATAGGCCCTCATTATGACATTGGCATTAAATGCCGATTACCGCCGCGGTGACAGACACAACATAAAGTCGCGGTTGCAAATATCCATTTGCCATATTATGACACACACACACCATACTGACAGAATACTGCCACATACACAAATCCGCCAGCCCAAAGGTCAGTGGTAAAGTGTCAGTACGAACACCCATACCTTTACGCCAACAAAACAACGCCCACCACATTATGACCCGTGAATCACCACAGCGGACATTCAATGGCGGTAAACCATTGGCGGTACACACTGGTGCGCTCAGAATGGCCACCCAAATTCAAAACAGCACAACATTGGCCTCAATGAAAATCACACACCTGACACTGATACACACACCACCCACACCCACCCACAGCACTATAAAACCCACACCCACATTACACACAACCCTTTACAAACACCAATAATCGACACAAGACTAACACAAAGACCACAAACAACCATCCATCTGGCACGCACCCCACATCCCACACCCCACCATATCACTCAACACCCTCTGCACAACACACACAACACAACACCCATGTCCCCACTAAGGCACCCCTGTTTCACTGATGAGGAGTTGTGGGTCATGGTGGAGGAAATATTCTGGAAGAGCCACAGCTGTTCAGAGCACAGGTACAGCCGATATTCATTGCCAGGTAGATGGAGCTACGGCGGAGGATCGTGGACAGGGTGAACATCATGGGACAGCATCCAAGAACAAGGGACGACATCAGGAAGAGGTGGAATGACCTACGGGGGAAGGTACATTCCATAGCAGCAAGGCGTCAGCTCGCCATTCAGAGGACTGGCTGTGGACTCCCACCTCCTCCCCTACAGCTCACAGCATAAGAGGAGCATGTTTTGGCAATCCTGCATCATGAGGGGCTCACTGGAGTAGCTTGAGGACTGGACACTGGTGAGTCAATACTTACTACTAATCACCCCCGTACCTGCATGCCATCACACCCCTAACCCTCACTCCCATCACTCCACTCCATCCTACACACTGCCTCTACACATATGACTAACCCCAATGCCAAGCCCTGCATGCTATACCAATGCATGGACAACCCTCCCAGCTCTGCATGCACACCCATCACCAAAGCATGCAGAGCATGGAGAGCTAACAATAACACAATACATCACCATACACAAACAAAGGTGGCAGTACAACAACAACCATAGAGGGGAAGCTAGAGATGTACAATATGTAACAGACGTAAAGCATAAAACATTACTTACATCCCCCAGGTGCCCCAGCCAATCTCAGTGGTGAGAAGGTGCCACAACTATCCAGACCTCAAACAGAAGATGCCCCAAGTAATGACAGTAGCTCTGGACTTCAGGATCTGGATGAACTACTTGGCCCATCAGGGACCACTGGTCAGTCGGCCACCCCAGCCCAATCACAGTCCACCACAGAGCCTCCCCCATCAGTTACCAACACTGCAGCACCCACCCAATGTCCCCACACCTCTGTCCCCAAGACACAGCAATCAGCAGTGTGCCCACCTGTACAGGGACCCCAGTCCACACCTCACCACCAAGACAACCAGGGACCTGGGGTCAGTGGCAGTGGGCAAACTGTTCAGGGGACAGAGGCACAGGGGAACAGGGACACTGGGAGGACCGCTGTACACCAGGGGAGGACAGGCCCAGGGAACCGACTCTCCAGGAGGCACTCACTAATATCCTGGGTGCTTACCAACAATCCCGGGGCAAGATGGGCCAGATCCTTACCAACATGCAGGCGAACAAGCGGCTGCAGGAGGTACACCATCAGGAGATCAGGGAGGATTTGCAGACCCTCAACACCACCATGGTCTCCACAGCAGGGGTGCTGGCAGATATGACCAACATCATGAAGGAATGGACAGCACACCAGCGGGCCCCTACCAGTAGCCAGTCTACTGACCATCCCACCACTTCCGCTGCAGCTAGTGGGTAGGAGGACCTGCCACAGGACCCACCAGCACCCTTCCCTTTGTAGAAGGTGAACCACCTGCAAACGTTCCCTGTGACCCACACAGAAGCCAGAGACACTTGTCATGACCAAGACCACTGCCAGGAAATGAGACCTGCCTTAATGTCCCCCTTGTGTCCCGCCCTGACACCTTGTCCACTTTGAACTGCCTTTGCACCCCCTCCTATGGCCCCTTGGGCACTGGACCTGTGCTACAAACAGACTGGAACATTAACCTGGACTTTCCTCTACCATCTCCCCATTCCATTGCATTTTCCCGTCATTTATTTGCACTACAATAAACACCCTTATACACAACTTGAGTGATAGTGTTTTATGTGATGAAAATGTGCATTTAAGGAAACAATCACATCTTGTGCAAATGAGCTGAACACTGTGATAGCATACACTTAATGACCTGTAGCTGTCTGTAGTCATCACATCAGTACACAGTTGTTATATCACCAACATCTGCAAAATGAGATGCCATAGGTGACAGTAAGTTGAGATGCAAAGGAAGTGAATGCCATCCTGCTACAGAAAACATCAATATTCTGAGGAATGGCCAGTTCCACTGTCTCACCTGTGTGTCATTGGAAGTATTGACATAAAACTGATGTTCTGTTGTCCACATCCTCATCCTCTGCCTCCTCATCCTCATTGTCCTCAGGTTCCACTGCTGCCACAGGGGCATTTCCAGTCTTTTCCTCCTGCAGATAAGGCACATGTCGTCTGAAGGCCAGGTTGTGCAACATGCAGCATGCAACTACTATCTAGCAGACCTTCTTGGGTGAGTAGCACAGGGATCCACGTGTCAGGAGGCCGAAAGTCCTTTCAATAATTCTCCTGGTTCACCCATGTGCATCATTATAACGATTTTCAGCCTCTGTCCTGGCATCCCTCACAGGGGTCAGGAGCCACAATAGGTTTGGGTAGCCAGAGTCACCTGCAAGTATTGATGGAAAAACATTAGCCTTACACAATGGTATGGGGTTTACACCAGAAGGCATACATTGACATACGTTGGGCGGGGAGTCAGGCTGACCAATTAGCCACACCCTGTGCCTCTGTAGTTGTGCCATCACATTTCGGGTGCTGCTATTCCTTAGTACAAAGGCATCATGCACTGGCCCAGGATAGTTGTCAGTGACGTGGGAGATGTACTGGTCCGCCAGGCACACCAATTGCATATTGAGCGAGTGGAAACTCTTCTGATTCCTGAACACCTGTTCATTCTGCCCAGGGGGGACAAACACAACATGTTTACCAACAATTGCCCCAATAATATTAGGTATATGTCCCATTGCATAGAATCCTGCCTTCACAGTGTCCAAATCTTCCAACTAGGGGAAACCAATGTAGCTACACATGTGTTCGACCAAGGCAGTCAAAACCCTTACCAGCACGATGGAGAACATTGTCAAATCCACTGTCACTTGGAAAGAACCAGTTGCCCGGAAATGGAGCACTGATAGAACCTGCACAAGAGGGGGATCCCAGTGGGATGACGGATAGCTGATATCAGATCAGGCTCCAATTGGGCACACAGCTCTGTGATTGTGGCCCTGTCCAGTCTATAGGTGAGTATTATGTGCCTGTCCTCCAGTGTAGCCAAGCCCACAAGGGGTCTATACAAGGGGGCTTGTCTCCTCCTCCTCTTCATCCACAGTGGTAGGTATCTAAGGGATACAAGGGTGAGTAGGCTGTCACAATTTGAATAATGGAACCACCACGTCAATGCACATTGAGCATTGATGTGATGGGACAATGGGAATGTCAATGTATGTGCAAATTGTAGCAATGACGCAGTAATGGATTATCTGAATGTAGTCCACACCCATGAAATGGCGACCACCTGTCCTGTATCTAGGGACAGGTGGAAGTGGAGTAACTCTGCTGACGTTGGGCGTCATGGTGGACGGTGGTCCTGCACCGCTGTGCAATTCCTCTTTGGCTAATATGGGGCTCTATGGTGTACAGTGGCCAATAGGGCTCAGCGGCAGCAGTGACAGTGCACATCACCACAGACGTGACTGCCATTTTCTATCTGAATCCTCATTTGATTCCTGACTTTCCACAGGACAACAACCACACTGTGTGTACTGCTGTGACCTGTGTCTGGATTTTGCCATGGCTGGTGTGACTGGGAAAGGGCCCCTGCCTTCACTTCGGAGGAGTTGACGCGCTTGGTGGATGGGTTCCTACCCCAGTATGGACAGCTGTATGGGCCTCCAGACCAACAGGTGAGTACACCTTAGGCACAATGCATGTGACAAGTTTGCATCCCATAGGACCCAGGAGGCAGAGTCCACTGACACCGAGGGAACCATTGGGATGGAGGGCGAGGGGAGCACCACGGCTGAGACAGGAGGTGACAACACTGACTTTGATTCCTCCTCCAATGCAAGCTCCCTGGTGGTGGCTGACATCTCTGGGACTACCACAGCTACAGGTTCAGCCGCCACCCCCAGTACCAGCACCTCCCTCCCAGTAGCCCCTCACTGAGCTGCCTGTGCCTGCTCACCCAGGAGGGTGGGCATCTCCTTCACGCCAGGCACCTTAGGTCCTGCCCCAGTCAGCCCTTCTGCCTTCAGTGAGGAGGCTATTGAACTCCTGCGATCCATCTCTGTAGGGCAGTCAACCATTGTGAACGCCATCCAGAGGCTGGCATCTCAGATGCAGCAATGCAATGCATTTCTGGAGGGCATTCATGGTGGATTGGCTGCCCAACAGTGGTTGTTCCAGGCTCTGGCCTCCTCTCTGATGGCAGCCATTGTCCCTGTTCCAGCCATCCCCCCTCCAACTTCCACTTCCCAGTCTCCTCAACCCGAACCCATCCCATGCACACATACAGACAAGCATGCACAAAAAACATCTCACAAGAGAGGCACAGACAAACACAGTTAGCACCCTGCAGGCCTCAAGCACTCACACAAACAACAGACAGTTGTACACACAACAACATCCACTGTCTCCCCTCCTCTTCCTTCTCCTCCTCCTCCCTCACAGTCACATAAGCACTCACACCTGCATGCATTGCATCAACAACTACCACCACCATCACCACACCAAGCAGCACACACACCTCACTTGCAGACACCTCCACAACATCCATCCACGCGTCACCTGTGTCCTCTCCCACCCTGTCTGCCCCTTCCTAAGAGACAGAAACACACACATTCAGATTCCTAACAGCCATCCACCTCACATCAGCACACTGCCCATGCACCTGCACCCAAGTCCAGCAGACATATCCATCCAACAACCACTCGCTCAACCTCCACTCCCATCACTCCTCCCTCATCCTGCCCCACCATCCCTAAGAAGCTTTTCCTTTCCCAACTTGACCTCTTCCCTCTCCCTCCACCCTCCCATCCTGCCCATAAGAGCAGGGTCAAAATTACCCAGCCCAGCACCTCAGCCAAACCGTCCATGAGGACTGTGGAGGTACCTCCTAGTCATGGAGGCAAGAAAAGGAAGGATCCCACTCCACCACCCAAGAAAGGGAAGGATCCCATTCCACCACCCAAGAGAGGGAATGTTCCCACTCAACCACCCAAGAGAGGGAAGGATCCCACTCCACCACCCAAGAGAGGGAAGGATCCCACTCCACCACCCAAGAAAGGGAAGGTTCCAACTCTACCAACTAAGAGAGGCAAGAGTACCCCTCCAACAGCATTGGGCAAGGAGCCCTTCCCTCCAGCTGGACACAGCAGCCCTCACCTCCAGCTGGGACAAAGCAGCCCTTACCTCCAGCTGGGACACAGCAGCCCTCACCTCCAGATGGGACACAGCAGACCGTACCTCCTGCTGGGACGCAGCAACCCTCACCTCCAGCAGAGGGCATGTAGACCACCCTCAAGGGACTGTTGTACAAGGACCCCCCTCCAGAACCAGTGGGCAAGTTATCCACCTCAGAGACTGTGACCTTGCAATCCCCAGCAAAGGATAATGGGCATGGAGGCCCCCTCCAGAACCAGTGGGCAAGTCCCCCACCTCAGTGACTGTGACCTTGCACTCCCTAGCAAAGCAAAATGGACATGGAGCCCCCTCTAAAACCAGTGAGCATGTTCCCCACCTCAGAGACTGTGACCTTTCACTCCCCAGCAAAGGATGAAGGGCATGGAACCTCCTCCAGAACCAGTGGGCAAGTCCCCCACTTCAGCTGAGGTGCCCCCAACACCTTTTCCCCCTGAGGTTCCTGGCCATTTCCAACATGATGCCCCTGCAGAGTGTAGTGCAGATTTTGTCAGGGAACACGTTGGTGCTTGGACTGTGCCCTTTGGTCATGTTGGTCTTTTGTACTTTGGACTGGCCATTGGCCCTTTCTGAACATTTACTCATACTTCTCTTATCACATGGACAATATGGTGGTTGTTGGCATCAAATTATAATATCAGTTCTGGGTAAATGTTATCCTTTTATTATTTTGACGTGTGTCCTGTGATATTGGTTTTCCTCTGCAGCTGGTTGTGTGCATGGTGTGTGTTGTGCATGTGTGTCTGTCACTCTCTTTTTCCTCATTCCCTCCCTTGTGTGCTAGGCGGCTGTACTCACTGTTGTCGTCTCCGTCGACGTTGGTGTTCCAGGTGGAGCATGGCATAGAGGAGCATCGGGAAGACTCGAAGTTCCGGTTCCATGGCGGCGTTGATGTTCTTTGTGTCTCTGATGGTGAGTGTTTCGTCGTCTGTGTTCTGTTTCCGCCAGGTGTTTGATGGCGTTGGTACCACCCCGGAACTCATGGAGGTTTTCTATGTCATAAAATGGTGGGCGGTACCTTGTCTTCCGCCTAGCTGTAGATGGCTGCCGCCGTGGTCAGTGGTGTTAACACCCTGGCGGTTGGTGTGGTAAATTGGCTGTCTATGGGAGTTCTCACCACCATGGTCCTAATTTGGCGGTAATTACCACCAGCCTGTTGGCAGTGTTACCGCCACTTTAACAGTCACCGCCATTGTCATAATGACCACCACAATGTTGTTTTCTTTACTTTACTAACATCTACTTACTCTTGCCATATCTTTTTACTCTTGGTATGGGCAACATTGACTAGAATTGTAAGTCCTTCTTCCAATTCTTTCTGCACCCCTACAGTTTCAATATTCTGATTGAAATATAATTGCGAAGTACACAAATCTAGCTTTAAGGCCTTTCTGGAGCTCAGTTGGAGGTACCTTTCCTGTCTTTGGCTCCATATAGACTAAAACTTGAAATGGATGTATACATTGTATAAGTTAGGGGTTGGAGGTGAACTCTACTCCAGTCACGGAGTTTGAGGAGTTTTTTCCTTGTTCGCGCTCGCCAACATTAAGGTTACAAATACAAATAAATAAGCTGCAAAAATATTCTTGCCACTTACATCTATTCTATTCTTCAGTTTTTGAAGACACAACAATATAAGAAGTTTGACATTGGTAGTGAGTGCATCAACAACATATACAAACACAGTCTGGTTTCAGACTGTTTTAAACTTTCTAATCTCTTCATGAAAGTTATCAACAGTAATACCTGTCTCTTGTTCTGCTATATCTGCGGATTTCAAGTCTTCATTTTCCTTACAAAATTGTACATCATCACAAAACATTTCTACGTCTGACACTGTACCATGCAAAAGAGTTCTAGTAATTTGTTGTAAACATAGCGCAGGAGCCTTCACATGGTAAAGCCTCCTGTTAGACCTGACAGCCTTAGGTTTGTCACCCTCAATTTTTTGCCTGGCTCCCACCACATTTTGACACTGTTTTTGCTGGTTTAAAGACTCTCCCTTAAAACATGGGGGCATTGGCTCATACCCAATTGGCTTATTTAATTTACTTATAAGTCCCTAGTAAAGTGCACAATATGTGCCTAGGGTCTGTAGACTAAATGCTACTAGTGGGCCTGTAGCACTGATTGTGCCACCCACATAAGTAGCACCTTAGCCATGTCTCAGGCCTGCCATTGCAAGGCCTGTGTGTGCAGTTTCACTGCCAATTCGACTTGGCATTTAAAAGTTCTTGCCAAGCCTTAAACTTCCCTTTTTCTATTTATAAGTCACTTCAAAGGAAGGCCCTAGGTAACGCCTAGGGCAGGGTGCTATGTAGATAAACGGCATGACAGATATCTGTGTAGTTTATATGCCCTGGTAGTGTAAAACTCCTAAATTTGTGTTCACTGCTGTGAGGCATGCTCCTTTCATAGGCTAACATTAGGGCTACCCTCATATTCTGTTTGAGTGGTAGATTCTGATCTGAAAGGAGTAACAGGGTCATATTTAGTATGGCCAGGATGGTAATACAAAATTCTGCTGACTGGTAAGGTTGGATTTAATATTCCTATTTTAGAAAGGCCACTTTTAGGAAGTGAGCATTTCTCTGCACTTAAATCCTTCTGTGCCTTACAATCCATGTCTGACTGGTTAGTTGACAGCTCCCTTGTGCATTTCACTCAGACAACCCCAAACACAGGATGCTCAGTCACACCTGCACATCTGCATACTGAATGGGTCTTCCTGGGCTCGGAGGGTGGATGACATACATGTCAAAGGACAGTGGTCTGCCCTCATGCAATGGAATGCCAAACCCCCTCCTGGGACCCTGGCAGACAGTATGGAACTGAAAGGGGACCTTGTACATTTCTAAGCCACTCTTTGAAATCCACCCCAGTTCAAAGACACATTGGGTTATTTAAACCAGGTCCCTGACCCTACCAACTCAGACACTTCTGCAGACACTTCTTGACAAGATACCTACTGGGAACGGAACTCCGAACCAGAACCTGCAACCTGCTAAGAGAAGCTGCCTGGCTGCCCAAAGGACTCACCTGACTACTTTGCTGTAAAGGACTGCTGTCTTGCTGTTGCCCTGCTGTCTTGCTGCCCGCTGGCTCTACTGAGAAGTGCTCTGCAAGGGCTTGGATTAAGCTTGCTTCCTGTTTCCTGAAATCTCAGGGCCAAAAAGACTTCATTTCTGCAAAGAACTCTTTGTGCAGCAAAAATCGACGCACAGCCTGCCACAATTGATGCATTGCTGAACCGGAATGACGAAGCCTGACTTCCTGTGAGAGAAATCGATGCAGCGCTTGCCGTGCAACAGAATTTTCACTGCATAGCCCACAGGATCGACGCAGCTCCCATGACTTCATCCTACACACCTAGGATTTCCCCACATCATCCCCAGGGCATCCAAATACCCTGCAATCCAAAGAGGATCCAAGCCTGTGCACCGGTAATGGACACACAGCCCTTGCTGTGTGGAAAAGCATTGACGCATCATCTGTGCACCCAGATAAACCGACGCACAACTCCCGTTTTAGACATATCTCCTCCTCTGCGGTCCCGTGCAGATAATTTAGATGCAAACCAGATACTTTGAGCTCGCAAGAGACCATTGATGTTTTCAAGAACTAAAGACTCAATTTATGATTACAAAAGTGATATTTCAACTTGTATTTATCAAATCTTGATAGTTTTGACTTTAATCTACTCAGATAAATAGTCTATGTTTTTCTAAACCTGTGTGGCATATTTATGTGTTGTTATACTCTGTTATTACATGATTTATTGCACAAATACTTTACACATTGCGTTCTAAGTTAAGCCTGGCTGCTCAGTGCCAAGCTACTAGAGGGTGGGCACCGATAATTTGGATTTTGTGTGATTTACCCTGACTAGAGTGAGGGTCCTTGTCTGGACAGGGGGTAACCTGACTGCCAACCAAACACTCCATTTCTAACACCTCCTGACTAAAGTTTGCAATTGAGAATGATGTACTGCTAACATTCTAAAATGATGAAAGGTGCTTTGGCACACTTTCCTTGATAAACATGCTAGTGAGTGTCCCTGTAGGTTTGTATATTTCCTTACTTTGCATGGATCCAATCCTTGCAAAATTGAAATTTCCTGTTTAAGACTTTTACATGGAAAGATATGTAGAAACATTCTCAGTACGTCAATTGATTGCTCCCGAACACTACAAATACTGCTACAGTTGCACCTATATACAGGGGCCTGTTTATGCCTTCCCTGTACCCATTCAGCTATGACTTCCTCTACATTTCTAGGAACCACTACCTCTTTTTCAATTGGAAAATCACCTTTTAACCTTATAACATCATCCAGATTCATCAACTGCATGCACCAATTTGTTCTCTTGTAAGTAGCTCTGTTCATTAAAGAAAGGATCAGTACTAGAAGTATGTCTCCATTCCCACTGAAATCTTTGCAAACATTAGTTCTATTGTCTATTCTATTCTTTTGACTTTTTCTCTTCATATTCACCACTATTTTGCCCAGTGTTTCTATTTTGTGTATTATCAGAAGAAACAGCTTCCTTTTCAGAGTAAAGGTCTTATCAACCACACCCTGAATATGATCCTTTTGTGCAGCAGTTTCTCTCCTTCGTTTCTACGTCTTCATGAGTCTCATTAGGTTCTGAATTACTCTGCTATGAAACATTCTAACTCTAATTTCCTTGAACTGGCGCTGTCTTCTAATTAAACTCAGTGCTTCATTATAGGATATTTTATTTCTCATATCATATACTTTGACATCATCTAAGAAAGGAGTAAAACATTGTTTCTTATGTATTTCATTCTTCTGTCTTTCAGGCTGACCATTTTAAGAAATGTCTTTGTTTTCTTACCAGCAGGTTTTTTTTTCTTTCTCTACTTTTTCTGCATTTTGCCCCTTTACTCAGTTGTGAGGAGATATTATTGTTGTCTCTGTTTCTTTCTTCTCTGAAATTTTAACGGCTTATAAGTGTGCATTGTTAAGAAGAAATTAATGTCTGAAAACAAACAAAAAAAGTATTTTTTTCTTTTAATTATATGCTTTTACATGAAATATTTTAATTACGTAATACCGATGTAACCAGTTGTCTTATCATAATATCGATAAATGTGTTCTATTACTTATAAAGTTTATGTTAATGTTTGTTTATCTTGATAAAGGGTTTTCACATGCCAGCTTGAGATAGGTAGTGAGAGAGTACACACAGACAGGCCGTGCACTACTAGGCCTCACCCATGATTAAAGCAGTATTTTTCTAAATGCATGATAAAATTGTGTCAGTACTTGTCCATATATCTCAGTGAATGTAGGAGTCCACCTGTAATAGTGCCCTGCGATGTTTCAGTACATCTGCTGGTATGTGAGCACCTGTTTTAGTACCTATATGGCTCAGTAAATGTATACATCAGTGGCTCAACAAATACCTTAGTGCCTGTGTTAGGGAATACAGGGGTATGTGAGTGTATTTGCAATTTCTTTTGATAGTGTTGCATACATGTAGTACTTGGCAAAGGAGCCTGCAAGTGCATACATGACTTTTTCATCTCAAAAACAGATCTCTCTTGTTTGAAATACAAAGCACCACAGATTATGAGATACCAACAGCATATTTCAGAAATGAGTATTGGCGACTAAAATATGTGTTTCACAGCTAACAGACCCCTTGTATATGCCATAAGAAGCTGCCTGTGTGAGACCGTACACAGGGTATTCACTAAAAGGGCTGACCCATATTTAAATACCTCATGTTTAAGTATGCATACCAGTTTTGTATTACACATCTGACTCAGTATTAATTCAAAGAACAAATCTTAGCATCTAAGTACATACAAACCTGGCTTATAATTTACAAACACCTACACAAATGAGTATCTAATACATTGCTGTCACCTTCAACAGATTCAAGTTTCATGTAAACCTACAGTGTACATTTTTCCATTCCAATTTTGAGTCTAATATTCTTTTAAAACGGAATAAACAGGAAAAACATTATTTCGAAACAGCATGTCATGTACAGGCCTGTAAACAAATTCACATATAGTAATACATTGTTAAATATAACTTTAACCCTTAGCGTGCCATTTTTTTCTACAAATTACACCATGAAGTAAAGCAGCACATATACAACATGCAGTTCCTTGGCAACATTTTGTGAACCAATCTCACACACACCTAGGCCCATATTTATACTTTTTTAGCGCCGCATTTGCATCTTTTTTTGACGCAAAAGCGGCGCAAACCTATAAAATATAATGTATTTTGTACATTTGCGCCACTTTCACGTTAAAAAGTGACGCAAATGCAGCTCAAAAAAGTATAAATATGGGCCCTAGTTTGCACCTCAGAGATTGCATCTTAGTCACCTAGATCATCTCAGCAATTTGAATCATTGTCAGCATATTTGTACTCTCTTTTAGCAATCTCATATAGACATATTCATTTGTAATCATTTTTTTGTCTCAGAATTAAATGCAATTCACATACCTGAAGATTGAGTTAGTTGGTGAAATAGGTTTTTTTTCCCTCTTATTAGACAGATGCAAAAGTTTTAGGAATTGTAAAAACTAAGCATAAGAATGACACACCATTTTCATGTAAAGGAACCATGAATGGCAAGCTTTTCAACTTTTTACTGTCTGATACTGTGGAAGACAGCAAATAAAAACATGCCTTTCATATTTAACGTTTGTATGTGCAGTTCTGAATGGTTAGTATTTGTTAACCCTTTATGGACTTATCTAAAGAAGCCCAACAAGGTGGACTTTTTGTCCATATTCACATCTTAATCCCAATTGTCGAAACAATTCACGGAAAAAAGGGATGTCCAAGTGTAGGCAGAGTCCCTTTACTATCCATAGACAGGTCAACCGCCCACCCCTAAGGCATGCCTCCCTTAGCCCAAGAGGTAGGGTGGAGTATACTATGAATGTTGACATATATGCATGAGCATAAATGACCCCTGATACCATTTAAAATGTAATGCTACCATGAGTAACTGGCGGTCAATAGGATAACATGGACTGGCACCTGGGCAGTTCCCAGATGACCAAATCTGTGATGGTAAAGTCGATTCCCCCAGTATTTGGTATCAAACACCTTGCTTTTTAACCTTGAGTTCGATGCCGATGGCCAGGGTTAACTGGCATGTGTCCTGGTGGCACCCTTATAGGGTGCCCACTGAGTTCCCAAGCTCTCTCCTGTTTTGGCGGGCTCTCCCAAGCCTCTGCCACCATAGACAAGAGTCTGCCCTCCTGATGGTTGGCTAGCACTTTCCAAAGATGGAGACAAAGGGCCTGGGAGGGCTAGTGTGAAAGGAAATCAAGGCGGTGAGCCTCAAAGGCTTCCACTGCTCTTAATGATGTAATTACTTGTCCCCCAGTCAAGGACAAAGCCCTTCGCACCCTGTTCATCCCGACAGGTGGGACAATTACTATGTAGGTGGCGTACACCTCCAAAAGAATAGCCAGACCTTTAAGGTAGGCTAGTAGGTCTGTACAGCCGAGGAAGAGTTCTGCCATCTCGGTAACCCTTAGGAGTAGTGGGTTCTTGGTAGAAAGTGACATCCTCCCACAGAAAGTTGTCACTGTAGGAACAAACTAGCCGCCGGGTCCAGTAGCCCATTGGCCACTGTCCCCCACACCTTTAATACCAACTAAACCAGGATTTAAGGGACTCCTCTGACACCAAACCCTCAGTTCTGTCTTACAAAGAAGAAGAGACACAAAGACGATGCTGACACTGACAACAATACCTAGACTCCAGCCGCAGTGCAGAGAGAGGATAACTAAGTGGCCTAAGGAGACCATTCCTGGAACTGAATGATCGATGTGTGACAGTGGTGAAAGCTTATTAGTCACAGCTAGAGGAACCAGCCAAGAAATACTCCCCTTACTGGTGGTACCAGTCACCTGAAGCCTGCAGAAGTAACGCCGTGCTGAAGTCGAAGAAGTGTGACCTGACGGGCCCCCTATGAGTGAGCCCAAAGGAACTTGGGGGCATATTTATAATGTCCTAGCAACACCTTGTGCCACATTAATGTAATTATTTTTTATATTAATGTGGCCCAACAGGGCCGAAATCCCCGCACCATATTTGCAGGGTGGCGCAATGCATGCATTGCCCCACTCTGTAACCCTTTGCGCTACTTTATACTTTCGCCAGGCATAATGTATGCAAAGGGGGCATTCCCCCATTAGGGGAGGCAGAAAAATGGCATAAAGAAATCTATGAGATTTCCTTGTACCATTTTTTACAGCACTTTTAACGCCTCCTCAAGAGCAGGCATTAAAAACGGGGCTTCTATTCTTTGGAATTGGGCCCTATGTACTCTGCAGGAGTAGCGCCAATATCTTGGTGCTACTCCTGCAGAGTACATCAATAGCATCATGAGAAATTACGCTATTGCCCCCTACCCTGCACCATGGTGCACCGTATTTTAAATACAGTGCAAACATGGTGGCAGTAGGGGGTGCTAAGGAGCGCAGGGAAAGTGGTGCTGCACTTGGTGCTGCGCCATTTTCCATGAATCTGCCCCCAGGTGTCCTGCATCCAAAGAGTAGGAGTGAGGTTCTCTTCAGGTTTTGAGCCTCTACTCCTTTCCAGAAGACCTCCAGCTGTTGAAGTGTCAGTGGACCACCTTTGCAACTACCAAGGCTTGTCTGTCACCAGTTTGGAACCCAACAGCCACTTGGACATCACCAACTCCAGGACAGATCTCAGTATAGAGACCAATTAGTTCAATGCTCCCGCTCCTGAGATTCTGCATCATGAAGCGAGTGACCTCGAGAAGAGCAGCAAAGCATCTTTGGCGCGACCAGCCCCATAATTGACAGCTAGAGGCCATCTCTGCACCCAGAGCCACCAGACGTGGTGGCAAAGTTCCAACGGTTCATTCCTAGTCCTGGCCCCTCAAAGACCTCCACATCCAAAGGGTAGAGTGCTTGTCCACACCCAAGTACCTGTTTGTCAAGTCCTGCAACTTTGGCAGGCCCCACAGATCCCATCAGCACAAAGGACAGCCAAAGCACCTCTGAGTAGGTGCATGAGGGTTTGAGTGGGTCTGTGAGCAAGTGAATGATGGTCTGAGTTGGTCTGCAAGTGGATGCTTCAGTCTCTGAGTGGTATGTGTGTCGGTGCATGAGTGTCTAAATCAATCTGTGAGTGGGTGCGTGAATGTCTGAGTAAGTTTTGAGTGGGTGTGTCAAGGTCTTAGTGGGTCTGTGAGTGGGTGCCAGAGGGGCTGAGTGGGTTCTGTAAGTGGGTGCATCAGTGTCTGAGCAAATCTGTGACTAGGTGCATGAGTATCTGAGTGGGTCTGTGCGTGGCTGTGTAAGTTTCTCAGTGGGTCTGTGTGTGGGTGTGTGAGTCCCTGAGTGGTTCTGTGACTGGGTGCATGAGTGTCGAGTGGGTCTGTGCGTGGGTGTATAAGTCTCTGGCTGGGTCTGTGAGTGGGTGAATGGCGGTCTGAGTTGATCTGCAAGTGTGTGCTTCAATCTCTGAGTGGTATGTTAGTGGGTGCAGTGGGTCTGTGAGTGGGTGCATGAATGTCTGAGTAGGGTGTAAGTGGGTGCATCAAGGTCTGAGCGTGTCTGTGAGGGTTTGAGTGGGTCTGTGAGAGGGAGCATCAGTGTCTGAGCAAATCCGTGAGTGGGTGCATGAGAGTCAGTGTGGGTCTGTAAGTGAGTGGTGTCTATTTTGGAGTGGGTCTGTGAGTGGGTGCATGAGTGTCTGAGTGGGTCTGTGAGTGGGTGTGTCAGTGTCTGAGTGGGTCTGTGAGTGGGTGTGTTAGTCTGAGTGGGTTTGTGAGTGGGTGTGTTAATGTCTGAGTGGGTTTGTCAGTGGGTGCATTAGGGTGTGAGTAGGTCTGTGAGTGGGTGCATAAGTCTCTGTATGGATCTGTGAATGAGTGTCTGAGTCTCTGAGTGGGTCTCTCAGAAAGTGTGTGAGTCTTTGAGTGGATCTGCGAGTGGGTTTATGAGGGTCTGAGTGGGGCTATGAGTGAGTGCATGAGGGTCTGAGTGGGTCTGCAAGTGGATGTATCAGTCAATGAGTGGGTCTGTGAGTGGGTGCATAAGGGTCTGAGTGAGTCTACGAGTAGATGCATAAGTGTCTAGGTTTGTGAGCAGCTGCATGAGGGTAAGAGTGGGTGCATATGTCTCTGACTGGGTCTGTGAGTGGGTGCATGAGGGTCTCAGTGAGTCTACGAGTTTGTGTGTGAGTGTCTGAGTTGGTATGTGAGTGAGTGCATGAGTCTCTGATTGGGTAGGTAAGTGGGTGTATCAGTGTCTGAGTGGGTCTCTGAGTGGATGCATGAGGGTCTGAGTGGGTCTGTGAGTGGGTGCATCAGTCACTGAGTGGGTCTGTGAGTGGGTGCATAAGGGTCTGAGTGAGTCAATCAGTGGAAGCAAGAGTGTCTGAGTGGCTATTTGAGGGTGTGTGTGAGTGTCTGAGTGGGT
Organism: Pleurodeles waltl; assembly: GCF_031143425.1. NCBI lineage: Eukaryota > Metazoa > Chordata > Amphibia > Caudata > Salamandridae > Pleurodeles > Pleurodeles waltl. Next base: position 138,503,613 of record NC_090447.1, on the reverse strand, counting down.
CTATGAGTGGGTGCACGAGTATCTGAGTGGGCCTGTGACTGGATGCATGAGAGTCTCAATTGGTCAGTGAGTGAGTGAGAGTCTGAGTGGGTCTGTGAGTGGGTGTGTAAGTGTATGAATGCTAGTATGAGCAGATGAATAAGTGTATTAATGTCTCTGTGAATTTTTGTTGTTGTTGCCGTTATTCACTAATTTATCGTGATTGTATATGGGTCTGCAGTGAGCGCTGCGACTCATAGACCTATATCATACCACTGGGGGTCATGGTAACTCCCCCCTGACCCTTTATGCCACTTATCAAATTTATTTTCAGCCACGGGGACCGTGTCCAGTAACATAAAATGGCAGCTGCAACTTTCTGCTCAGGTTGCGGCCATCCAATCACAGCATTCCTGTTGGCAGGCACATTCATGAGTATGCCGCAATTGCTGTGAAAATGTTGCAATGCATCTGCGGCCCTAGATATACAAGTGTATTTCCCCTTGAATATCTAAAAAACTACTGAATGGATTTGCACCAAATAACCAAAAGCACAAACTACGGAACAAAATCTATCTTACTACGTAAATTTGTGTAATTCCATTCAGCAGTTTGGGCTGCAGTCGTGTTCAAAACTCCAATGGAAATTGAAGTGAGAAATGCACATTTTTCGACTCCCCCTTTTTCTCGGCCTCTAATTGACATTTCACCCTGATAATTTCCAAATGCAACAAGAATAACCGGCACACTTTTTTGGAAAACTTTTTGAAGTTTCATCAAATGGTGGCAAAGATATACGCAGGTCAAAAAACACTTTTTCTATGGAAACATGGTCCTAACTATAACTACCTAGTCATTAATATATATACATATTCACTTAAAAAAAACAAAGTCATAGGGAAATTATGTTTACGTTTTGACTTTACACGTACAAAACCATATAAATTCAGCAGGTCACAGGGGCTTCATGGTAATTGTAATAAAGCTGGAGGGTGTAATAAAGTGCACCGTGCCCCGTTCAAGGACTCCTTTTTACCCTGGGGACTACGACCTCCATGGGGATTTTAATGGCTCCAGGAGAGGGCCCCCCCTTCTTTGATTGCCTGGGTCAGTAGGTAGGTGATGGTCCCTGAGGCCATATATGGTTCGGGAACGGGACCGTGTGCCCCCCTCCTCTTCAAAATATTTATCTGTCTCTGGGGAGGTGGTGATCCCCGGGACCTGGGGGTCTATGCGGCCCCACACTATGTTTCATTAAGCCCCAGGGAGGGGGTAGTCTTGGGACTTTCAAACACCCCCAGGAGAGGGTCCACGTGGCCCCCCCTTCATTAATTAAATAAAGCCCCAGGGAGATGGTTGTCCATGAGGCTCATTTGAGCCCATGGAACGAGGTCTGTGACGGCTCCTCCAAAATTATTGTTAACCCCCCGTAGAGGTTGTGATCCCCGGGGCTCGTCCGTCCCACCTTTTATTTGAATTATTTAGGTATGGCCCCAGAACTTGGCCCACCTAGGGGCTTTCTTTGAAATCAAGCAGTGCTTGTTTTTTTGCTGGAAATTTGAAAATTCACTGTGAATATGTGGCAATTCTTGTTTTAAAAAAAGTTTTTTTGACATGACGGGGTTTCAGGGGGACCCCAGGACCAAGGCTTGGGGATCAAGGTATTTATACCCTGCCCCCTTTTCTTTTCCTTATTTTTTAGGTTAATGTTTTGTACTCGACTGAGTTCAAGTCCCAAAATGGCTGCCAACACTTCTTTGTTGAAGTCATGGCAGTCAATCAGATTTCAGCATGAGATCTGGAGAATTTGCGAATTATTGAGGAACCTAGATATACAAATTTAGATTTCCATTAATATCTTGAAAACTACTGAATGGATTTACACCAAATAAAAAAGTATGCTTCCTGGACTAAGACCAACATTTCTGTCAAATTCGGTGTAATTCCTTCCAGTGGTTCGGTCTGTAGTCTTGTTTGAAATTCCTACGGTAATTAACATGAGAAAGCAATTCTTTAGACCCCCCTTTTTCTTCGCCTCCACAGTACAGAGCACCCCGAAACTTTCCAGACTCAACAAGACAGTTTTTAAAAATAAATGTCATGATGATTCATCAAACTGTGCCAAAGGTGTAGCCAAGTCAACAAAAAACCTACTGGCAGTAGGTATGTATATATATATATATATATATATATATATATATATAGAGACAGAGAGAGAGAGAGATAGATATACACACACATATATGTGTGTGTATATATATGTGTGTGTGTATATATTATAAATACATATATCTATATATATATATATAAGTACATATATATATATATAAGTACATATATATATATATATATATATATATATATATATATACATACATGTACATACATACAAACACACACATATATATATATATATATATATATATATATATATATATATAGATAGATATACATATAAATATATATATATATATAGGTATACAGACAGACCGGCACCTGCATTCTCTATCTAGAAATTGTATCTGTGACTGCTTGTCAATAGTTTGCATATTTTACCAGGTAAAGAATGTTTATGTGTTTATTGCTCTCAGAGAGATATATAAAACATGGGTCATTTCGATGTTCTATGAGACAGTCCTCAGACCCCGGTACTGTAACTGCTCTCCCGGCTATAATGTTTAATTAAAGAAACCGTTTCCTGTTTTGCTAGACACTTCTTGTCTCTTGTCTTGCATCCTGGGCCTCCCTATAGAAATGGCTTCTTTAAATATGTTACTGACAGCTGAAAATAAGCTATTCGTGCCACCCTATAAGGAAAACAGCACTGTATGGTACTTTGAGTTTATACTGTATGTGTTAATGGTTCTTCAATAAAGGGCAGGTACATTTCATATTAAAACATATAATTAGTTTTGTTAAACCCATGTATGCACAATATAACCTGTGTTAATAATCAAGTTGCTACTTCATGAACAAAATTAGAAGGCTTGGAAACAAAACTGACTCACTCTCCACAGACATGGATAATCCATCTACCAGTGCTCAATGAGATTTCTTAGCAAAAAAGAATGCCTTTACCCCCATGCCAATTCAATCCAATGAGAGAGTTATAACTGAGATGTGCCCCTCAAGCTCTTAGACTGTCCCCATTTCGTCATTTATGGCAAAAGAAAACAGAGCCAAACGTATGCCTCTCTGGCTACACACCATTGTTGCAATTATACAAAGAGGTATCATGCCTTTACCTCTCAAAACTGACAATATAAGTATTCTTATGAATAAAGTTGATGATAAATCTAACCAAACTGGCCTTCCTTACCAGGAAAATTAATTGAAAAATTAGCAGCAGGGCAAATATCTGAAAAAATGAACAAGAACTGAATTTTTGAGCTGCTCAACCTTTTTGACAGTGGCAATATGCCTTATTGTGTTACTTTACCTATTATCTGCAGTTGACAATATTGATCATCATGTCTTTCTCATTCTTCCACATGAGTACACGCTTACTGAATATGATATTGTGAATTGGTTAAGATCTTCCTTTTCAGTCCACCTACAAGAAGTTATGATTGTCAATTCAGCATCAACCCCTGCTTCTTTGCCCTTTGGAGTTTCATAATGCTGGATCATGGCCCTCATTCTTTTCAACCAGTAGAGTGAAACACTAAGTAAACTTATACAGAAACACCATTTCCCTTTGATCAGTACTATGGTTATGCCTGTAAACTGTTACATAGTATTCAGACACTTGCATCTTTGAAATGAACATGAAATAAACATTTGGATGAACAGATGCAACTAAAAATAATCTCTGAAGAAAACATAGGGCAAATTTACTTAACTATAGTGCAACAGAGCATTGCACAAAGGGGCAAACACAGAGGAGAGTTACTTTGACTACATATGGCCTGCTTCTGTTCTATTCCCCTACAGTGGCACACAAACAGGAGACTTAGGGCCAGATGTAGCAAAGAAACATTTTGCGACTTGCAAATAGCGAGTCATAGCGACTTGCTATTTGCAACTCGCAAAATGTTATGCAGAACGGTGTCTCAGACACCGTCTGCGAGTCGGTATGGGGTCGCAATGACTCACCTCATTAATATTAATGAGGTGGGTCGCAAATTGCGGCCCCATACCGACTATGGGCACTCGCAAACATGGAGGCCTGCTGTAGTAAGCAGACCTCCATGTTCGTGACTGCTTTTAAATAAAGCAGTTTTTTTTTTTTAAGTGTAGCCCGTTTTCCTTAAAGGAAAACGAGCTGCACTTAAAAAAAAATCCGAAACCTTTCGTTTCGGTATTTTTTCAGGGTAGGTAGTGGTCCCTTGGACCACTACCTGCCCTGAAAAAATAATTTGGGGTCCATTCACAAAGAGGAAGGGGTCCCATGGGGACCCCTTCCAATTTGCGAGTGGGTTACTGTAGGAGGCTGGACTGGCTTGTAGTGAGTACCTAGGGGTACTTGCACCTTGCACCAGGCCCAGTTATCCGTTATTAGTGTATAGGGTGTCTAGCAGCATAGGCTGATAGATAATGGTAGCTTAGCAGAGCAGCTTAGGCTGAACTAGGAGACGAGTGAAGCTCCTACAGTACCACTAGCGTCATATACACAATATCATAGGAAAACACAATACACAGATATACTAAAAATAAAGGTACTTGACAATATGACAATATGCCAAAAGTATCTCAGTGAGTACCCTCAGTATGAGGATAGCAAATATACACAAGATATATGTACACAATACCAAAATATGCAGTAATAGTATTAGAAAACAGTGCAAACAATGTATAGTTACAATAGGATGCAATGGAGACACATAGGGATAGGGGCAACACAAACCATATACTCCAAAAGTGGAATGCGAACTACGAATGGACCCCAAACCTATGTGACCTTGTAGAGGGTCGCTGGGACTATTAGAAAATAGTAAGGGTTAGAAAAATAGCCCACCCTGAGACCCTGAAAAGTGAGTGCAAAGTGCACTAAAGTTCCCCAAAGGACATAGAAGTCGTGATAGGGGAATTCTGCAGGAAAGACACAAACCAACAATGCAACAACGATGGATTTCCAGTTGAGGGTACCTGTGGAACAAGGGGACCAAGTCCAAAAGTCACAAGCAAGTCGGAGTTGGGCAGATGCCCAGGAAATGCCAGCTGTGGGTGCAAAGAAGCTGCTACTGGACAGTAGAAGCTTAGTTTTCTGCAAGAACGACAAGGGCTAGAGACTTCCCCTTTGGAGGACGGATCCCTCACGCCGTGAAGAGTTGTGCAGAAGTGTTTTCCCGCCGAAAGACCGCCAACAAGCCTTGCTAGCTGCAAATCATGCGGTTAGTGTTTTTGGATGCTGCTGTGGCCCAGGAGGGACCAGGATGTCGCCAATTGCGTCTGGGGACAGAAGGGGCGTCAAGCAAAACAAGGAGCCCTCTCAGCAGCAGGTAGCACCCGCAGAAGTGCCAGAAACAGGCACTACAAGGATGCGTGAAACAGTGCTCACCCGAAGTCACACAAAGGAGTCCCACGTCGCCGGAGAACAACTTAAAAGGTCGTGCAATGCAGGTTAGAGTGCCGTGGACCCAGGCTGGACTGTGCACAAAGGATTTCCGCCGAAGTAGCTGCAAAAGTCGCGGTTCCCAGCAATGCAGTCTGGCGTGGGGAGGCAAGGACTTACCTCCACCAAACTTGGACTGAAGAGTCACTGGACTGTGGGAGTCACTTGGACAGAGTTGCTGGATTCAAGGGACCTCGCTCATCGTGCTGAGAGGAGACCCAAGTTACTGGTGATGCAGTTCTTTGGTGCCTGCTGTTGCAGGTGGACGATTCCGTCGACCCACAGGAGATTTCTTCGGAGCTTCTAGTGCAGAGAGGAGGCAGACTACCCCCACAGCATGCACCACCAGGAAAGCAGTCGAGAAGGCGGCAGGATCAGCGTTACAGAGTTGCAGTAGTCGTCTTTGCTACTATGTTGCAGTTTTGCAGGCTTCCAGCGTGGTCAGCAGTCGATTCCTTGGCAGAAGGTGAAGAGAGAGATGCAGAGGAACTCGGATGAGCTCTTGCATTCGTTATCTAAGGAATCCCAAGAGACAGAGACCCTAAATAGCCAGAAAAGAGCGTTTGGCTACCTAGGAGAGAGGATAGGCTAGCAACACCTGAAGGAGCCTATCTGAAGCAGTCTCTGACGTCACCTGATGGCACTGGCCACTCAGAGCAGTCCAGTGTGCCAGCAGCACCTCTGTTTCCAAGATGGCAGAGGTCTGGAGAACACTGGAGGAGCTCTGGGCACCTCCCAGGGGAGGTACAGTTCAGGGGAGTGGTCACTCCCCTTCCCTTTGTCCAGTTTCGCTCCAGAGCAGGGCTAAGGGGTCCCTGAACCAGTGTAGACTGGCTTATGCAGAAATGGGCACCATGTGTGCCCATGAAAGCATTTCCAGAGGCTGGGGGAGGCTACTCCTCCCCTGCCTTCACACCATTTTCCAAAGGGAGGGGGTGTAACACCCTCTCTCACAGGAAGTCCTTTGTTCTGCCATCCTGGGCCAGGCCTGGCTGGACCCCAGGAGGGCAGAAGCCTGTCTGAGGGGCTGGCAGCAGCAGCAGCTGCAGTGAAACCCCGGGAAAGGCAGTTTGGCAGTACCAGGGTCTGTGCTACAGACCACTGGGATCATGGGATTGTGCCAACTATGCCAGGATGGTATAGAGGGGGCAATTCCATGATCATAGACATGTTACATGGCCATATACGGAGTTACCATTGTGAAGCTACATATAGGTAGTGACCTATATGTAGTGCACGCGTGTAATGGTGTCCCTGCACTCACAAAGTCCGGGGAATGGGCCCTGAACAATGTGGGGGCACCTTGGCTAGTGCCAGGGTGCCCTAACACTAAGTAACTTTGCACCTAACCTTTACCAGGTAAAGGTTAGACATATAGGTGACTTATAAGTTACTTAAGTGCAGTGTCAAATGGCTGTGAAATAACGTGGACGTTATTTCACTCAGGCTGCAGTGGCAGGCCTGTGTAAGAATTGTCAGAGCTCCCTATGGGTGGCAAAAGAAATGCTGCAGCCCATAGGGATCTCCTGGAACCCCAATACCCTGGGTACTTTAGTACCATATACTAGGGAATTATAAGGGTGTTCCAGTAAGCCAATGTAAATTGGTAAAATTGGTCACTAGCCTGTTAGTTACAATTTGAAAGAAATGAGACAGCATAACCACTGAGGTTCTGATTAGCAGAGCCTCAGTGAGACAGTTAGTCATAACACAGGTAACACATTCAGGCACACTTATGAGCACTGGGGCCCTGACTAGCAGGGTCCCAGTGACACATACAACTAAAACAACATATATACAGTGAAAAATGGTGGTAACATGCCAGGCAAGATGGTACTTTCCTACAGTTACCATCCACTTCAAGTGGATGGTAACTGCGACACCATTTGCAACCGCATATGCGGTCGCAAATGGTATTGCATACCACTAGGAATCGCAAATAGGAAGGGAACACCCCTTCCTATTTGCGATTCTGAAATGCATTTTGCGAGTCGGTCCCGACTTGCAGAATGCATTTCTGCATTGGAAACACGCATTTGCGAGTCGCAAACGGCAGATTTTGCCGTTTGGGAGTCGCAAAGTGTTTCCTGCATCTGGCCCTTAGTGCCATGACCTCACCTTTGCACTATGGTGTAAAGATAATGTGTGTGATGGCTAGTGCAGTTTTTTTTTTACAGAAGTATACCCTTTTGGGACAGATTCCAGTTAGTCAGCCAGTCAGACAAAAATCTTTATTCGGATCTTTTATAGATCTCCATAAAACAGCATATGTACGAAGTTAATTAATAAGTTAAAAAGATAAAAAGAAACATCAATAAATAGCAATAGGATGTATGTACATAAGATGATCATTACAATAATTGGAACCTCTAAAAATTTGCATACCTGATCAAATAGTAATTTGGTCATCTCAAATATTATTTGCTGAACTGTGCATCAATAAATAGCAAATGCGATATTTGTACATAAGATGATCAGTACAATAATTAGAACCTCTTAAAATTTGCATACCTGATCAGATAGTCATTTGGTCATCTAAAATGTCATTTGCTGAGCTGTGCATATTTATAGCAAGGTGCTTAACAGTTAGAATCAAGATATTTCCTTTCTTTTATCGCTGCAGCAATAAAGCGATAAATAACCATACTTATCAAATCAGATTGGAGTAGCTGCAGATGAAAAATAGCTTCCTTACACCACCGGATATTTAGTGATTTAAGATGTGGCATTAAAAAGACCTTCCTCTACTCTTTGTACACCTTACAGAATAAAAACATATCCATTTGTGATTGTTCTGTACGCATATCACATGGACAGGGTATTAGGTCCCTTTTGGGGTACACCTTAGGGGGATAAGCCACTAAAAAATGTTAAATCTTGTCAGGAAAAATCTATGGTGCCACGGGACAGTTAAAAGATAGAGTTCAATTTTATATGTGTGACATAAGGGAAGATAAACCATGCCTTTCCCCAAATCGTGCCTCTCTCTATCAGTAGCCAATTATTCTTGAAATTCATTTTTTACTACTGGGACGTCCTGCGTGACTATGGCCCCAGGGTTAAAGAATAAGTCTGATCTGTTAAGGCTACTCAGGGGCTCTTTAATGTACATAACCCAGGGACATCTCTGTACTCTATCCTGCCTCATGCAGTCCATAAGCAGTGTCTGAGTAAGAGCTGCTTCCGGCCTAGTCCAAACAGACATCCAGAGGGCTAAAGGGGTTACCTTAATCAAGTCCTCCAGTAAAGGGAGACCTAATTCTGCATGTGGAATTGTACAGGGAACGCTCTGTGAGAGGAGACTTCTCAGAAATTTGTTTTCCCTTATTTGCAGAGATGATGCGCCCGTATAGCCCCATATCCCAGCGCCCTATCTAACAATCGAAGTAGGCCTTGCCTTATAGATGGTGGTGATGGGCTTTAGTGGTGCGCAGCCTAGATTGATAATGTATTTGTATAAAGATGCCACTGCTTAGTTGTTTTATAAGACCCTCATTTCTCTAAGGTGCTTCCAGTTAGACCCATCATCAAAGAGAATCCCCAAATACCTGAAGGTATTCACACTGCTCAGTTGGATGCCTTCAATATAAAAATGAGGGGCTCTAGTTCTTGGGCATCCACAGATCATAGTATGTGATTTTGTTTTATTTGTGGACAATCCCAAGGCCTTCATGAAATCCACAAATCTGTTTAAACGTTTTTGGAGGCCCCTTCCAGTTCGTGCCATCAGGACACAATCATCGGCATACATAATTACTGGTTGTGGTCTGTCGGCATTCTTAGGGAGATCTGCCTTTTCGTCAATCAGAGCTTGCACTAGACCATTTATATAGAACGTGAAGAGGAAGGGTGCAAGAACACAACCCTGTCTTACCCCTTTCCTAACCTTAAAGGGGCTGGTGCATTGCCCCCCTTGCCCAAATCTGACCTTAGCTTCCACATTATTGTGAAGTTGGTCCAACAGGGACACTATTTTTGGATTGGCACCTTTATAGGTTAGCACCACCCATAATTTGCTGCTGTCCACGTTATCAAAAGCTGCTGTGAGATCCATAAATGCAAATTAAATACACACTTTCTTTGCCCCCACATACTTTTCTCTAATCAGGTGGAGGTTCAAACATTGGTCCACTGTTCCCACTGTCTTCCTGAAACCAAAATGAGACTTGGAAATGATATTATTGTCAAGAGCCCAGGCTTCCAAATGGTCCAGGAGGATTCTCCCAAAAATCTTTGTGGTGGAGTCAATCAGAGAAATTGGACGATAACAAGCAGGATCACTACAGTCTCCCTTCTTAAAAATCGGGACAATAATGGCACTGGACCATGAAGGAGGGAGGACATAGGTTGATGCAGCTCTGAAAACGTTTACCAAAATTGGAGCCCAAAGATCAATGTTATACTTAAAGAGATCAGCTAGAGCCCCATCTGGCCTTAGGGCCTTATCTGGCAATGAGCCCTTAATAGCTAGTATGACATCATTCAGATAAATATATCTACTTCCACAATGCCAAGTATGGCAGGGGCATTTACAACAGTAATTTCGCAGTCTTCCAATCGACCTTCCTACAGCTTTGTTAAATGACTGACCAATCTCTGCTCTGGGATGTGTACCTCAGCACCTTTGGTGGCATCAGAGCTAAAAAGGGGGTATTGACAACTTTCCAGTATTGTGCCCGTCATTAATAGCTAAGACAATGGTCAATTTCTCCCATGCTTCTTCTCTTATCACTTTCCTCCTACTAAGCCCTGCATTTTGTGACCTCTGATTTGTTTCTCTGAGTGAATTTTTAACGCCCGTATGAGATTTTAATGGGCATGAGTGGTTGATTTATTGAGCCATTTAACAAGTTTGATTTTGTGAAATTAGGTAGGTAGAGTTAAATGTGCCCTAACTGCCATGCAGATGTCTGCCAAAGTTCCCAGGACCTGGTACGGGGATAGCTCAGTATTTAGGCAGGTTTCAAAGGTATCCAAGTTTTTACCCACAACCCTCCTTAAGAGATTTTCTTTGTCCACTTTTTGCCATTTACATAGCACACCTTTATTCCTATGGTACTACACAGGGCCTCCCATTTTATGCAGATTTCTCTTTTTGAAACCATATTGGAACGATAGGACCAGTGGATAATGATTGCTGAGGCCACTTGGCACAACCTTACAAACATCCAGTTTGTCCCACCAGGACCTTGACATCATTACATGATCAATTACATACCCGCCCCCCTCCCAGTGAAAGTAATATGGGGGAGAGTAACGGTCGGTGAGATGCCACTTGCCAACACTAAATCATGAGTCCTCATAAGATTATTTAACCTGTCCCCACAGGGGTAGTGGGTAAAGTGGAAATAGTTGCAATCATCTTCATTATTTAATCCACAGATCCTATTGTCCCCTGTGGAACAAAGGGAGACATTGTAATCCCCACACCATATAATTATGAAATCCTTATCCAAACAGCAAACCATTTCCTCAATGGACTTCTCTAGGGCGTGTATAATCTCAAAGTTAGATCTCAATAAATTATTTTGGTAAAAAATTTACCAGGAGCATTAACGGGCCGCCCTTCATGGACAGTAACATTAGATGATAGAAAGGGGAGTCAGTTCTACATTTAGTTACCTTAGCACCTGAGCTGATGTTGATCAGTGTCATCAGCCCCCCACTGCTGAGCCCGACAGGTTTTCGCGTAGCCAGGATTGTGACTGACTGAAACCGATTGAAATAAATCGCTCTATTGGCCCATGTTTCTTGGAGGCAAACCACCAGCTTGTTTTCTAACAAGGCAAGTCAATCATCACTGTGGTATTTCTCCCCAATACCTGCTACTTTCTAAAAAAAAGTGTCTGCCAGTGCTGTGAGGAAAATCTTTCAGACCCCACATGCTGCAAAATTGAATTTTGCCCCTGTATATCAAAACTCTCAACTTTGAAATTCTGGGTGAGAGGGTTTTCCTTTCTGAATTTGTGTTCACCAGCACCCCCACTAGCAGGACTATTTTGAGGGTGACTGCAGTTATGATTGGCTATGTCTGCATTTATCATTTGTGTCAGAGTGAGCGAATGGGTCAAAGTCAAAGGCCTGTCACTCTCGCTAAGTCAATCAATTTCATCTAGATAATGACTCAGAGAACTATATTGGTTCTGTTTGGGGACAGAACATTTTGAGGAGGGTTGCTGCCGACGCCCTTGGGTGGCTGATAAAAATAGCCTAGTGGTACAGCCTGGATGTTGACATTATTTTCCAGCTCGGTTTCATACTGCTTGAGTATCCATTCTAACTGCTGTGGATTTTAAAAATGTACTCCCACATAATCACCTGGGAGGCTTTCCTTACTGTTACCAATCTAAAGTACCCTCCTTACTCCAATAATACCACTCCAAAGGCACTCAGTGCCCCCCCAGTGTTTTATTTAGCCAAAGGACTAGTTTATTTTTAAGTTGGTCATCTTGCTCATTAGTATTGAGTGACAGGGCTGGGACATTTTTCAACATGATTAAGTAAGGGGTATATTGAGGTGGAAGGTGCAGAATTTGTAGGTTCTTTCCCATAGGTGAATTGTGTGCTTTAAACTCCATCAGCCCTGTACTCCCAGGGGCCTGTCTTATCCCATTATTCCCTCAAGGTGGAGATAAGGATTTAGCTGGAATTCTACTGCAATTGGCAGGCTGCTCCATAGGAGTATTTATCAGCTTATTCGGTCCTCCTAATCAAGGATGTTGGCCCTTATGTCGTACCGCAGCACAATGTCCTGGTGCTGAGCCTGAGGGACAGACCACCGTGTCTGGCTTTATGTTCGGGTAACGGTTAGGCTACACTTTGTGGATTCTAGTAAGTGTTTTAGTGTGGAGTCTATACTCTGTAACAGGTTTACCAGAGGTTTAAGAGCTTTCCTATAACTAGACATTTTTAAAACATTTCACACATTGGCTAAGTGCTGTACTGTGCAGTGCATATACAATGGGGGTCATTATGAGTTTGACGGTCTCAGGACCACTATGATGGCAGCGGTCGTACCACCAACAAGCTGAGGGAGAAGATCACTAAATTATGACCATGGCGGTCTACACCACATATTACATCCAATCCATTGCTGGCAGTGCCAGTGCGGCCAGCTCGCCATGGACGGTGGTAGCCACCTTCAGGCATGCAGACACCATGTTTCTGCTGGACACATTATGAGGCTGCACACCACCAAGGTTTCCGCCGCAGTTGCGCCACTGCGAAAACCTTGACGGAAACCAACTCTATAAAAGGAGACACCCACCTTCTGGAACACATACCTGTCTGGAGCTGCCATGGAACCTGAACTGCATGTCCTCCCAATGCTACTGCTCGCACAATGACTCCAAAACCAGTGACAATGAAAACAATCATAAGTACACACACACCTACCTGAAACTGTAGGGAAAAGGCAAAGTACCTACGCACACACAATATACATATCCGGGATGGGTGTCAACGGTGATACACACGTCACCTCACACTCATACGTACATTCACACACCTTCACACACACACTTGCACACACATACTACACACATCATGGCTACTACACACGTACAATACAAACACACCAACCCGCAGACACACAGCCCCAGCACAGTCGAACACACCAATGCAAGCCACCAAATAACACAACTACATCACAATTGCAACAACACAAAAGCTTTGGCAAGCAAATACAATACACACCTCCACCTGACACTACATCCATACACCAACATGTAACAACACCTGACAACCAATACACACAATCACACAGCAATACAATAAAGCATATGTCATACCATGCAAACACACCACAAAATGGGTCTGATATATAAATCACCACACACACCCTGCAACCACACAATGGCACAGAACACTAACAAGAACACAACACAAACAATACACACAATGTCAACATACATGCATGTTCCAAACACAAACATGTCCTACACTACACAGTCAATACAGCGGGACTAATGCCAGGCCCACACCAACACATGCTGCTAACACAGCCAACACACAAACACACAAGTCCCTCACACACAAACCAAAGGAGGCACGAGCAAAACAGCCATGTGGAAAGAAAGGCAGGACAAAAAAGTGATCATGGAGCCAACAACTGGTTGGGTCAGATATATTAGAAAAATAAATATGCCAATAAATAAGTAACTATGTACAAGATAAAAGGCCACAGGCCAGTCCAAACAGCAATGTGCACAATGCACAAATGTCACATCTGTGTGCCCCTACATGACTCCTCACTGCTATGTGACCTCCACAGGGTAGGGGCGTCAAGGGGGCAAGCAGGCACCTCAGGGATTAGGGGGAACTGAAGGGGGGGTTGGGCTTCAGTTTGCGAGGGGGGTCTTTGGGCTTGGGAGTGGGGCTTAAGGCGAGATTTAGGGGAGGGCTTGACACACTTGGGAGGGGTTGAATTCTTGGATGGAGAGAGGAGCATGGCTACTAGGGTGGCAGGGGAGGACTTGGTGGTGGAAGGGCTGGACTTGTGGAGGGACACAGACTAGTTGGGGATATAACGGGGAGGGAGAGGAGTAGGGAAGAAGGAAAACTCAGAGAGGAACACCTTTTTAGACACATGGGGGTGGTCATGGCAAAAGGGTTTTGGAGTGGAGGTAGAGGGATTGGTTGTAGAAGGTGTCTCGGATGATATCTTGGGTGCATGTTTGTGCAAGGAATGCTTGTGGGTGCTGGGTGTCTGTTGGGTGGGTGAGTGTGGGTGTTTATGTGTCTTGGGTGGAGTTGGGGAGGAGGTTCAGGGAGATGCCATGCTGGATGGGTGACTGTCTGTTGGGGTGGTGTCTGCAGGTATGGACGATGTGCTGTATGTGGGTGTGTCGATGGTTGTGGTGTCTGTGGATGTGGTGACTGGGGTGGATGTCTGTGGATCTGCTATTGTGCGGACTGTGGGTAAGATAGGTGTAGTGACTGGATTGGTGAATGTTGGTGTGGTGTCTGCAGGTGTGTCCAGTGTATTGTCTGTGAAGGTGGGGGTGGTGGGTGAGTCTGTGTAGGTAATGGATTTTGGTGTGTCTGCAGGTGGGTGTTGTTTGTGTGCATGCCGGTGGTTGGTCTTGTGGTACTTGTGTCTGTCAGCTATAGTCTTGGATGTTGAGGTGGGTGCATACTTGTCTGTCTGTTTGCTTTGGCTGAGATGGGGAAAAGGGCTTTGAGATTGGGAAGATGTAGGTGGAGGGGAGACAGAAGACAAAGGGTCACCGGCTGCCATCAGTGTGGAGACCAGAGCCTGAAAGGATCTATTTAGACCAACCAGTGCACTGTGAATTTCCTCCAGGAATGCATTACTCTGTTGGACTTGAGTTGCCAGTCCCTTGATGGCATTCACAATGGTCGACTGACTCACAGAGATCAACCTCAGTAGGTCAATACCCTCCTCACTGAGGGCTCCGAGCCCTCTTCCCCATCTCAGCCAAAGCAAACAGACAGGTAAGGGGCAGAGGTGCCTGCGGCGAAGGAGACACCCACCCTCTTGGGTGAGCGGGCACGGACAACTGGGTGGGGAGCTACCGGGAGGGCAGTGGTAGTAAGGGGGTGGCAGACAAAGAAGATCCTGGGATGGTCCTAGAAGGGTCCGCCAGGGAGTGTCTACTGGAGGAGGATTCTGTGGATGATGTTGAAGATCCTGTCTCCCACATGGCACTCCCCTCACCCTCCGTGCCACTGGGTCCCTTGATATCAATGGTCACAGCACTCTGGCTCTCGTGGCCTGCATCATCCCCATTCTCCTGTGCCCCATCTCCTATGCCTGCTGATGCTGATGCACACAAATAGAGAGAGAGAGGAAGGAAGGGAGAGAGAGAGCGCGAAGGAGAGAGAAGGTTAACATATTTCTCACTGGCACATATGTATACATGGACATCTATAGGTATACATCTCCTGCCTAGGCTATCTCTGGTGCTAATACACATATCCTACATCATGTCACAAAATATCACTACTAGTCACCCCTGTATACCAACCCTCATACCCACATCTATATACAAGTAAGTAAGCACAACTGGAGCCATCCACATTATCACCAGCAAAGCCATGTTTACATGCACATCATGCCCTGGCTGAAGTACAAATAGCTACCTGAATCCTGATCATACCTCTCTATACTTCTCTCACCCATTGGAAGTGCAGGTGACTGAACAAAATACATCAGCCCTGTACAGTAACCACACCTGATCAGTCCATGTCCATTGTAATGTCCCTTGATAGTGAACACTACTCCACTCACAGACCACACAGCACCTACCTGTCACATAACATGGCTGACCTAAATGTCAATACTGATTTTATAAGTGATGTAGTCACTACAAGCTGGACACCCATACATGTGACATCTGTTGTGTAGAATACAAGTCTGGGGTACAGGCATGTGATTAGTCATACCCAATCACAGAGGAAGATCTGCAGTCTCTAAACACATACATACCAAAACTATTCATACATCTAAGTGCATCTAGAATGCCCTAAATAGCACACATTGCACATCCATAGTCAATCACTGAGTGCAGTGGCACAACTGATGAACTTCAGGAACCCACATATTACATCATAGGCCGCATACCACTCCACAAGACATGCAGTTACAGTAGTTGGACTTCACAACATGATAAAACCACCATCACTCACACCATTCCTGGCATGTGATAACCTGTACCTAAGGCCAGACAACACACATGTCAGACGGAAATGAGATGTATGAATACTGCACACATGGACCTACAAGACTGCCATTGCACTGACAACAGATCCCACTACTACATAGGGCAGCTTCTGGAATGATGAAACACTAAACGTTCACATCACCATCTCTTAAGTCATATAAAACCTTATCCTGTTCAAATCACTGACATCAGCTAGGCCAAGGGTGGCAGTCATTGTCCCACTCCATCAGATGTGACCCCAATAAACCATTGAGACATGATGTAGGCTGCAACTAAACAATGTTGTACTATAATTGGTAGGGCATTGGCATACATGGCATTTACATTGCATTTTGACAAAGGCAAGATCTGCCTAGGCACTTACCACCTCGAGTGCAATACTGTTGGGTTCAATGTAATATCTCCTCAAGTCAAGCACATTGAAATGCATTGATGAGTCTAATTATACCAAATCAGAAAGCCAAATCAAATTGGCATACTGTTACTACCTTCACATACCCCATAAATAGAAGATGAACAGACAATGGGGATGCAACTACCAAGCCATAAGTATAGTCCTACACAGGCCATATCTGTGGTGTAAATGAGATGGCTGCCCCACATGGAGTCTCTACCTGTATCAGAACTAGGGGGGTGATTCTCACCCTGGCGGGCGGCGGAGGCCGCCCGCCAGAGTTCCCCCCTCCAGAATACCGCACCGCGGTCATTAGACCGCTGCGGGTATTCTGGGTTTTACACTGGGCTGGCGGGCGACCGCCAAAAGGCCGCCCGCCAGCCCAGTGTAAAACAACCTTCCCACGAGGACGCCGGCTCCGAATGGAGCCGGCGGAGTGGGAAGGTGCGACGGGTGCAGTGGCACCCGTCGCGAATTTCACTGTCTGCAATGCAGACAGTGAAATTCATTGTGGGGCCCTCTTACGGGGGCCCCTGCAGTGCCCATGCCATTGGCATGGGCACTGCAGGGGCCCCCAGGGGCCCCACGACACCCCATACCGCCATCCTGTTCCTGGCGGGCGAACCGCCAGGAACAGGATGGCGGTATGGGGTGTCTGAATCCCCATGGCGGCGCAGCGAGCTGCGCCGCCATGGAGGATTCAGAAGGGCAGCGGAAAACCGGCGGGAGACCGCCGGTTTTCCACTTCTGACCGCGGCCGAACCGCCGCGGTCAGAATGCCCTGCGGGGCACCGCCAGCCTGTTGGCGGTGCCCCCGTCATTTTAGCCCTGGCGGTCGACGACCGCCAGGGTTAGAATGACCCCCTAGATGTCTAGAGGCCCTGTACCAAAATTTGAGTCAGCCTATTACACATAGAGGAGATCAATACAGATGGGCGTGGAAAGACACCTTAGAGCCACTAATGCTCAAATGCTAATGGATGGACCAGGTCATACTCAATGGGTAGGGTGATACACAAACTCACATCCATAGAAATGGCAGGAAGGATCCACACATATGGCAGCTTCATTTGACCATCCCACATGCAGACATGGAGGGGTCTTGATACACAAGATGTTAATCTACAGATAGCAAAATATGAAGCCACATCTCCAACTAATACTCAAGCCGGGTGGAAACTACCCATGTCCACTAGTCTACATTTATGTTGCACTTACTACATTGTTACATAAGCTACAGTGAGGCAGCAAACACCATAAAACCAGAGCCAAGTACCAGGATACAGTCGGTACTCACCCCCTTGTGGCTGCTGTGCTGCCCTCAAACACCCATCCACCTCAGGGTATGCCATCGCCACAATACTGCCCATTAGGGAATGAGGCTCCAATGGGCACCACTCCCTCACTGGGAGGACATTCCCAGCTGGATCAGAGGTCCTCCCACCACTTGCGACATTGGGTGCCTAGCTAGCTCTGGACCCCAAGGGACTTCACTTGCTTGGTGATGGCACGCCAGATCCCTTTCTTCTGATGAGCGTTCACCTCCATAGATAACACAGACAAAAGGAGAAAGTCATGTACACTGGCACCATACCAACAGGAGTGGACAATACACATGTCACAGCAAGTGCCCACACACCCACCATCTCTGCTCACACGCCTTTATTTTATGCACTCTGCATGCATAAACTCCCTCACTGGTACACTTGCCCGAATCAACGCCACATGCAACCCCTATCACACATGACTAATGCATTGGTCTCACCTGCTCCTCTGGTGCCCCATATAGCTGTCCATAAAGGAGTAGGACCTCCTCCACCAGCTTATCCATCTCTTCTGGCATTAAGGCAGGGGCCCTGTCACCTGCAGTACATGGCATGATGGCTCCCAGAGGCAGTACACAGCAACTCAAGCTGTGGAGGTCTTGCTAGCAACAGTAGTTGGAGTCAAGTGAGCAAGGCTGCAGAAAATGGTGGCCACGGCCACCACGTACAGGACCGTCACCACCAGCAGTCATCGTCATTGGCCCCAGTCGCCACATGCAGCAATGTTAATCAATGACAAGTTGCACGGTGGTTGCGACCGCCTACCGGCATGAAGACATTCTGACGGCGGAACTAGGTCACTTCCAACTGTCCCCTACAGCAGGACAGGTGACTGCCATTTTGTGCACTTATAAACAATGGATGTGTACATCCAGTATACACATATTTGCCTAAATGGCGGTGTAAGCTTATGTTGTGCCATTATGGTAGTGCTTCAATTCGTGGCATTCTTGACACAAGTATGTGACCTGGCTGTATAATTGTTGGTAGCCAAGATACTCGGAGACACACAGCCGAGGGCTCTATATTGATAGTTTCCAGTACGCATTGTTTGATTAGTGCAGGACAGCTCAGTCAGACACATATGTTCAATTACACATGCAACATATGTCCTATACGACTTACTTGTACCCTGATGTGTAGCAATAAGGGTGTCCAATCCACATCAGCATGGTTGTTATTGTATATGTCAGCAGTGCAATGCATCCCATACAATGTTAGGTGTTTACTATTTCAAAATGTGCTGCTTACATGTGCCTACTGCTTTACTCATTGTACATTCTCTCCTCTCAACCCAGATATCCTTCCATGATGAGATTGAGACAATCACCAGTGTACCGTCCACTAGTTGACCTTGCAACCGTGGAGGACAGGCATGTAATCCAGACATATTATCTGAATCGTCAGACCATCATGGATTTATGTACATAGTTGGAGCCAGATCTCTTGCCAGCCATACACAATCCCTATTGCATCCCTCCCACAGTGCAAGTCTTGTCAGTGCTACACTTTCTTGCCACAGGCTCCTTTCAGATTACAGTGAACTTAACAACAAGAATGTCTCAGCACTTGTTCAGTCTCTTAAAGCACCTGGACAGCTATATCAGGCTCCCCTAACGTGCAGACTTGACCTATGCGAAGGCACACCCTTATGATAGGGGACACATTCCTCATATGGTAGGGGCCATTGATGGCACTCATGCAGCCCTGGTCCATCCCAATCAACAGGTGTATTGGAACAGGAAGAACTATCACTTCATAAATGTTCAGGTGGTGTGTCTGGCAGACAAGTACATCTCACAAGTTGCAGCCAAGTTTCCAGGATCTGTGCATGACTTCTACATTTTGAGGAACAGCAATGTCCCACACATGATGGCATGAGCACACACAGAGAGGGCCTGGCTCCTTGGTATGTATGCATATTAAGGTGTTTCACTGTTATGGCAACTGTATCAGATTCTGCCCAGTCTCTGTACCTGTTATTTCACGCGTCCTACATTTGTGCACACAGAGGACTCTGGCTATCTTAACCTTCCCAGGCTTTTGACACCATTGAGGTACCTTGCCACGGAAGGGGAACTCCATTTCAATGAGGCCCATGGGATCACAAGGCATGTAATCCAGCTAACATTTGACCTCCTGAAGGCCAGATTCAGGTGCCTGGACCTATCTGGAGGTGCCCTCCTATACTTTCCCCAAAAGGTATGCCAAATCATTGTTGCCTGCTGCATGCTCCAGTCTAGCCCTGAGACATCAGATTCCATTGCTAGCTGATGAGGGTGGGGCAGCTGGACCAGTGGCTGGAAATGCTCAAGTGACGAGGAACCAGAGGAGGAAGGTGCAGCTTACGACTCAGCTCTATGACTGAGCTCATCAATCAGTACTTCCAGTGACATACAGGTATGTTGAGTGGGGGGTTTCAAGTCTTGTACTGTATGTACACAATAATTAGTGAAAATAGTCCTCCTGACTTTATTCATCAGTGTTGGTGTAATGTGGTCCTATTCCAATGCATGAATTGTGGAAGCTGACTGATACAATGTAAAGTACACAGTTACAGTGTTTCAGCTCTAACGTGTTCTCACTGCAGTTTGCTGCATTCACTTCTCAAATGGACAGACCAATATTGAGCTTTGTTTGCTGGATTCTCCTGTTCTCATGTAATTCCACCCACTGACTGTGGTATTTTAATCTGTGCTCTGCTACCTATGGCTGGAGGCATTCATAGTCATTAGCCATTGGTAAATGATTATGGAAATGTGGGTTGTACATGACAGTTGGCTGGTAAAGTGATTTGTGTGAATAGTCTGTGACTGGTGATGTATAGGTTACATCTGAGAACCCCGGCTTAGGAGATATACTACAATGGGCACAACATCTATGATTGAACTGAGTCACACTTTCCAGGAAGTGGTCATCACAGAAGGTGGCACCCTACACCCATTTGGTCAGAGGTGCCCCTGAGCTTGCCATCACAAGTAAGGTACTGGAGGGCTTTATACCAAGTAACAAGGTACGTACGTATGAGGGGCTATGAAATTTAGTCAAGAAGAAGCCAATCTTGAATAATTGTACCTCAGAGAAGTTACACCACTATCTGGTTGATTCTCAGCTGACTAGGCCTATGGACCTGGGCAAGACAGCTGATGAGTGGGTGAAAATCAGGATTTCCTAGAAACACGAGGGGGGTGATCAGAAGAAAAGAGGACAGGTCCCCTCCCAGGGAAAAGCCCTAAATAACCAAGATAAAAATCTGATGAGTCCCCTAAAGATCCACACACACCTGCACAAGGAGAGTGGGCCACAAGCCAGTCCACTTCCAATCAGATGGGGTGCCATGGGAATCACTTTGATCCTGCTAAGTCAGGAAAGTTCCTTAACCCTTCAAAAGCAGGGAGTGTTTTGATTGCTTCCAGTCAGGGCACAAAGAGGAGTTGCTGTCTGCTCCAAGAAGCCCCCCACTGGTAGCGGGTCTCAAGGGATTGCTAGTGAAGGTGTGGGGGTGGTAGTTGTCCCAGAGATAGGGACAGGATACACAGAGGAAACCATAGTGTCTGTCGGTGGGGTAGAAGTTGCAGCCCTGGCCGCCTTACCTCCAAGCATGGAGAAGTACAGGCAGATGCCTAAAATTAACTGGACTGAAGATGAGGCTCTGAGAGATAGAGGTGCCAGTGTGTCTATGGTCATGTTAAAACTGGTTTCTCCAAAGCAGACCCTACCTGGTGTATTTTACCAGGTGGCTTATAGAGACAGCAGAACCAAGCCCCATCCCATGGCAATGCTGGGCATGGAATTGGGAGGTGTGACAGGTTGTAAGAAGGTAGGTGTGTCTTCTGCCCTCCCAGTAGAGTGTCTACTGGAAAATGATCTTGAAGCATCTGAGTGGCCAGAGATGTAAAGAAAGGTCCATGCTCAGATGCTGGACCTCCCTGAGTCGGTATGTGCTGTGACCAGGTCACAGACTGCACCACATGGTAGTGCTGGACCCTTGAACCCTGGAGCAATTTGCCAAGCCTTGAGAAGCCAGAGAAATGGCAGAAGGTCTGGGGAGCCAGCCAAAAGAACCCTGAGGAGGAAGGATCTGACTGCTGAGGTGGGGACTCCATCCCTGTAAAATCTATTTAACTTGGCAGAATTGCAAGGAGTTGGTAGACCCAGCAGGGAATAGTTGTGTCAGGGACAGAAAGAGTGTCCCACTCTTGAGGGCCTGAGGCAGACTGCCTCTAGGCAAGTGCAGTATGATGTCAGTGGATTCCACAAGGTCTACTGGGAAGATGGTGTTGTGAGCCACTCACCTGAACTCCAGGTGGTTCAGATGGGGCGATAATAATCCCCAAATCCCAATGAGAACTGACAGGAAAGCAACAAAGGACACACCTCAACCCAAGGAGTTTCCAAGGGCCAGGGGGGTTGGGAAGAGAGAGAAAGACATCTGTGTATTCAGATTTCTTTACTCCGAGCACTGCTGGGCTCAAGGATGTTCTGGATTCAGGATACTGGCAATCAGGATTATTCTGATACAAGGGTCTGGATTCAGATCTCCCTGTATTGAAACCACACTTTAAAACAGGAAAAACTAAACAGGTCTTTGGCATTAACTAACGTCAAATAAATATACCAACAATTCTCCCCAGAAACATTCCCCAATGTGAATCAAGAATTATCCAGGAATAATCACGAACTGGAATTATCCTGTATAAGGATTTCACTGAGAGAAAATAACTGGGTTAATCACAACAAAACTACTTCAAATTCTTCAATAGTTCAAGAGCACAAGAGTTAAAGGTTCATATGCAAGTATACAATGGCAATCAGATTATAGTTTTCAATTGTCCCAAAAGTCTCTCGACCACCAACGTCAGATTCTGATCAAGACAACATGGATTGAAAACCAACTATGAGCACTAGATCCAGGAAGGTGCAGCTATTACAAGAAATACAACTTTTCTCTAATGTTTTTTCAGTCACAAGATTGATCTGAATTATTGCTGGCTTTAGATAAGTTTGCTTAATCAGCACTGATCAAGATGAAGGCTGAAACCCTGAAACCGGTCCCAAGATTCTTGTTTCCGGTCCAGTGAGGACCTGGCTTGGCAGTTCGTGCTGGACTGTTCCCATGAGGAACAGGGTCAACACTGATTTGCATATGGCTGGGTCCAAACTGGGGTGGCATGGTGAGCAAAACAACGATGGATTAAACCCAGATCTGTGACTGGGGGTGAGTGTTTGCATTGTTCAGCACTCCGTCCATCATCCTTTTGTGTTACTGATAGTGCCTACCGCCATGGTTTTTATGGTGGTAAGGAAGCCACAAAAAGCATGGCGGTAGGCGGGTTCATAATCCCACAGGCAGACAAGTAACAGTCGCTGGGCTGGAAATATTTGTCTCCAGCCCGACATCTGTTACCGCCGTAGCATTGGTGTGGTACATTGACGGTTTCTCTTCAGCCAAACGGCCAATGTCATAATATGGATGAAAGTACTGCCAGCCTGTTGGCAGTACTTTCCTCCATATTACCGCCAACCGCCGGGGTCATAATGACCCCCTTAATCTTTAAAAATTCTTATCTCTGGCTTCCTACATTGGATTTATTTTGGTGTCATTTTTAAGATAATAATATTTCCCATTTTTATAAATTGGTGCTGGATTTGTATTTTGTGTGGTGTTTGACTTGTTTATTGTTTTGTTGATATTTAATGTTTTACACATCTGTCTCCTAAGTTATGCCTAACTTCTTGTGGTCGAAGCTACTAAGGATTGAGCGGGAATTAATTTGTTGAGACCTTGACTAGACTTTCTTTGAGATTGTGGCCTTATTATTATTAAGTATAGGCACCTACCTGCCCTAACTAATAAACCTCTTTCCACTGGGTTAATTACTACTCTAAAACACTCTTAACAAACTTGGAGGAAAATGCATACATAGAGGTGTAAGATTTACTATTCTAAATCCAGTCAAAGAAACATTGGAGAATGTGCACACTTTTGGGACAGCAGATTTACTATCCTACCTATAATCCAACAATCATTGGGGAAAAATTATACATTGTGGGGTTGGGATGAGAATTGCTATCCTAAATCCAATCAGTCTATCAACAATGAGGAACGTGCACACATGGGGTATTCTAACTAACTAACTATTCTAACTATAACCCAAACAACATTGGGGAATGTGCATACAATGGAAGGGTGAAATTCACGATCCCAACAAACATCAGGGAAAGTTCATATATTTGAAGGAGGGCAAACATGTACTGCTCTAGCTCCAGCGAAACAAAGTTTGGGGAAAGTATATACATTGGGTTGTGATATTTACTGCTTCAGATGCAGTCTAAACATTAGGGAAAGTGCATACATTTGGGAGTGAAAGTTACTAATCTAACTCTAACCCAACTAACACTGGGGAAAGTGCACATATTGTGGAGGTGAGATTTACTGTTCAAAATGCAGTTTATCAAATATTGGGAAAGGGCATTTATGGGAGGGATATTTAATATTCTAACTTCAATTAATCAATGATTGGGAAAATGTAATGTGAGGTGTTACATTAATTGCAAACAAATAATAAAAAGTATCAATAAAATGCACATAAAAAAGATGTCAATAAATTTGTTCAAATTTCACATCTTTCTAACAATATATTTCTAAAAGTATAATTTATACAGAGAGACCTATTCACAGCGTGTATTTCATAGTATTTTTAATAGTATTACAATGGAAATGCTAACTTAATATAAAATGTGATTAAAAAATGTACATGCATAGCTTCCGCCTCAAACTCTCTGATGGTTTCCTGCGAAGAGATCTCCAGCTTGACTGTTGAGTCTCTGCACACATAACTATATGTTTTAGTAGCAAATTTGGGAGGGACAGAGAGAAGTGACTGAAAAATGAGAAATACTTATGACTAAATGGGTTGGGATTAGGGAAGAGTGACAAGGGGTTTGGGGAAAGCTGGTGGCTTTTAGGGGACGACGTGCATCGACCCACAAAAGAGTAAGCCCATTGCTATTCTCAAACTACACTTATAAAGAAACTATAGCCAAGAGCAGTAGTAAATGTCCGACATATGACAAGGCCAACCACAGTTACTATTTCCAATAGAAAATAATAGAGGTAGAGATTTAAAATAAATCCTAATAGGAAATAATGTTAAATTGATATAACATATTTAAAATTGTCTTACTATATGTCTTTATTTATTGCTTCAAAAGAGCTTCACCAGTCCATTTGATCAAGTGACAATAAAAAACTTACATGGTATGACAATAATGTTAGAATATTACCTTTTGCAAAGGATCTCCAGAGTTACCTTAGCCAGTATACGAGTCAAATAAAGCATCAGACAGTCCCACTGCATTATTCCACAGAATTCCCATGGAAATCTGGATAGAAGTACAGGGTCACCACCATTTGATTTGGCCTGAGGTTAATTGAGAGCTAGGTATCATAGTTGACATTATTGAAAGCAAACATATAATTTCTACATTTAGGAGGGGTTCACCTCCATACATCTCATGTGATATGGGATTAAATTAAAGTACCTTCAAGCCTCCATTCACAGTGAACTTTCATTTGTTTTAGATTCTAGAGGCCTGATTCACAAATTTCAGTTTGAAATTAGTTTTGTAGTACTACTTTGGTACTATAACACATATTACATAATGTTATTCACAGACTGAAATTTAAAGTTAGCTTTGTGGTACTACAGAGGTATTACAATGCTTACTATATAGTGCTATTCACAAACTGTATTTCTGTTGTAACTTACATTTTTGTAGTAGCATACACATTTGTAGGAATTTCTTAACTCTATTATTTTCAATGGGAGGGTATTGCTGTATCAGTGGTTGGCCATGGGTTGCATGGGACGTACTACAAAAGAGCAAGTTACTAGAAAAGTGAAAGTTACTACACCAGTGTAGTTTGTGACTACCGAAAAGTCATAAGCTTACTCAACAGATTAAAGTTACTCAAATGTGTAATCCAGCCAATTTTGAGTAAATGTATGGGATTTTTTTGCTGTTTACAAACAGTGAGTTCATAGTACGTTTACCTCAGCAGACTGCACATAAAACGATTGGCCTGTAAAAAATTGAGTTTTTGGTTGAGTAGGGGTGTTATTAACCATGCTCAAGCAACAGCCACCATCAGTGTCAGGGTGATCCTCAAAAAGGCACTAAGTTAACCCGAACTTAACCATGTGGTAGCTTGTCACAAAAGCAGTCAGGCTTAACTTAGAGGTAATGTCTATTTATGCAGCACACCAATTGTAATAAAATTAAAACACAACACAAGAAATATTTCACACTAATTTAGAAACATAGAGTAAAAAATAATAAATGATTTGACATTAAAATAGCAAGAATCCAATCACTAGAACCAGAGTTATGAAATTTAAAGATTTAAGGTAAATACTAGTGCTTAAAAGATGAAAGTGCTAACCATGGACATCTAGTCATGAGAAATCGGATCAAAGTCTTAAAATATGTCTGACTGCGATGGAGCATGATTTGAATACAAAAAGTGGAATGGGCTTAGTCGATGCCTACCTTCGGAGGTAGAAGAAATTTCAGAAAAAAGTGTGAGAAGGTAGAAATTAAGTGGGGCAAGGTTGCAGACGGTATCTGGGAAAAATATGCCATTGGGGAGCCGCCGGATGACATTCACAATATGGGGGTCATTCATGACCGCCGGGGCCAGGGTTGGCGGGAGCACCGCCAACAGGCTGGCGGTGCCCCGCAGGGCATTCTGACCGCGGCGGTTTGGCCGCGGTCAGAAGAGGAAAACCGGCGGTCTCCCGCCGGTTTTCCGCTGCCCAAAATAATCCTCCCTGCACCGCCATGGGGATTCTGACACCCCATACCGCCATCCTGTTCCTGGCGGCTGTGCCGCCAGGAACAGGATGGCGGTATGGGGTGTCGTGGGGCCCCCGTAAGAGGGCCCCACTTTGAATTTCACTGTCTGCATTGCAGACAGTGAAATTCACGACGGGTGCAACTGCACCCGTCGCACCTTCCCACTCCGCCGGCTCCATTCAGAGCCGACGTCCTCGTGGGAAGGTTGTTTTCCACTGGGCTGGCGGGCGGCCTTTTGGCGGTCGCCCGCCAGCCCAGTGGAAAACCCAGAATCACTGCAGCGGTCTTACGACCGCGGTGCGGTATTCTGGAGGGGGGAACTCTGGCGGGCGGCCTCCGCCGCCTGCCAGGGTTAGAATCACCCCCTTAGTCTCCCTTTTGGAAGTGGAACTGGATGCTGTAGCTGACGAGGGCTCCATGAGGCCAGATTCCCCTTCTGCAAAGTACCACTGAACAAGATTTGCTGTTGTGAAGAACGTAGCTGCTGCTAAATCAGGCCACCCAGCAATGCACGATAGGCAGGTAGATGAGCAGGTTGGCCACAATATCCTCTCGGTTCTCAGAGTACGTTTTAGTCAACAATGTCCTAACTCCCAAGGTTTAGAGGTTTTACTATTTGGGCACCTTTAACACCACTGTCGAAGTTCCAGGACTAGAGGGGCACCACTTGGAGGTTAGGACTCACTGAGGTTGGGTCTGGGTGTGGGGCTTTCTGTCCCTGAGGCACTGATCAAGAGACCAGCCAACAAACCTTTGAGTCATTTTGGTAGTCCTGGGTACAAGAAGTGGAACAGGACTCAAGCAGTAGGGCAAGCCTCTGAGGGTTCAAGGCAGGCTTCAGGCAGCAAATCACTTATTCCAGGTACAGCAAAGCAGCGTTCTGAAGTACAGAGCAGTCCACGACAACAAGCAGTCTATAAGAGTCCTTCTGCAGGTCTAGAAAGTGAACCGAAGAGTGGTTCTCAGGGTCTTATTTTAATACCTGGTGCCTTCTTTGAAGTGGATGATGTTTGTAGAGAATTCCCTTTACAGTGATAATAGATTCCTGCCTCCCCTGACCTGGCTTCAGGCTGGCTGAATGAGCAATTCAGTGGTGACAAGTTATTTGTGTAAAGGCAGGGGAAAGCCTATTTATTTGCAAGTAGGGCTGTGTCCACCTCCTTTCCTCCTCCTGCTAGTACTGGCCCATCAAAGCACACCTAGGGCCAGATGTAGAAAGGGTTTTGCGCCTCGCAAACAGCGAAAAACGCCGTTTGCGAGGCGCAAAAGCCTCTCTGGTATGCAGAAATGCATTTTGCGAGTCGGATCTGACTCGCAAAATGCATTTCTGACTCGCAAATAGGAAGGGGTGTTCCCTTCCTATTTGCGACTCGCAATGCAATTCAATTCCATTTGCTACCGCGAAAGCGGTCGCAAATGGAATCGCAGTTACCATCCACTTGAAGTGGATGGTAACCCAGTCGCAAACGGGAAGGGGT
This sequence comes from Pleurodeles waltl, assembly GCF_031143425.1. Classification (NCBI taxonomy): domain Eukaryota; kingdom Metazoa; phylum Chordata; class Amphibia; order Caudata; family Salamandridae; genus Pleurodeles; species Pleurodeles waltl. The sequence goes on along the minus strand of NC_090447.1, from coordinate 138,475,339 downwards.
CCCCATGGGACCCCTTCCCCTTTGTGACTGGAAAAAAAAAAAAAAATTCAGAGCAGGCAGTGGTCCAATGGACCACTACCTGCCCTGAAAAAATCAGAAACTAAAGGTTTCGTTTTTTTTTTTCAAAGTGCAGCTCGTTTTCCTTTAAGGAAAATGGGCTGCACTTAGAAAAAAAAAAACTGCTTTATTAAAAAGCAGTCATGGACATGGTGGTCTGCTGTCTCCAGCAGGCCACCATCCCCGTGAGTGCCCATACTCGCAATGGGGTCGCAAACTGCGACCCACCTCATTATTATTAATGAGGTGGGTCTTTGCGACCCCATTGCGAGTTGCAGAAGGTGTCTGAGACACCTTTCTGCATACCAAATTGCGACTTGCAATTTGCAAGTCGCAGGGACTCGCAAATTGCAAGTCGCAATTTGGATTTTTGCTACATCTGGCCCCTAATCTCTCTAAATTGTGACTGTCTGCAATAAATAAGCAAAGTTCAACTACACCCAATTATGTGACCCAGGAACAGGCTGCAGGTAACAAATATTTGGGGCAGGAAAATACCAACCTTCTAAAAGTGGCATTTTCAGATTTGAAACTTAAAATCTGACTTTACCATTTAAGAAGATTTTAAATTGCAATTTCCCAGACATCATAAAATCTTAACCTGTTACCAATCAACAATTAGCATGTTTTAAGTATAATAAGGATTCAATGTTATCTTGTGAGAGGGGTAGGCCTTACTGAATTAAAAAAATGAATTTAGAAGTATTTCACTACCAGGACATGTAAAACTTAAATATGCATATCCACCATTTTAATTACAATGCACCCTACCCTTTGGGCAACCTAGGGCCTACCTTAGGGAGGTAAGCTATGTATAATAAGAGGGGAGTTTAAGGCTTGGCAATTAAGTTATTTTCCAAGTCAAATTGGCAGCTTAAAACAACATTCAGGCTATAATGGCAGACCTAGGACATGTTTTAAAGAGCTACTTAAGTGGGTGGCACATTAGATGCTACAGGCCCACTCCTAACATACAATTTAAAAGCCCTGGCTATATGGTATACCACTTTAAATGATATTTACAAGTACATTATTTATGCCAATTAGGTGTAAGCAAATTTTACCATGTTTTAGGGAGTGAGCACAAGCACTTTCGCAGTGGTTAGAAGTGGTAAAGTACAAATAGTCCTAATGCAAACATACACAAATTCAGCAAAAAATAGGAGCAGTGAAGGCAAAAGGTTTGGGGGTGACCCTGGAGATAGGGCCAAGTCCAGCTATTTTTCTGCCCTGACTATGGAGTCTCCCCAGTCATAAGCTTACTATTAACTCACAGTTTGTGAATAGCAAAAACAAGTGTAAACATACACAAAAGTGTAAGTTTATGTTTGTGAATCATACCCTTAGTGTTCAAGGTAACCGTCCCACTCTTTTGGACCACCACCCTGTCCTTTTGATTTTTGTAGCTATTTCTACCTTTGCCCCATGTAATAAATCTCTGCACCAGTCCAGAAGCAAAAGGGCATTAGTGGATTTCCATAACATGGTTTTGCAGAGCTTGATTACAATAGTGTATATGGAAGTCCTGGGACAATTCACATTAACACGCCTCAGTCGAACCATAAATAGGTGACGCTGTTTATGCAATTTACATGGAGCCACATGCACATAGCTTTTTGTTGATCGCAAAAGGGGCGATTCACAAAATCGGCCCATTTGCGACCAACAAACATTATTTCCCTGTGTACAAATCCCTATTTTGTGAGTTAGTATGCAGTTACCCACTCGCAAAAGAGGCTGGGATCAAGTTGCAACCCCAACTCCACTTACAACCTGAAGCCTTGGTCTCAAGGTCAGCAGTAGGTCATGACAGGTGATAGCCACCACAGAGTCAGTCCCATGATCTGACCCCCTTTTTCAGTGGACGCTGCTTCAAAACATCACCAGAGGATTTTCATGGATACCAGGGAGGGTTTCTTCCTAGCATTTATCCGGAGGTTTGATCAGGCATCGGAATGAAGTTTGCCTCTACTCTATTCTCCCAGTTGCCATCTTGGCCACACCCTAAAAATTTAGAATAGTTAAAAGCATATATATACTTTAATGCTAAAAATATCTACAAATAATATATATGTATTATTTTTTCAAATATTCTGTTTAAAAAGTAAAGTAATTTTTTTTTATTAAAACACAATTAAATGATGTTAGACCTCACAGCCTTAGGGTGGTCACCCCTAAGTTTTTGCCTGCCTCCCTCCACTTTTTAGATACTGTTTTTGCTGGTTTTAAGACTCCAACCAGTGCTAAGGTGCAAATGCTCTCTCCCTCTAAACATGATAACGTTGGATCATACCCAATTGGATTATTTAAATTACTTATCAGTCCCTAGTAAAGTGCACTATATGTGCCCAGGGCCTGTAGATTTAATGCTACTAGTGGGTCTGCAGCACTGATTGTGCCACCCACTTAAGTAGCCCCTTCACCATGTCTCAGGCCTGCCATTGCAAGGCCTGTGTGTGCAGTTTCACTGCCAATTCGACTTGGCATTTAAAAGTACTTGCCAAGCCTAAAACGCCCCTTTTTCTACATATAAGTCACCCCTAAGGTCTGGCCTAGATAGCCCTGGTAGTGTAAAACTCCTTACACTGCTGTGAGGCCTGTTCCTTTCATAGGCTAACATTGGGGCTACCCTCATATACTGTTTGAGTGGTAGCTGCTGATCTGAAAGGAGTAGTGTGATGGGCCGACCCGAGACAGCCCGTGCCCAACATCGACTGGTGCTGACACTGCCCCTGGTGCTCAGGAACGTCCTGGGGCAGGAACCAACCAGCTGTCCCTGACGACCATGACGCAGAGACCAGGAAGCGGAACCACAGAACCAATAAAGGAAGAAAAGCCGGCGTCCCGAAGAGGAGAGGGGCGTGACCAGGAGGGAGAGGAGAGTGGCGTCTTTGGAGAGCAGACATATCCCGAGCGAGAGAAGAAGACGAGGAGGAGGCAGGCAGACGAACGAACCTCGCGGTGGCCCGGGAGGAGGAACGTGGAACCCCGCCGCCAAGCTTCTGGAGAAGCGTGGTACAATCAAGTGCGTTTCCCTACCCAACTGAGGGCAACCAGAGGGGCGGGAGGACGGGAGGAGCACGGAATAAAAAGCAAGGGGGAGTGGGTGGAGGGGACAAAAATGGAGAAGGAAATAAGGGCACTTTGAAGGGCATACGGTCACTAAAAGAACACCCAGGGGTATAAGAATACTACAGGACAAAGCACCACAGTAGTTACAGCACCTGGAGGAAGGGCCTCAGCGGAAAACAAACTAAACAACAGCATAGCAAGGAGAAGGAACTTTAAGAAGAAGGAATCTATGAAAGACAGAGAGGACCAGTAAAGGGAATTAGAGGCTACGAGAGTTAAGGGAAAGCCTATATAGCAGAAAACAGTAGCAGAGGAAAAGAGACACAGAACCCTATAGAAGGAAGAGGCAACAGAAAGAGGAAAACAGAGTACACAGTTACAAACGGAACAGAGAGAGGAAGAGAGAGAGAGCAAGACATATGAAAGACAGAGCAGGAAGGAAAAGAAGGTGTAGAAAAGGAAAAGGGACAGACAGAGAAAGGACACTTTCCGATACTTCTCTTGTTCTTCTCCACACATGCGCTTCCTGGGAGCCCTCAAAGAGAGGAAAAGACCACAGAAGAGGTGAAGATGCAGGGAAACGATATAGATGCTATCCAGGAAACAGTACAAGTAAGACTGAGAAAGACCTATTATTCACTCCACAATGGGCCATATGTACGAACACTTTTTCCCATAGACACAGAATGGGGAAAAACCTTTGCTACATCAGGCCCAATATTCTTTAATAAAGCATATTCGAAATCTAACCTAGAGCTTCATGTCGTCCTTGAACCCAGCCAACCACAAGTGGGATGGTCACATTTAGTATGGCCAGAATGGTAATACAAAATCCTGCTGACTGGTGAAGTTGGATTTAATATTACTATTTTAGAAATGCCACTTTTAGAAAGTGATAATTTCTCTGCACTTAAATCCTTCTGTGCCTTACAATCCACATCTGGCTGGGTTAATTTGACAGCTCCCTTGTGCATGAACTCAGACACAACGCAAGCACAGGATACTCTGCACTTGCATACATCTGCATTTTGATTGGGTCTTCCTGGGCTGGGAGGGTGGAGGGTTTGACACTAACATGTCAAAGGACAATAGCCTGCCCTCACACAAAGGACTGCCACACTTCCTACTGGGACCCTGGCAGACATGATTGAACTAAAAGGAGACCTTGTGCACTTCTAAGCCACTCTTTGAAGGCTCCCCCACTTCAAAGACACATTTGGGTATTTAAACAGGGCCTCTGATCCTACCAACTCAGACACTTCCTGGAAAAGAAAACCTGAACCAGAATCTGGAACCTGCCAAGAAGAACTGCCTGGCTGCCCAAAGGCCTCACCTGACTGCTTTCTGTGAAGGACTGCTGCCTTGCTGTTGCCCTGCTGCCTTGCTGCTCTCTGGCTGTGCTGAGAAGTGCTCTCCAAAGGCTTGGATAGAGCCTGCCTCCTGTTCCCTGAAGTCTCAGGACCAAAAAGACTTCATCTCTACAAGAAGGACTCTTTGTGTGGTGAAAATGGACGCACAGCCTGCCATAAACGTTGCACAGCCTGCATCGCGGTGAAAAGTTCACTGCACACCGAACAGAACGATGCAGCCCGCCTTCACAACAAGAAGCTTGACGCAGCGCCAGTGTAGCAACCAGAAATTCGATGCCCGGCGCACTGGATCGACACACAGCACAGCCGGAATGATGCAGCCCGACTTCCAGAGTGGAATCAATGCAGCTCCTGCCGTGAGATCAAAATTTCAACGCAACGCCCACCGGATCAATGCAGCCCCTGTGACTTCGTCCTGCCAGTGCCGGAAATACACACACCATCCCAAGGCGACTGAAAACCCTGCAACCCAAAGGGGATCCACGACCGAGCGCCGGAAATCGAGGCAAAGCCTTCCCTGCATGAAAACTAAACGACGCATCGCCGTGTGCGGCCAGAGAAATCTACGCACACCTCCCTTTTTTCCACACATCTCCTCCTCTGCGGTTCTTTGCGGAGATTTTGAATGCAAACCAGGTACTTTGTGCTTGAAATAGACATTTATTGCTTTTAGGAGACTAGAGACACTTTGTATGATTTTTACAGTGATATTCCAAAATATACTTACTGAATTTTAATCGTTTTCACCTTCATCTTATCGGATAAATATTATATATTTTTTCTAAACACTATGTGGTGTATTTTTGTGGTGTTCTACTGTGTTATTGCATGATTTATTGCACAAATACTTTACACATTCCCTTCTAAGTTAAGCCTGACTGCTCAGTGTCAAGCTACCAGAGGATGGGCACAGGATAATTTGGAATGTGTGTGACTTACCCTGACTAGAGTGAGGGTCCTTGCTTGGACAGGGGGTAACCTGACTGCCAAACAAAGACCCAATTTCTAACAAATGACATTACATTAATTGTGAATATCACTTTGAAAAGTTATTAATGCATACTTTTTTACTTTAAAATTGTAATTTAATTTCATATATATTTAAATTAATTCAAGTATAATTCAAAATTGAGATTTTATTAGCCTTGGTGTAATTTTATTACAAAACCAAAGGCTCCTATTATGCTTGTTTAAAGCATTGAGATGACAGTGTCAGGCACATGAGAGATAGGTTTGCAGTAAAATGTCCTGAAAGTATTGACATTAGACCATTCTATAGATCTGAGAATGTCAAGCAACCCTGTGCCTGACCAAAACACCTTAGTCCATAGCCCCTCTGACCAAATGGGCACCAAAGAAATCAATGTTATAACCAGCTAGAGACATAGGGGGATCATTACAAGTTTGGGGGTCCTTTGGGAAGACCGCTGCTGTGGCAGCCGCCAAAAGGCTGCCATGTTGGCGGTAATCCGACTGCCGTATTAGGAGTTACACTGTGAAGTCTGCCAAAAAACAGCCACATTTTCTAAACCGCCAGGACACTGGAGTGCTGAAAAGAGCCGGTTCCACCACCAGCACTGCCAGCCCAACAAAAATCCTACCATCAGATTACAATCCACAAATCACTACACTGGTTCTTCCTGGGGGAATGCGAACCGTGGTGGTCTCAAGTCACATCACACTGAACATAACACTTCATTGGATAGTTTGAATACCCCACACCTGACACACATCCACACACTCGAAACACCACACACTCCACTATATAGCACACCCCTACACAACCCACAGTCCTTTCAAAACAAAATGCCACACACAGCCACAGAGGAGAAATAACCAATGCAGATTTCCTAAAACAACTTCTGGCACCTATACACTTTTCACCACGCATACATCACACACCTGCACAACACAAAATTTAGTTTTACGCACATCTTACAACAACCATCACCCACTCACATCACAGCACCTATACCTCAACACTTACATTTTTTCCTCCTTTCCCTTTTAACAATACCTCACCATCTTTACCATTAGTAAGATGTTCCCACAAAAACACCCATGTTTCACTGATGATGATTTGAGTCATGGTGGATGACATTGTCAAGGCAGAGCCACACCTGTTCGGAGCACAGGTCCAGAAAACATCAATAGCCAGGAACATGGACTTGTGGCGAAGAATATTCCACAGGGTCAATGCTGGAGGCACCGATCCATGCATAAGGGAGGACGTGAGGAAGAGGTTGAACGAACTCTGGGGAAAGGCGGCTCCATGACATACAGGCACCAGCTGGCGGTACTGAAGACAGGCGGTAGGCCCCCACCTCACCCCCCTACTTTCACATCTTTGGAGGAGAAAGTCTTTGACACACTGTATCCTGAGGGCCTGACAGGAATACCTGAGGGAGTGGAGTTTGGTAAGTCCCCACAACATTCATGTCACCCAATTGTTTTGTCCTGCATGCTCCCTCACCGCCTTATCCCACCTGAATTAACAAACCACCCACCACTCCTCTGATCAAATGTCCCAATATCCCTCTCTGGCATGCCACATGTCCACTAAACTCATCTAGCACCACAGCCCTTGGGAATGGCATGTGAAGTACTGGGAACTGATAGCACTACAACTTCCCAAGGCAATATCCCACCATTATGAAAATATGACAGTGCACCAAAAGTGAGATTTCATGCATGTGAAACTAACCACCAATCTAACCCACCATGAAAGTCCAATCGCGAAACAGTTTATGGCAATGACAGCAATACAAAAGCCCACTCCCAGTATCATTACAAGCAAAACACAGTTACAGCTGAGTGCCTCATCAAACTGCCCTTAGCAAAAATATTCCTAAGATTGAAATTCACTCGCCTGGTCTGGAAATCTAGATGCCAAAGTGGATGCATATGAGGACATCCAGATAGAGGTCAGTGTCTATTGCTTACGCCCAGACTTTGTCCCTACTCTGACGCTATTGTGCATTGGCCAATGTTTTTTGTACTATGTATCATGCCAGTAACTTCACTAGGCACAAAGGTGAACACCCATGTCAATAGTCAGACAACATAAGATAATATCAGCAGTCTAATGACTACCAACATAGTTTAACATCTTTAAGCATGGTGTATGGTATTGAAATTACAGAGTGTCATGTTGTACTAAGTAAGATTTTTCAGCAGCTGTCATTGTCATTTCTATGGATCATGTTAAGGTACCTTGTGCATCTCACAAAACATCACTATTGCTCTAAATGAAACATCACTTGCTGTCTCACGTACATCAACTCTGTGTTCTACTTCTTCCACGGGTAACCTTGCCATTGCTACCATGGAGAGGATACCAGAGACTGCCACCACCCCTCTGGATGAAGACCCCAATGAGGACAACACCCCCGGTATGTGTGGACACTGAGGACGAAGCTGGCCTATCAGGGACACCGGGTCAGTCAACAAATGTCAGCCTCACCCTGCCCACATCGACTCCTCCCAGCCCTGTTGCATCAACATCACTGGCAACCATTCTCTCCCAAACCTGTGTCCCAAGGACTGTTTAATCCATTGTGTGCCCCAGTACAGGTACCTGAGCCTCACCTTTTCACCCCTGACAATGATGGTCCTGGCACCACTATGAGTGGGGACACTTTGCCAGGGGCACAGGCACATGGGTGTAGGGTGTGTAGGAGGGATGGTGTGGCCCATAGAATGGGGGCTCTAATGGACAATACTGACCAGGAAACTATCCCCCCAAGTCTTGGGAGCCTACCAAAACTGCCAAGGCATGATGGGCAAGGTAGTCACCAAGATGGGGGAAATCCGACAGCTGCAGAGGGACAACCACCATAATATTATGCAGCGGTAGCAGGCACAAAATGCCATCCTGGTTTACATTTCTGGGGTGCTGAGGGACATTAATACTAACCTGAGTAGGTTTACCACACAGCATTAGGCCTCTTCCACTAGTAATGACTGTTCAGTCCCTTCAATATCTGTGGCTGCTAGTGGAATGGAAGACTTGCCAGGGGAAGGACATGCCTCAGACACCCCACCCTCTGTAGCAGAGGGATCCACCTACAAATGTGGACGTCTACCCAGAAGTCTAGGAGAAGCAGATGCTAAGACCAAACCCTCTGCCAGGAGGTAAACCTCTCCTGGCTGGTTCCTGTTGTGTGTCACAGATACACACTGCTGACTGTTCTGAAACCTAACTCCATATTATTGTGGTGTAAGGACACTGAACTTGTGATTCCCAATGGTGTAGCAGCTACCCTGATGATTTCAGTCACCATGACTGAACCCTTCACTGTTTACTCTGTGTTTTTTGTTTACTAGTCACACCTATTGTTTTGTACTCCCCAATAAATCACACTTTAACACAGGTCATGTGTACGTATCATTTATTACCCATGTACAACTATTATGTATGCCAACTCTTGTACCAATATGTCCCTCTGTATTGTACAACCTTTTTGATGGACATCACACATGTACTCTATCGCCAGGAGACGCATTACATTGGGATTGTAACATAGACAGAAGCCAATACAGCTGTATTCTACATCACCACACATTTATTTCTAGATTTGCCAACAGCAGATAGAATAGTACTGCTAGTAACTTATGATTGTCAGCTTAGGTGTCATACTCTATTAACCCACAGGATAGAGGAGTTAGGGACATGCCAGTCTTCCTACAAGCCAGTATACATACAGATTGGTCCTTTGTAACACCATTAAAGCCTTATCACATACCCATACCTTAGCTTCCTAATAATCATACCCCATGATGCAGACAGCGATCAGTACTGATGTCCCCAGTCCAGGGACCTTACACTTAAATTGGTCATGTACCTGTAGGCTTGCCACTCACCTATGTCATTCCACAGAGACATGCACATTCATTTGCAAAGTAGGAACACACTGACAGCTATTTTACAAATAGGTCACATACAACAGAAACCATTATGATGATAGAGACTCTGGTTCAACATTTTCACATGTGTCACACACATATGGACACACACATGACCCATTTGACCACTTCCAGTACCAAACAGGTCTTCTTGGTGGGAAAACACACTTCCACCCCAGGGTGGTGACAGTCTGGCCATATTAATTATACTCCACATACTCATGCCAATCAGTACCTGGTTTTAACCATGTCCATTTCTCATGTCTGCCTGCAATTCCATCTGTCTCTGACACTTGCCAATGATGAAGTGCCAAACAGAAACGTATCAAGTCTGTGATTGACAGAGATAATGGATAGGACATAGCTGTAAACATACATCAATTTCAACAAGTCATTAACACGTGTGACTTTGCATGTTCAGTAACAAATCAGGACACTGTATACCACCCTGTTCTGTACACAATACCAAATTACAAACTGCATGCACAACTGACTCATTGGCATTGGAGCTTTCTAAGACCTCATAGATGATGGTAAATAGGAGATGACATACCGGCCATCAATACTAGGTTATAAAAGGAAATCTCATCGTTAAGAAAACATCACATACCTTGAGTCAGTTGAAGTACTGATTGATGAGATCTGCCCTGAAATCTCCAGCTTCATCTGGCTCATCATCACTTGGCAAATCTGTATTTCCACCCACAGGTTCTGCCGCCTCCCCCTCACCTGGTATGAATGGTATCTGATGTATCAGGGCAAGGTTATGGAGCATGCAGCAGCCAACAATTTTTTGACAAACCTTGTTGCATGAGTAGAGGAGGGCTCCTTCAGACATGTTCAGGCAGCAAAATCTTGCCTTCAGGAGCCCAAAGGTCCACTCAATTACACACCTTATCCTTCCATGGGACTCATTGTAATAGACTTCCCCTGGCGTGGTTGAGTACCTCACTGGTTTCAACAACCCAGCATGAGTCCCTGTAAGGAATAGGTATAACAACACAAACATCTATCTAGGATCTGCACATTTGTGATAGCAAGAGATAAACTTAGCAAACACACATGTCAAATGTGACTTACCAACCAGCCAGGCCCTCTCTGTATAGAGTTTTGTCATCAGCAGTGGTATATTGCTGTTGTGCATGATGAAGGAATCATAGACTGATCCTGGATACTTCACACAGACTTGTGAAATGTACTGGTATGCCAAACATACCACTTAGATGTTGATGGAGTGGTAGTGTTTCCTGTTCCTGTATACCTGTTCATTGGCACTGGGAGGAACCAGGGCAACATGGGTGTCATCTATGGCTCCAACTACATGTGGAATGTGTCCCAAAACATAAAATTCTGCCTTCACATAGGCCAAATCCGCACATAGGGGAAACCTGATGTAGCTGTCCAGATGTTTCAACAATGCAGAGAGTACATCCTTCAAAACTAGACTGAACATGGGCTGAGACATCCCTGCAGTTAGGGTCGCCGTACTCTAAAACGACCCAGTGGCCAGGAAGTGTAGCACTGACATGACTTGAACGATGGGAGGTATGCTATTGGGAATACAAAGGGTAGGTTTCAGATCTGACTCCAACTGATCACAAAGATCCATGATTGTCTGCCTTATTCAGGTGATAGATTTGTATTTTATGCCTGTCCTCCATGGTGTGCAGGTCTACTAGTGGGTGGTACACTGGAAGTTGTCTTCCTCTCCTCATGCCAGGGTAACTATGTGGAAAGCAAATAGATTGTAGGTGACTTTTATATACTGAATATGTTCACATACATGTCAGACATATCTGATGTTGATGTCAGACACAACATATGACATCTAAAGTACAGCCTCTTGGTATGCATTCTATGACACTCCCTTTGGTTCACATTCCCTGAATTTTCTAATGTACTATACATGCATATTTATCTGTGACTATCTATATTTGATAGTCCAACTTATTTTACATGCGAAACATATTTGTTGCACCTATGCTACATTACCGACGCACATAGGATGTTGAGAATAGGTGTACATTTCCATTACCACCAATACCTCTGTCGTACAGCTTTTAGTACAAACATACCTAATTAGACTACTATACATGAAGGCAGCACTTACTGATATTTTGCACAATAAAGGAAATCGTTAATAAAGCAGATTCCAAAACTTTTTCATACATATGATTGCATCAAAATGGCAGCTGCCGGACCTACTGTACTGGACATGAGGAAGTGACCTAACTCCGCCGGCAAATGTGATCATGGCGGTAGGCGGTTACAACCATGGTGGACATTACCATTGGAACACATTGCTGCCTTTGGCAGACTTGGGCCAATGGCGATGTCCACCGGTGGTGACGGTCCTTATGTGGCAGACGTGACCACCATCTTCTGCCGTATTGCTCACTTGACTACTAACACTGCTGACAGCAAGACCTCCACTACCTGAGCTGCTGTGTACTGCCTCTGGGAGCTGTCATGCCACACCTGCAATTGATAGGGCCCAGCCTTCATTCCAGAAGAGCTGGACAAGCTTGTGGAGGAGGTCCTACCCTTGTATGAACAGCTATATGGTGCACTAGAGGAGCAGGTGAGTCCAATGGTATACCAATGTGTGAAAAGTGGAGTGTATGATGTTGTACATGAAATGTGAAGTAATGAAGGTTTCATCACTCATGTCTGGGTGTATGGAATTGTGTTCACGTGCATAGGGAGACATACAGTAGTGTCACATGGTAGATAGTGTGCAATCTAACTTCCTTCATACACAGCATAAATTGCAGCATGGCAACAATGATGATGTGAGAAATGTTTTTGTAGACACATGTTATGGACAATCACGTGGCCTGGTCATATGTGTGTAGTCAATACGAGGTACTAATCATGCATGTTGTATGGGACACTCCACTTCACACATGGGCTGCCTGCAAATGTTAAATTGTAAAGGAGTTTGAACTTAGCGGATGGGAATATTTGCCTACTTGCTGTGACTGAAGTGTGCTGACCACTTGTGTTGGTATGGTGCATGTGGACATAACTTTCTCCTTTAGTCTGTGCCATCCATGCAGGTCAACACCCATCAAAAAAAGGGAATCTGCTGTGCCATCACCAAGCAAGAGCAGGTGCTGAGGCTCCACAGCCGTGTGAGCACCCACTGTAAGAAGCATTGGGAGGACCTGAGACGCTGGGCCCAGAAGACCACAGAGGTCCAGCTGGGGATATCCTCCCAACGAGGGAGGGGTGCCCAGCCGATCTCGATCCCCTTAATGGCCCACATTTTGGCAGTCACCTGCCATTAGTTGGATGGGTGTTTGAGGCAGCACAGCAGCCACAAGGGGGTAAGTAGTGACTACACACATTTAAATGCCTTAGCCAGTTTAGTGTCTAATGCGTAAGTATCTAAACTGTAACAATGTGGTAAGTGCTAAAGGTAAACGGTCTCCTAGGAACACAGAGAAGTACAGTTGCTACCAATGATACACATGTGTGAACATGATATTGTGTATAGGGAAATATAACTCACCTATGTTAAGCCTACTGTATAACAGCATGTGGTGATGCACATGTGACATTGGGGGTCATTATGACCCCGGCTCTAATGTGGCGGTAGTACCGCCAACAGGCTGGCAGTACTTACTGCACATTATGACATTGGCGGGTTAGCTGAAGCCAATTCACCAATGTACCACTCCGACCGCCATGGCGGGGATAAGAATCTCCAGTCCGGCGGCTGCCATTGTGCCGCCGGTGGTATCATGACCCTACCTAACACCATGGTTTTTGTGGCATTAGTAATGCCTCAAAAACAATGGCAGTAGGCCCTATCAGTGACAGGGAATTCCTTCCCTGTCACTGATGGGCAGCCCCCTCCCCCTAAAACACCCCAGACACCCCCACCCCCCTACATCCATGCCCCCCACTCACACACACATGCAGATACACACTCACCCACATATACAAACATGCATGCATTCATTCATTCATTCATTCACGCACACACATCAAAAACCACATGCAGACACGCATTCACATTTTAATTCATACACGCACTCACACATATTCATACATGCATGCAAACAACACTAAACACACATGCGCATTCATGCACACACTCACACATACATGCACACACCCCCACATACACACACAAACCCCCCCTACCCCCTCTCCTGTCAGAAACCCGACTTACCTGGATCCAGGGGGTCTTCCGGCAGTGGACAGGATGGGGCGCTGCTGCCGCCAGCAGCGCCCGCCAGCAGAACACCTCCAGGCCATGTTGTTTGTCATAATACGGCTGGCGGTGGTCTACTGGCGTAGTGCTGCTGGTGGTAGCAGTGCCACCTTACTGCCAACCGCCTGTATGGCCACAGCCAGATTTCCACCCTTCTTGTGGTGGAAATCCAGCTGTGGTCATATTATGGTACACGGATGGTAGCCACGGCAACAGTCTTTTGGCGGCCGTCACTGCAACAGGAGGCAATTTTTACTGCCATTGTCATAATGGGGACCTATGTCATATGTGTTCCTCTACAGTGCTATAAATATGTGTAACCTGCTGTGTCATCCTTCCCACCTACTGATCCATAGTCCAGATGTCCTGTTGGGAAGTTTTCCAGCTCTTTAGTCTCAGTCCATTCCTTTTTCACTGTATCGAGCTCTATGTGCAACATAGGGTCTCGCAGGTGAGAAACAGGCTAAATATTCCTGAGAAATAGATGTAAACTTCATGCGAGGGTGTAATCTAATTTCAGAAATTTCACATGGCATAATTTCTACACTTACTCAGAGGTGTGAGGAGGTGTCCCCATTGTTAAGTGTGGACTGTACATTGGCAAATTTGATGCTTGGTCAGGATGGACAGCCTACATTATGAAAAGCATGGTGGTACTGATACATTCCTAGTGCAAGACATATCATAGACATGTGAGTTCAGGCTATCTGTACCATATACATGTTAATGAAAAGGTACGTGGCTAGCTTTCAATTCACTTAGCCAATTTAATTTTGCCCATGCTACATAGGGGAGTACATCTCTTATATAGGTACAACATACACTGTTTTGTGCCAAAATCACGTGTACATTGATACTTCCTGCCATTTTTAAGATTCAAGATTAATGTTTGGCATACTTACTTTTGATATTCTGATTCTGTTTTTAGTATGGATAAGATTATTTAACCATGACTTCATAGTGTTGCAGGTGTTGTAGTTGACAGAAACATGTTGGTGGAATGGTATATGTTGTCAGTCAAATTGCTGGACTCTATGTGTATGTGTCAATCATGGTTACTTTAGAAGTAGTTTATGTCAGTGTAACTGTACTCCAAAGATGTAAGGAGACTCATGTCTGAAGTGTTGATAGTGCTGTTGGTCATTTGATCTTGTCATATTAGGTTGCTACTCAGCATGATTAGTGGAATTGTAGGTGGCCTTCATGCACACAGCAGGTTTACATTGTATTGAAGATGTTGGTATGTTCCCTGTCATTGTCTGTGGATGTATTCTGTGTGCTAAGTAGACCCCTATTGATGTACATGACTTTGTTTTCAATATGAGAATGACTAAGATGAGTAGGTCCAGAATGTCTGTGTAATCATTTGCAGGAATATAGTTGATACATGTGTTGCTGACATGGATTAGGAGTCTATCATACTTCAAAATTGAATGTGCCAAATGGAGTAGATGCATCTGAATTTTTTGTAATTGTGAATGTTATAGACACAGTTACATTTTAGAGATGTGTTAGCTAAGCAACATGCTGTGATGTAATTGGAATGTGATGAGGTAACTTTCATAGAACTGACATGTGGTAATGGACTGAGCAAGTGTAGATTTGGAGTAGATATGAATTTGAAATCAAAGTAAACAGAGATTTGCATTGATTGATTGTTGTTTCACAGTGATTCACTTTTTATGTTAACAAATCATCTTGTGCTGGAATAGTTTTGATTTAGCTGTACTGATAGGATGATGATGTAGTGGCAGAGAGCAGGCTTATGTTGGGTGTTATTTTGTTGTAATATGAGGTTGTAGAATGAATGTTGTTGTTGTTGGAACAACCTGGGGGTATTTTTCACACAGATGTGATGTTACTGTAGTGTATGGTGTAATGTAAGTGGTATAAAAAGAATGTGATGACCCTACCTCTCTCTCTGTTTCTCTGCATCAGCATGCGAAGGATACAGGGCGCAGCCGAATGGGGAAGCTGCTGGCCACGGGGCCCAAAGTCATGATACCACTGACACCAAGGGACCCAGTGGCCCAGAGGGCGAGGGGAGTGCCACGGTGGCAGGGTCCAGTTCTTCATCTTCAGAATCCTCTTCCTGGAGTGGTGGACCCATTTGGGACCAACCCAGCACCATCTCTATCTGCCACCCCCGTTACTACCACCACCCTTCCTGTAGTTCCCCACCCTGTTGGCCTTGTCAGCTCACCCAAGAGGATGGTTGTCTCCTTTGCCACAGGCATCTCTGCCACTGCCCCAGTCAGCCCTGCTGCCCTCAGTTAGGAGGCTATTGACCTCCTGAAGTCCATCTCTGTGGGTCAGTTGACCATCATGAATGCAATCCAGGGACTTGCAACTCAGATTCAACAGAGTAATGCGTTCCTGGAGGGCATTCATGGTGCACTGGCTGGACTACAGAGATCCATTCAGCCTCTGGCCTCCAAGTCAATGGCAGCCAGTCACCCTTTGTGTCCCGTCTGCCCTGCACCTTCCTCTTCCCAATCTCAAAACCCTCTTCGCCGACCCAGTCAAAGCACACAGACAGACAGGCATGCATCCACCTCAACATCCAAGGGTAGCCCAGACAAACACAAGCACCACAAGACAGATCACCGGCATGCACACAATCAACATTCAGATGAACACAGCAAAAGTCACAAACTGTCCTGACACCCCCACCAACCCCAGCATCACCGACAGCACACCTGACACACCTGAAAACACTACACCAACATTCACAGATCTAGCCACCACACTAATCCTACCCATAAACAGCACCACAGCAGACCCTCAGACATCCACACCAGATACCACACCCACAGACACCACAATCACTGACACACATACATGCAGCACATCTACCGTATCTGCAGTCAACAGCCCAATAGACAGTCACCAACCCACCATGCATTCCCCCTGCACCTCCACTCCATCATCCCAAGACCCATAAACACCCACCACCCACAAATTTACCTCACACAAACATGCACCTAAGACATCCATACCAACACCCCAGACAACCACTCCCTCTCCCTCCACACCCAAACCCTTTTGGTATGACCATCCCCTTGTGTGTAAAAAAGCTTTGCTTTCTGAGTTTGCCCTTTTCCCTACCCCTCTCCCACCCCGTGATACCCCTAGACATTCTGTGTCCCTCCCCAAGTCCGACCCTATCACCTCCTAGACCTCCCCTGCCCCACCTGCAAGTACCCATGCCGCTCCCACTGCCAAGAAGTCTACTTCTCCTAAGAAAATTCAACCCTCCCCTAAACCTATGATAAAGCCAACACCCCTTCCCTAACCAGGTCCCAAAGACCCCTCCAAAACCTAAACCAAAACCCCCCCTCAAACCCCCTGCAGATAACCCCAGATGTGCCTGCCTGCCCCATAGATGCCCCTACCTGTGGAGGTTACATGACAGTCAGGCATCAAATTTGGGGCACACATATGTGCACTGTGTACATTAAGACTGTTATTTAAGGACTGGCCTATGGCCTTTGTTTTTCCAATATTTTGGATTATAATAATAATTGAAGCCAACCTGTTGTTGGTTTACTGCTTAAATCTTGGTCAAGCAATTCTTTCCCTATTATGGAGTTGTTCCTGGCTGACATTAGTTGTGTGTGTGTGTGTGTGTGTGTGTGTGTGTGCTGCTTGGGCTACCTGTGTTGTTTAGCCAGTATGTGAGGTTGTGTGTAGTGATTTTGCCTGAAAGTGGTAGGGTGTGTGTTGTGTGATGGACAATTGTGTGTTCAAGATCTTTTGTTGTGTTGGTATTGAGTGTTGTTTGTGTTGAGATGTGTTTGTTGGTGAGTTGTGTTGCTTTGTGTGCTTTGACTGTGTGAGTGTGCATGGTTTGTGCATGGTATGTTAGATACAATGTTCTGTGTAAGTTGATCGGTAAGTAGTATGGTTGTGTATTTGTGTGTACATTACGTTGTGATGTATGTGTGATGTGTCCCTGGGTAGTCTCCCCTATGGGTCCCTGCCAAGAGATTAGAGATGGTGCAGTTGTATTGTGGTTGTGACGTATTGTGGTGTTGTGGGGTACTGTGTGAGTGTGGGCCTGTGCAGTGTTTCCGTGCTTACAAGTGTGTGTTTATGACATGTGTATGTTTGTGTGTTGTGGCCGTAGCATGGTTGTTGTGTATATGCAAGTGTGTGTGTGGCAGTATGTGAGTGTGTGTGTTAATATGCTGTTACATGTGAGTGTCGCCCTCGCACTCTCTTCCCTAAAGTATGTTGTGTGAGTGCACAAAAATTGACAATCTACGACAGTAATAGTTAAGTGTGTGTACTTATAGTTGCTGTTGTTGTCGTCATCACAGATTCTGAAGTCTTTGGACGAGCAGGAGCAGCTGGAAGATGTCTAGTTCAGGTTCCATGGCAGATCTGGACGAGTATGACTTCCTGAGGTGGGTGTCTCTTTTTATGGAGTTGGTTTCCGCCTGAGTTTCTGTGGTAGTGTGACCTTGTAATCTGTCTAGCGGAAACATGGTCTCTGCCGGGCTGCAGGTGGCTACCGTTGTCCACGGCGGCCAGACCACAGTGAGGGTGCCGGCGGTGCTTTGGCTGTATTCTGTACTGAATATCGCCAATGTCATAATTTGGAGGTCTTCTCCGCCATGCTGTTGGCAGTATGACAACCAACATGGCGGTCCTGAGACAACCAGTCTTGTAATGATGCCCATAATCTATTTACCTCAGCATGCCAGGGAAGGACCAGAGACAAGTTTATGAGTTTTTTTGAAGAGAATGAGCAATTGAGAGGGAGGAAATGTTCTCAAATCTGTAGTACTTATTATATACGATTTCAAACAACTCCCCAGGCACAATTTGGGTTGAGAATGGAAAAAAGGATAATGAACAGACATCAAATTGGCTTTAGTGCATCTGTGAACCTAGAAACAAACTCTTACAGAAGAGTATTGGATAGAGGATACAGAGCCTTGACATCTGAAACATGTTTGAAAGAAATCAAACACACTAATAGAGTATATTTTGCAGACAAAGACTTTAGAGAGAAGTTCATAACATTTTGCCAAGAGACAAACATATAGAATTATATTTCAGAACATGAAGTTTAGGAAATCTTACTCCCTTCAAAAGGCAGCAGACCGAAGAGTGTTCTCTAATAGGTCTTCCATCCATCGTGATGTGTCCAGCAAAAATAGCTGATCTGTATGTGTTAATGGCATGATAAGCCATTCCATGCACAGCCAAGGATGCCAGAAAGTTTACCACTAGGGTTACATCTGCTGAAAGGGGAAGGAACCCCTGTCCAAACACCAGCTACACCAGGCCAAATAAGATGACTTGTATAGTTTTGTTGTGCCAGATCCCCAGTATTGTTGAACAAAATGGGCAGCCTCTTTTGAAATTCCTGGGAATCTGAAGCAAGACCTGAAATCCTCCAAGCAATGAGAGATAAGAAGCCATCTAGAAGAAGACTGTGACAGATTCTCTGGGGGTTGAGGAGAAGGTTGGGAAGACGTAGGATTCGCACTGGAAAATCTGATGACAGTTCTAGGAGAGTTGGATGCCAAGGTTGAGCCTACCAAAAGGATTACAAGTTCTAGGAATGATTACTCCCTGCAAGCCATTGCTGACACTCATGAAATCATCACAAAAGGAGAAAAGACTCAGAGGCCAAGATTGGAGTACCGCATCAATGCCCAAAGATAAAGGATCTGGTCTTCAGCTGAAAACAAAGGGAAGATGGATATTGAGACGGGAAGTGAACAGGTCTATTGATCTATTGCCAAAGATGAAAGAAAAATGATTGAGCACCAAATGAAAGATGCCAAGCCTGGAATCTAAAAGATGTCTGGAGCACCAGTCTGCCATGAGATTCAAGTTGCCTGGAAAATATTCTAGTAGACCAACAATTTTCTGTGAAGACTAAATTCCATGAACTTTTGTCCAGATCTGTCAGAGGTTTGGGTTTTGGGTTTTGTTCCTCCAGATGGTTTACACATCAGGCCACAGACAGATTGTCCATCAATAATAAAAGAATTGTACAGTTTATCTTGACTTTGCAGGTTTGGGTGGCAAAGGAATCTGCAAGAATCTCTAAGTAGTTGATGTGGAAATTCTTCTCCTAAGAAGACCATTTACCACCAGTTGAGAACTGACTACATCTTGTGCCATAGCCTGCCCAAACTGCATCAGATTCTAAAATAAAATCTGGGGCGTCAGAGAAAATTGTTCTCTCGTTCCAGGCATCTAAGTGATCCAGCTACTACTGGTGTTCCTCTGTGGAATCTGGATCCAACTTTACGGTATCCGAACATGCAAGGCTTTTTCTGAGATGATCAATTTGTAATCTGTGTAAGGCCCAATAGGGAAAAATACAGGAACGATAGCTTGAATTGAAGATGCTAAACAACCCACTAAATGAGCTAGGGATTTGAGGGAGATTTATTTAGGACACTTTCTGTTGAGGGAGTTGTAAGATGGCCTGTCCTTGTTTCTATAATGAACCAGAGCAATTTAAGGAGTTGTAATGGAAGGACAGAATATTTTTGATTTTTAACATTGATGAGAAAACCCAAATCTTGAAGAAGATTTTGGGGGTCATTCCGACCCCGGCGGTCCTTGGGTTGACGGGAGCACCGCCAACAGGCTGGCGGTGCCCCGCAGGGCATTCTGACCGCAGCGGTTTGGGCGCGATCAGAACAGGAAAACCGGCGGTGTCCCGCCAGTTTTCCGATGCCCTGAGGAATCCCCCATGGCGGCGCAGCTTGTTGCGCCGCCATGGGGGATTCCGACCCCCTCACCGCCATCCTGTTCCTGGCGGTTCCGACCGCCAGGAACAGGATGGCAGTGAGGGGTGTCGTGGGGCCCCAGGGGGCCCCTGCAGTGCCCATGCCAATGGCATGGGCACTGCAGGGGCCCCCGTAAGCGGGCCCCACATAGAATTTCAGTGTCTGCATTGCAGACACTGAAATTCGCGACGGGTGCAACTGCACCCGTCGCACCCTTCCCACTACGCTGGCTCCATTCGGAGCCGGCGTCCTCGTGGGAAGGGGTTTCCCGCTGGGCTGGCGGGCGGCCTTCTGGCGGTCGCCCGCCAGCCCAGCGGGAAACACAGAATGGCCGCCGCGGTCTTTTGACCGCAGTGCGGTCATTCGGCGGTGCCCGCCGGGGTCTGAATGACCCCCTTTGACATAAGTTCAAGTGAGAATGAAGACAAATATGAGCCTGTTTTAAGAAAATTAGCGCTGCACCAAGTGCAGCGCCACTTTTCTTGCACCCCTTAGTGCCCCCCCAATGCCACCATGTGTGCGCCATATCTAAGAGACGGTGCTCCATAGCAGTAGTTAGGGAACTAGCGTCTTTATTTTTTACGCTAGTTCGGAGTTTTGCAGAATTAACGTCAAAAATATTGACACTAATCCTGCAAAGACCATTGAGGCCTATTGGAAACCACAGTGTGCTTCATTTTAATGCCTGCTCTGAGTAGGCATTAAATGTGCCAGGAAAAAAATTATGTAAAGAAATCTTTTAGATTCCTTTGCGCCATTTTTTTGTCCCCCTTATTGGAGAATGCCTCCTTTGGATACATTATGCCTGGTGCAGCCATAATGTAGCTCAAAGGGTTACAATGTGGTGCTATGCATGCATTGCCCCACTTTGTGAACTTGGCGTTGTGATTTTGGCCTCGCTGGGCCCCGTTAGCGTAAAAAGAAATTATACTAATGTGGCGCAAGAAGGCGCTCTGGGCTCTTAAATCTGTCTCTATTTGTCTTGTGCCATGATTAGAAAATTGTGAAGATAAACTATGAGTCTGAGCCCTGAGCCCTTAGAAAGGCTACCACAGGTTTGAGAACCTTGGTGAATCACCAAGGGGCTGAAGACAAACCGAAAGGAAGTATTTTGAAACAGAAGAACAATTCCCTCTTTGAAATTGAAGATACTTCCTGTAATCTTGTTAAACAGGAACAGTCAGGTAGGCATCTTGAAGATCTAATCGTACTATCCAGTCTTTCCAAAGGAAAGAATCCCTGAGATGGACTAAAGTTTCTATTTTGAAATGGTGATAAATCACAAAGTTGTTAAAATCTTTAAATTAATTACTGGGCTAAACTTTTTGTTCTTTTTCTGAACCAAGAAGATGGTACTGAGAAACCTTGAAGTATGGAAAGGTGTTTGTTCTAATGCTTGAGAGATATATATATATATATATATATATATATATATATATATATATGCTTAACAACACACCTGCAGAAAATATCACCTCCTTATCAGTATAAACAAGGCCTGACAAGAAAGTAGACATTTTCATTCTCTTTGCTGAGGTTCCCCCTCAACCCACACTCAGGGTGTCAAGCACTATATTTGATGTTTGGGGCAGTGGTGCTTAAGACTTCATAACTTTTCTTCCAAAAACTATCCAGCCCAAATGTGTGTTCTTTTTTCCCACATGGTGGAGATTCAAAATGTGTCCATGTTTGTGGATTCCTCTGGTGCAAAGCAAGAAGATAACCAAATGTTGCAAAATTATTGTTTTTAGAAAAAGGAAAAAAGTGTTATGTGCATTTCTAACAATGGCATCAACCAAATGTTTGTTGAGCTAAGACCAACTTCCCAACTTGAAGGAAAATTCAAAAGGGTAACAAATCAAGTTTTTTGCAAACATTTTTGAAATTTCAAACTTTTAGTAGATTTTTCCTATTTTGTATAATTTCTACCAACTTGCAGTTTGTTATAGAAATAAGTGTGAAGTTCATGGGTGTACCCTGAAAGCTATACATTGTTTTAAAGAAGATGATATTTTAAATTCCGCAAGAGGTAATTTGTAAAACACACTATTGAAATCAGAAACATATGAAAATAAGTAGGAAAAATATAAATAGGTGGCAGCTTGTTCATTTGTAATTGTTGCCACTGTGACTCATCTGGAAAAGTAATTCCATGTTATGCCTGTCATACACTTCTGGTCACAGGGATATATATTAAGTGTTTGTTGGTTGCCTGAAAATAGTGGACACGCAGAGCCAACATCTGAGCTGAAGCTTATATGAATATTTCCTTGTACACCAACCATGTATCAATTCATATTGCAAAATCTAAGGCTCCAAAATGGTTATGAATTAGGCCTATACTATTTTTACATGTGCCCAAGTTATTGAGTTTAGAACTTGTTATTTGTACAGCTCTGAATTTGGGGTTACCCATTATAACAGGAGATTCATTGAGTATTGTACAAAATGTGTTTTTTGCACAGTGGCACACATTTTGAAGCCAAAAATGGAGACAAATTGAAACAATTATACTATATGTTGTACTATTCTGTGTTTCCATACCACTCCTGATAAAAACAGTATCCAAAATGTTTAGCTAGGCCTATTGCTCATGATGGGGAATGTGTCAAAAAGGGAACATAAAAAGTTTGACTTTCAAATTCCTCCATTCTGGAAAGGCGGGTAGCTGGAAAATTTGGGCCTGGGTTCAGCCATTACCAAGGGACACCTTGCGACCCCGGACATTTCAGAAAAATAGATGCCAGGGGAGTCCAGAGGGAGTGAAGTGACTTGTGTGGATCCTACCATGTTTTCTTACAGAATGTCCTGCAAATGTCATAATTTAATTAAACTAATAGACTTTCCTTACGTTTCTGTGGGGATCAAAAAACTCCTACCACCTAACTTTCCCATATTTCCCCAAATATAACAATACCCTTCTAGTTCAGCTAGTTCTATTGCCAGAAACAGGAGATACCCCAAAAACATTACAAGGAGACATCAACATTTTGACGCCCCTATTTATCCATTATGGTGATATGGGTAGCTGCGGTATTTTGGTCTGGGCTCACCTATCACAGATTGAACCCTATCAACCCTGTACGTTTCTGAAAACTAGAATCTCTCCCACAAGAGAAAATGCCTGAAACACCAACAAGTTATCATTCAAAGTTTTCCTTTCATATTCACATCTTCTGATGATGTGAGTAGCTAGGTTATCTAGGTGAGGGCATCATCACTATTCACAGAAACCGATAAAACCCAGATCTGCTGAAACATAGACACTGAAGGGAGTCCAGGAGAGTGCAGGGTGGTGGATCATACTTTACTAACACAGAATACACTGCAAACATAAAAAAATGTATGCATTTGTCTCAAGTGTTTGTGATTAGAAAGTTATGGAACCAGTGTTCAACAAAAATCCCACAAAGACAAGTGAGAGGAAATTGGTTGTATATTTGACATATGGGCAGGCAAAAAAGTGTAAACACCCTGTTCAGCCTCCGCCTTGGGACATTTATACATTCTGGTGCTAGGGTGTGGGGTCCAATGCCAGAGTGGTCCATCATATCACCCTATTCCTCTTCTCACTTTTTCCCCTGGTAAACTGATTGGCTGTCAGGCCCCTTGAATGGACAGACTGGTGCTTTTCTACCTATTTGCCCATTCCAGTTTGCTACAAAAACCCACCAGACCATCAGGGAAAAAGTAAAAAATAGAATGGGGTGCAGTGTTTGCCCATGTTGGCACTGCACAACATTTCCCCACCTGGGCATGAGAGAGTCTTTCACCTACCGGGGTAGGGGGCAGAAAGGATTGGTTAAGTCCTTTCAGCTACCCAATATGTCAAAACTACACCCATAATAACCCAAATGTCCTCTCTCCTGGGCAGAAAGAGATTTAGAAGTGGGGGATGATCCTGCTAAAAAATGTCTATCTCTGGTATCAAGAGGGCTTTACTCTCCCCACAAGGGTTGGAGGTTGAGAGTTAAACCTCCAATCAGCCACCCAGTGTGGTGAAAAGTATGTTAGGATGTAAGGAGGGATAGACAGAAAGCCTGGATAGAGCATCTCCATCCAATAAACAAAACATATCCCTAGCATCCATTGAGCATTCTGCCTCTAAGGGACAGATTACCCAATCTTCCCTTAGGGGTAAAGAAATACTTTTGGGATTGTAGGGGTGGTGGACATGTCCACTGCAAGTTTGGGCAGGCACCACCTCATTTTATTTTAAATCTATCCTTGGCATCCAGTAGAGTTTTTAGCCTCGGGGGCATGTTGGGGGTACATCTCCCAATTCTTTGGTGCCTATCTTTGTGGTAGTCCTGTGGTCTATTGGGTTGATTCCTATTTGGGGATTGCTCTCCTGACACTTGTCATTTTGGATTACCCATAATGCCAGAATTATCTGATGATTTATTTATCATAATGTGTTTTTGTGTGCAGTTACTTACAACTGAAAGCTAACTTATAGGGGAATACAGTACAGAATAACAAAAGGCCTGCTATTCTGTGTTCCCACACATGTGAGGTCATTCGATGGAGTGGTGTGGCCTACTACCCATAGTGCCCACATCAACCACACATAATTCATATATCTAATAGAGCTTTCTGTCACCTTGGGTTTAGTAATTTCTCAAATCTGCATCCTAGCAATTGGAAAGATTGTGTGAGCTGCTCAGGTAAAGGTGCAGCCCGATACCAGTATGGGTTGGCTGCCCACCTCATAAATTACAAAAATGTAATCTCTGGTATATAATTAGGCTTTGCACAATTATTTCCAGTGGGAGAACCGTATGTTGTAAAATTTGGGGGTTTCTACATTTTGGAATGTCTTAAATATTACAGTAGAGTTTTGCTCCCGCATCAGAACACTATGCACACTGACAGCCATTCAAATAAAAAAAGCCTGGTACTCAGTCTGAGGTGGGGGTTGAAAAGGAAATCCCTCTGCTGTGAGGACCAGAGGAATTGCCAGCCACCAGAGCTGAGACACGAAAAGATTGTTCAGTCTTAGTAACATAATTAAAATAATTATTTTAACATAATAACATGGGTGCACTCATCCTAGAAAGCTGCAACAAAAATTGTATGAAAATCACCCGGGCCAGGACCTTTGCCCTTGCAAAGCATGGTACTGCATAATACTTTACCACTCTAAAATCCCCCAATCGTGTTTTTCTTTCTATTCGAACACAACTTATCAACACAATACTACATTAAATTCCGAGTTATAACGAGAATAAAATTCTACATAGTAAGTAACAAAGAATTTATTTTGAAATTAAAAATCCCTAAAACAATTTCTACCATCATCATTTACAATACTCATAAGATTAAATGTTTGCGTCTACATTTTAATTAGCTGGCTAACAACCTCCTGGATCCATCATAGCCCAATTATATTTTCTATTGACTTTCAATAGAAAAACACAAGTACACTCAGTAGAGGTTTTGGTAAATTCCACGTTTGCCTTTGCAAGCTGTTACAATCATGTTTTAGTATTGTAAGTGCAAAATGTATGTTCTGAAGTTTTGAATGTTATTGAGAATCACAACTGCTTTTTCTCAGCCTTTTTCTTCTTAGACTAACTGCATCTTTTACAGAGTTCTGAATCATACTCATAAAAGAATCTTCTACTTTGTTAAACCCCAAAAATCCAACAACAAATTGTTCAAATGTATTCATGAAAGCTTTATCCTTTAGAAACAAATGAGCAAAAACACAAATTAGTCAAATTACCATGTTAAATATCATGGTTGGCAATTATTTAGGCAGGATCTGAAATGAAGATAACAACAATTTCAGTGTTAATCATGGGCTCGTAATATTCTCACTTAGGAGAATGTCATCTATTTTCAACTGCAAACTGGGCAATACTAAGGGGGTCACTATGAGTTTGGCGGATGGAAAAGGCCACCCGCCAAACTACCGCGATCAGGTTGCCGCCAGTGCAGCCACCTTCCCGCAGGCCCCATTACAAGAACCCCTCTGGGTCAGCGGGTGGAAACACTGGCCCAGCGGGGAAGAGACCACAACATTGACGCCAGCTCATAAATGAGCCCGCGGCAATGTTGCATGTGTAGGGTGCAACAGCACCCGTCACGCTTTTCACTGTCTGCTATGCAGAGGGGGGGTCATAATCCCTAGGGCGGTGCTGCATGCAGCGCCGCCCTGACGGATTAGGACAGCCAGCACTGCCAGTCCCTCCAGTGGAGGGAAACTGGCAGTGCTGGTGGTCTTACCGTGGCCCAACGGCCACAGTGATAATGTGACAGTGTGACTGCCGCCAAAGCAGTCGGACCACCGCTTTGGCGGTGCTCAGACCACCACCGCGGCCCTGGCTGTCTGAAGACTGCCAGAGTCATAATGAGGGGCAAGGTGTATTCCTTGATATCTGGATCTATAACTCTCTTTGTGAGTAGCCTCTTTTGTAAATCTTTTTGTGAGGTATTTGGAACATATTTTACTGGTGAATGTCTGCTACCTAAGTGGTCCACCAATTGATTACAGGCCCACTTGCAACATAATTTTCTTAGTGATATACCATCATTTTAGCTGAAGCATTTTCCTCAAAATACGAATGTTGGTTTTGTTAGGCCCATACCATTGTGATGCTAATGGGATTGTGATCCCGCTGAGATGCAGGTCAACCAAAATCCATCTACCTTCCATATCTGTTTGTTATGTACCATACTGTGAATGTAAGGATTTGTGCAAATATTCACCAAACCATTTTTGTTATTAGTGTGTGGGGATTGGGAAATCTGCCCAAACCTGTTTTACATTTTGTTTCCCTTCATTACTTAAATGTGTCACTTGCAATAGCACTATTTGATATTTCCATATAGCGAAATGTGATGGTATTCTCTGTTTATTAAGTGGATTTTGCATCCCCATGACATTTAATACAATAATAAAACACTATTGTATTTTTATACATTTTTATAATAAATGATTGAGAAAACCTGCATGATAAATATGAGAAAAGAAATAAGATGGATTATATATCTACAGACTGTCAATGGATTTGCCAATTATTGATGCATAGCTACATTTCTTGTCATCAGCATAGATGTGGCTCATGATACAGTGTTCCTTAATTTCTTTCCAGACTGTGACATGTAGATTTTGAAAGCCTTGGAGATAAATGGTATTATTGATTGACTCCATATGAGACTTGATAAAAGTTTGGCCTAAAGGGGTCTACTTTGAGTTTTCATGCTGGATTTTAGAAATAAAGAGGATACTTTTCGAGATAGTCTGTAATGTGAGGGTGGAAGACTGGCAAGTAAACATTACTTGCATGTGAACATAGAGCTAGATTAGAGGCTTTTTTTAAGCAACCAGGCCCTTGGAAACAAATGTCCTGCTGCATCCATCCCAGAAATTTTAATGCTGTCTTTATTCATAAATGTTTTTGTGGAGGAATGTCTCAGAAAGTAGTTTTCAAACATGCACTCTTCTGTCTCAAGGAGAACAGTCTGCTTAGTACTAGGCTGTAGGGTTGAGAGTGTAACTCAAGGGAATGCATGTATAGAGATCTGAGACTTTTAAGCTGTGCTCACAGGAAGTAGTAACATCATAATCATAGAATTGTGGGAAGATGGATGCAAATATCAAAAAGAAGATTGCGCAAATGCTGAAGCTGATGACTTCTAATGCTCATCCTCACGTATGATTCACAGTATTAATTACAAGTCAAATTGGGTTCAATTTTGAAAGCCTATGATTTGACACAGGATCTTTAATGCCTGGGTTACATGGAATTGGTTAATTATTTTTTTGCATGATCATTGATGTTTTTGGGATTGGTGATGTGTGATATTTAGGTATTTATAACAGGTGAGAGACGTATGATTTCCTTGAGTGAGGATGGAGGGACCACTTATCAGCTTGTGTGAGAGCAGGGCAATAGGAATCATTGGCTAGATTGTGTACTCGAGATTTGTCGTGTGGGTGGTTTACCATTTCTTTCCCCGGGTGAAAATAATAAATAACCAAAAGTAGCTTGCCTCGTAAGCTGCAGCATCAAATCTGCAGTGTAGCTCCAGACCCTTGCAGTGAGAAGGGGAACAAACTAACAGAGGATGTCTGATGTGATATATCTGTATATATATATATATATATATTTATATATATATATATATATAGAGAGAGAGAGAGAGAGAGACGCTATATGAAATGGTCAAAGGTCAAACACATAGGTTTAGGTAAACAGAGTAAGTAAAAAATGTTAGCAACTAACAGTTAAATGCGATCTAAACTTCACATGCAAGTGTAAATTGAAATGTATGGAAATGATCCAAGCACCTAATGATTACGCATAATTCTGAATTCCACATGTTGAAATTTTGTATGATATTGAGAGTTTGCCTTTCTATACGTTCTCAGTTTTGCATTGCTCCACAGTTGCCATTTTATACAACTTTTTCATTTCAGGTTTGACCTTAACAAAATATGGATTGAACATCTGAGTGGACCAAGTTACCAATGGCAGACAGTACCGCTCCCACTGAAACACATTAAGAAATATACTCATAACTAAGTAAACTTCACCTCTGGATACTCAACTGTGAAAGGGTTAATGATCAATTATATTTTGTTGAAATAAAGTATAAATGATGCAGTGACATTTCTGCTGATTTGCTACACTACTATGTGGGCTACACAAAAGTTAATTGTAGTTTTTTTTTTTTTTAAATAGGAGAAATGCCAGGGAGTATGCCTTATTGTACGTTTGTTGTACAAGAAAATGCTTTTCCATTAGGGGGTTGCAAAAAACAAATTCCTTGTTGCTTCTATCTTTTTCCCACTGTCACGTAATTTAGGGACAGAAGCATGAAACAATATTGTATTTCACTGTGCCATAATAATTGAATTATTGCTTTCAGAGGAACTTTATTTTATAGCACATCCCTCAATATTGTGTGCTTTCATAAGGAAAAATACCAAGGGGGCAATTTATTTAAAATATTTCTACAATCCTGTTTTATTGTGGTTCTTGAACTCAAGCTTCTGTTGGGCTAGGCTCAGTCTTTTACAGCTCTCGCACTTGCTCTTGTACTTTTTACTGCTGCGTGTCTATGAACCATTTGATTAAAAAAGTTTGGAAACAATATTGGTAGGTGATTTTCCAACTAGATTCTGGTTGCATCTTGGAGTTCACTAGGATTAGATATCATGCGGGTAACATTGAGTGCTGAGGGAATATTAAAATGTCTTGCTGGGTAAGACTTTCTTTTTCAAACGGGAGGTCCTTTCTTTTTCAAACGGAATCCAACAATTTACCATGTGCTACCATTTTGACGCAAGGGGTAGTTTTCTTTTGCCTTTTCTAAAGCATTCATTACACCACATGCATTTTTGGTGGACGGCATTTGCTTAGATTTGTTGTACTGTCATAGAAAATATGAATTGTGGAAAACTCAGTGATTGTGTTTTCTTCTGTCATGATGTGGTTTAGAATGTATTACACTTACCAATTATTCCGATGCTTGTTTTTAGGAAACTTGAAAGGAGCAGACGTGCGACGATGCACAGCAAAGTCCCGGCGGTGCTATTGCAGGTCTTGCCACATAAATTGTGACAGAAATTAAAATCGACTTTTTTTTATCCCATAGCATGGGATCATTTTGCCATTCTGACCGGATAACCTTTTTGCTTCATAAATGTGCAAAGCAGAAATAATATACAGCAAACGCAAGCCATTTCGTATGCTGATGCATTATTTTTATTTTGCATATTGTGCTGATTCTGCAAATATTAGTGGATCCCTATTTATTTGTTCAAGTTTCTACTGCCAATATGAATTGGATAAGAGATAAATTACTCGGTTGTTTTATGAAATGTAAATACAAGAAACGTAGCTCCTCGGAGACATATGTGCAATTTATTACCTATGGTTTGACCGAATAGAAGTCCATGTTTGAATTGTGTTTGTTTCGATTGTTCCTCATAATCCTCGATGTGCACGTCAGTCAAACACCATAAACTCGGCAGAGTAATCCTAACTCCTCACAAGTAAAATGACTAAATGTGGTGAATGCTCACAATGCGCTTGAAATTACCACCATTATGCCAGGCCCGGCACACCTTATACACAACATATTGCATTTTTTCAGGGATTGGCATGATCCTTTCCATGGTTTCCCCTCCCCCCCCCCCCCCCCACGTGAAGGATTAGCACCGTTTTGCAAACAGTATACTTAAATTGGGACGAGCAGCCTCATGCACATACACAGCAAAGAAAGAAGTGCATACAGCCATACAACCTTGCACATTCACACACTTACACAATCTTACATCTGGCTGCATTGGATGCTTTTTTCATAGTTACCCATTTTCCACTATGACTGCCTTTTAGATTGCTGTCCTTTGCTAGCATACTAGTTGTCACTTTGATCACTTCCTTCATTTCTGTTTTCACTAAATGACAGAGCATGCATAATACTTAAACTCCTCATTGACAGAGCACGGTCACTGTACATCCAAACAATAAGAACATGGGGACACATGACGATTACGTGGAAAACTGGCTGAGAGAGTTAATGACTCGGGCTCAGAGGACAATACCCTGCCTCTGAGAATAGGAATGGCCAATGCGCATTAACAGCTGACCGCTTAGTATGAATTAGCTGTATTGGAGTTGTCAGAAACATCTGACAAAACAAAGGGCAACTTTTACTTTACCTCTTTTGGTTTTGTGATACAAAGGAGGGCTTTGCTTATTCATTCCCCAGCAATGTGTAAAGTATTTATACCAACACACACAGTAAAACAGTGAAAACACTACAAAATGGACACCACACCAGTTTAGAAAAATAGGAAATATTTATATAAATCCAACAAAAACAAAATGACAAAAAATCCAACATACACAAGTCAAGGTATGGATTTTCAAAGGAATAAGAGTCTTACTCTATAGAAAACAATGGAAACATTGGGTTTACACAAAGTACCTGGTTTGCGTCAAAAACAAAGCCACACGGGCGAGCGTGCATCAGAAAAGTCAACGATGCGTTGATTCCTTACTCTCAAGTGAGGCGGTGCATCATTTCTTCTCCAGTTGGGTAGGCGATGCATGTTTTTTCTCCCTTGCAAGACAGTGATGTGCCGATTTCCGGACAGGGCACCTTTGATCTGCGACCGCGATAGAGCCCTGCTCGGCTGCAGCAAGTGGGAGGCCTTGGTCAAAAGTTTACCTTCGGACTTAGGGGGTTATTCCAACTTTGGAGGAGGTGTTAATCCGTCCCAAAAGTGACGGAAAAGTGACGGATTTACCACCAGCCGTATTACGAGTCCATTATATCCTATGGAACTCGTAATACGGCTGGTGGTATATCCGTCACTTTACTGTCACTTTTGGGACGGATTAACACTCCTCCAAAGTTGGAATAACCCCCTTAGTCTTTTTTTTAAAGAGTTTCTTCAGCGGGACGAAGTCATCGATCTGATCCAACCTTTCTGGAACCCTCTTTGGATATGCATCGCAGGAGACCTCAGTGAAGAATTCTACCTTTTGACTTAGATGATTTTTCAGGATGGAAATCTTCATCCAGGGCAAAGCTGAATCTTGATCCAACGTCTCTGGAGCCCTCCTCAAATACGCTGTGTGGGAAGTCCAGTTTTTATGTTCGGACTTTGTCACTTTTTTTGAACTTTTCCTTCCGATGGGGGACGACTCTCCTCAGCAAGCCGATTTCGATGCAAGGTTGTCAGATCACCTTTACAGGAGGCCCTGGTGGTATCCTGAAAGTCTGGGGCTCTGGTGCTTTTCATCGGGATGAACCTGCAAGTCAGGCTGGTTTTGCGTTTGAGGTATGCCGGCTTGACACCATGGCAGGTCGGTCCCTTTATGGAGCTTTTTTCCAAAAGCTCTCCAAACTTCTCCAAACTTCTGGATCTTCTTGCTCCTTGAGGGTTAGGACTCCAATTCCCAGACTGCACCTAGTTCCAACCCAAAATTAGCCACTAGCCACTGGTCATTTCCTTCATGTTTTGATGCAGGGGACTCTGGTTAGCTATTTTTCACCTGTAGTAAGCCGGGAGTCCCTTCTTGAACCAGTTGAAGACAGGCAAAGTCCTTTTAGTGGTGAAGCCCAAGTGTGCAGCTGATGCAGTGTCCAGGTGCAGGTCAAGGGTCCAGCAGGGCAGTCCTTCTTCTTCTGATATTGTTCCTTGTAGAGATTTGACATTTGGGTGCAGCTCTGCCATACTTATACTTGTTCCTGGGATGAAAAGTAGGGGGGCGACTGTCCAACCACAGGCAGGCCACTACCCCTTTGGATGACCACTTCCTCGAAAGTGTGGGAAAAGTTAATCCCAGGGAGCAACATTCTTTAAAAATCCAACATGGCTGAAACCAAATTTTGGAGGTTAGGTCTGGCTGAGCTCACCCACTGGTTGTGGCTAACATTCCTTAACACACCCCTCTCTTGCCCTCTCCTAATCTAATCAAGAGGGCACCTGATTGTCTGGGGTTTCAGGAAATGGGGAGGTCCTGAGCTGCTTAAAAATGTCCTTTCCTCCATTGAAGACCAGTTTGGCCGCTCTTCCCCATCCTGTTCCACCATTTGCTGAGGCAGATCTGCTCCCCCCGGCACTTCCTTTGTGTTCAGCCCAGGCCACTTCACACCTCATCAAGGCAGCCTGACCAGGCTGCCAGAGGCTGGCCAATCAGTAAAGGGCACTACAGAGCTGAAACTGGCAACTTGTTGGAAGAGTTCGAAAATGTTTTCCCTGAACTAGTTATATTAAATCCAACAATGGCAGGTTGTTGCATTTATTACAACAATCATTTAGAGACTAAACTTGCCATATCTTGCTCCTTTGGAGACTTTTATTAATTAAAATAAAGTCTCCCCATTTTAGCATATGGATCCTATTCACCACAAAGAGGGAAAATGAATTTGCCCATTTTTCCTCACCAGGGCTTATAGAACATATTTTATAAGGTCCCTTCTTATAGATACACTGCACCCAACTCGGGGGGGAACTAGGGCACACCTTAGGGGTGACTCATATGTAGAAATAAGTAAAAATAAGGTAGTTTAAGACTTTGGAAGTACTTTTAATTCCAAAGCCAAATTTGCATGTAACTTTAATTTAAAAGCAGCCAGCAAGGCAGGCCTTCCTTTAAAATGACCCTGGACACCTCAGCAGTGGTGCACTACCTATGCTTGGGTCCCTAGACCTACATGCCCTACCATATACTAAGGACTTATATGTAGGTTCACCTAGCCAATTATAATTTGCCTAATTTCCATACTCATTTTACACATAGCACAGGTCCTAGGTCTAGGTAGCAATGCACAAGGCACCATCAGAGTCAGGAAAACACCAGCAAAAAGTGAAAAATGGGGGCAAAAAGTTATTGAGTATTTCCTGTCAATTAGAATGCTCTCTCTATCCGAAAAGTGTGGCAGGAAATGAAGGCCTTCAATCAGATGGCAGGGCAGTTGAGCAAATAAGCAACAAGCAAGCTTATCTGCAAGCCTGAGGTCAGAAGGAAGCAGACCCAGCACTATATGTTAGGGTAGTTGTACAAATAAACGACAATCAAGCATATCAGGTAATCTTGACGTCAGCAGGAAACAGAGCAGAGGCTTTCAAATAATAACCAGCATCACATGTTTGTTCAAACAAAAATTTCAAGCATTTGCACTTAGGTAAAGAGATTTTTTTAATAGTGAATAGCAGAGTACACAAGACCAGTCTAACTGGAAAAAGGTTCTGATGAAGGAGAACAAACAGCAATTCTAGAATCCTTCCTCTCAAATTAGCAATGAGAAGATGCAATATCCTTAATACACGGACAACTACTCTAGCTCAATAAGTATTGGTCAAAGCAACTAAAGAACTAAAGTCTCACACCATGATATTTTTGTAGAGTGAATAAACAAATAACCTACTACATTTCAGGTAGGGTTCTCTTAAGTGATATACCAAATTGAAGTCCAATGACAGTTATCTCTGCATTTGATCAAATTAAAGACAGACCCTTTGAAAACTGACAGCATGACTTTTGAATCCGACAGCATGTGATATTAATGCATGGTAACTTGGTAATGGGCCTTCACTGTTACTGCTTGGGTGGACAATGATCAATATAAGTTCTCTGCCCTCCAATGACTTTAGAAACAAAAATCTGTAGAAATGGGGCAGGTGATCATAAGTGACATGTGACATGTGATTAAACTGTTTTGAAGCTCTTCTTCATGTGTTCATTATTCTTGATTGTCAAAACGTGCAGTGTATTATAGTCAAAGTTAGTTCAATTATCTCTCCTATTCAGTCTTTGGTTTTTTGGAAAGGTAGCTAAAATATCTTCAAGATTACATTATGAGGCACTACTGGGATAAAAATACATCAACCTGCCAGAGATCAATCTTTTTGAGTTATTGGATGGATGTGATGTTTGTGCCATGAATGTTTCTGACTTCCTCAAGTTTAATTTAGTTAGTGTGCAATTAGCAAACAGACACTCCAAGCAACTCTAGAGTGTATCATGGGGCCCCTCTACATTTTCTTTTGAGGAAAAAAGGCTTAATAGAAGAGTGGGTTAAAGGAGTATATTAATGTTTGAAGAGTTTTTTTCTTGACAGTATAGGGATAGAGTGACATATTTTTGATGAAACAACATCCTAGTCCAATTGTTTTCATGCTGGCAATGTAATCATCAATGTGGTTGTGGAAAGGGTTTCTCTAACTTTAAAAAATGAGTTCCAATCTTTTGTGTTTTTGTAGTTTTATATAGTGCACACTCAACCCAAAGGTATTTGAGACCATTGCACCAGCACTGGGTAGGGGGAGATTATATGAACTGCCCAGAATCACAGGCCCGATGAGCTGATGCAGAGGCTCATACCTGGTTCTTCAGTTCTAAAATCACCAGCTCTGTGAGTAACCCCACAGCCACTCTTGCTTCCATAGCTTGAAAACCAACTTAACTACCTGTAAAAAAGGAATGGTGGTCAATCTTATTGGGAATGTCTTTTGAACCTTTAATTAATACTTTGTCAGAAAGTCTTGTTGCTTCCACCATTAACCTCTATGTGACCTTGTTTGACCTCCAAAAGATTGGTGTCTACTGATTTTCCCCTATGGCGTTTAGTAAACATTCTGTCAAATTTTTCTTTGAAGCTGCCCAGTTGGGTGGATAGCCAGTTAAGAAGAAACAGTCCAGGCATATGTTTAAAAAGTCAATTTCTGTTTAAAGAATCCCAAAAATCTGCACAATAAGAGTAT
Source organism: Pleurodeles waltl (assembly GCF_031143425.1). NCBI lineage: Eukaryota > Metazoa > Chordata > Amphibia > Caudata > Salamandridae > Pleurodeles > Pleurodeles waltl. The sequence goes on along the minus strand of NC_090447.1, from coordinate 138,439,717 downwards.
TTTTTAATAAAATTTTTTTAAACAAGCATGAAAGTTGGAGGAGCCAAATGTATGACAAAATGAATGCTTACCATAACAGAGTAGACACTCTTGCAGAAGTCACTGCTGAGTAAGGCTGCTGAGTTGCTAAAATGCATAACCAAGAGGTGTGAGTCAGATGTGAATAGTATCTGTTATGTTTGGCATGTATTCAGTTCCCAAATTGGAATCTGTGGCTGCAAATTGTAGTGTATTAAGGGAAGATTTATGGAAAGTCACTGCGCCCCTTACCAGCCCCTACTGCCACCATGTGTGCACCATATTTAAAATATGGCACAGCATGGCGCAGGGTAGGGGGTAATAGCGTCATTTTTCATGACGCTATTGATGTACTCTGCAGAAGTAGCACCAAAATGTTGGCGCTACTCCTGCAGAGTACAGAGGGGCCCATTCTAAAGAATGACACCCCCTTTAACGCCTGCTTACAGATTTCCTTGCTCCTTTTTTTTTTTGGCCCCCTGATGGGGGAGCACCCCCTTTGCATACATTATGCCTGGCGCAGGCATAATGTAGGGCAAAAGGTTACAGAGTGGTGCAATGCCGAGGCCTATGCTGTCCCACTGTTTCCGCCGGGCTGACCAGTGGTAATGTCATAATACGATGTTTCCGATGGTCAGCCCCGTGGAAACATCGTAATACAACTTGCGGTGAGGCTGTCGGTATGACAGCAGCCTTATCCCTATGGCTTTGGCGGTCCATCGATCAGACTACCAAAGTAGTAATGAGGCCCTAAGTCGTACAAGCATTTTAAAAGTAACTATACAAATTTGTTACTTAAACATGCAGCTTTTCCTTCTGCATTATTAATAATAATAGATTAAAGCAAGTGTAAACATTTTCTGACATTGGTAGCATTTATGACCCAGGGAGAACCTGAATGAAAGCTATGAGACTGATATGGCATAGAAAGCTATTTAGCCATTGAAATAACAACCCTTAGGGAGGTTACCATAAGGTTGAGAAATTCAGCCCAAAAATAGATTATTTACAATATATTTCATTTTACTCTCTTTATTTCATGAAGTAGCAAATTGAAAATACCAAGCAGCCATTTTCTGAGATAATCAAAAGCCAGTTTCTCCTTTTATATCCTGTACGACATAGCACCATTTATTTTGAAAACAATAATATTCTTGGTGGTGTCACAAACTCTGACCAAATTCACCTTTAAAAATCAATTTATAAGACTTTTGTTGACATGATTGCATTTTACGTAGCTTGTTGTAGGGAAATGCAAATTAATTGATCTCTTTTCACTTAATTTTCTTAACCAATGCCATATATTTAGTCTGAGATGACTGTCAAATAATGAAAAAGAATCTAGCAATTAGACCTGAAGAGGCAACATTGTATTTAACCCTTTCAATGCTAAGCATTTATCCCCTCCTGTGCTAAGCCTTTTTTTGGCTATTTGGGGTAGTTTGTGCATAGGCCACCATAATTCCTTGACCATATAAGATATGTATGCCAAATGCGTGCTCCTCATTTCCAACATCCTGGGGATTCTAAAGGTACCCAGGGTTTGTGGGTTCCCCTGGAGGGGACTTAGAAATTAGCCAAAATACATCTAAATTTTGGGATTCTGGGGAAAAATAGGAAAAAGTCCTGATGAAGAAAGCATCATTTTTTCCCTGCAAATGGCATTAACAAAGGATTTGTGTTTCTAAAATCACCACCATCCCAGCTTTCAGGAACTGGCAGACTAGAATCAGAAAACCAAACTTTTCAACACAGTTTAGGCATTTTACTAGGATATATCCCATTTTTCCTATTTTTTGTGCTTTCACCTCCTTCCAGTTAGTGACAGAAATGGTTGTGAAACCAATTGTGGATCCCAGAAAGCTACACATTTCTGAAAAGTAGACAAACCTATAAACTCAGCAAGGGATCATTGGTGTAGATCCTTCAAGGTTCTCTTATAGAAAGTAGCTGTTGAAATAAAAAAAAAAATTGAAATTGAGTTAAGAAAACAGCCATTTCTGGTTATGTTTTCATCTGTAACTTTTTCTACCTCTGGAATATTTTCAAAAGCAATACACTGTTACCTCCGCTGCACCCTTCTGGATGCTGAACTATTTAAGGCTTCTAGGTTCACCAAGAACCTAAGGTAATCAGAGCTAATAAATGAGCTGCACCTTCCAATGGGTTTTCATTGTGTACTGTGTGTACAGCAATTCATTTGGCAAAATATAAAGAGTAAAAAATAGATATCAGGGAAACCTATGTATTTCCGAAATGGGCACAAGATATAGAGTTTATAAGCAGTGGTTATTTGCACATCTCTGAATTTGGGGGTACCCATACTAGCATGTGAATTACATAGCATTTCTCAAAATGACTTTTTTCTTACACACTGTCTTACATTTGGAAGGCTTAAATGCAGAGAAAGACAATTGGTAATAGCACTTGTTCTGTTATTCTGTATTAAGTCTCCCAACAATAATGGCACCTCATTTGTGTCGGTAGCCCTAGTGCCCGCAACAGGAAGCATCCCAAAAGGCAACATGGACACATCACATTTTTCCACTGGAAACTAATGCGTTTTTTGCAAAGTGCCTAGCTGTGGATTTTGGCCTCTTGCTCAGCCGGCACTTAGGGGATCCTAGCAAACCTGTACAACTTTAAAATCTATTATAAATAGAGAAATCCAGAATGGGGTAACTTGTGGGGCTCTCACCCAGTTCTCAATCAATCAATCAATCAAAAAAATGTATAGAGCGCGCTACTCACCCGTGAGGGTCTCAAGGTGCTTGTGGTGGGGTGGTGAGGGGGGATTACTGTTCGAACAACCATGTCTTGACGTTTTTTCTGAAGAGTTGAAGGTCTTTGGTTTTGCGGAGGTTGGTTTGGAGGGAGTTCCAGATTGTGGGGCGAGGTATGAGAAGGCCCTGCCTACTGTGGTGGTTCGTTGGATGCGGGGGACTGTAGCTAGTGCGAGGTCGGCAGATCGGAGGTTGCGGGTGGGAAGGTGGAAGTTCACTCTTTCGTTGAGGGAGGTCGGGCTGGTGTTGTGGAGGGATTTGTGTGCGTGGATGAGGATCTTGAAAGGGATTCTCTTGTCTATGAGGAGCCAGTAAAGGGATTTGAGGTGTGGTGAGATTTGTTCGTGGCGGGGGATACCAAGGACGAGGAGTTCTGACACCCAGAATCCTTTAAAACCTAAAAATTGTCTGAAAACACATTTTCCTCACATTTCTGTGATGCAAAGTTCTGGAATCTGAGGGAAGCCACCAACTTCCTTCCGCCCAGCAATTTTGTAGGTCTCCTGATACAAATGGTACCTCACATGTGTGGGTAGGCCTAGTGCCTGTGACAAGAAACACCCCAAAACGCAATGTGGAGACATCACATTTTACCACTGAAAACTGATGCGCTTTTTTTGTCCAGTGCCTAGTTGAGGATTTTACCCTGTAGCTCAGCTGGCATTTAGGGAAACCTTACAAAGCCGAACACGTTTGAAAACTATATACCTAGAGGAATCTAGGAAGGGGTAACTTGTGGGTCATCACCACACCCAGAATCGTTTGCAAACCTTAAAATGTGTCTAAAAAACATTTTCCTCACATTTCAGTGATGCAAAGTACTAGAATCTGAGGGGAGCCACAAACTTTAGTCCAACCAGCTTTTCCCCAAGTCTTCTGATAAAAATGGTACCTCACTTTTATTGGTAGGCCCAGTGCCTGTGACAGAAACGTCCCAAAACATATTGTGGAAACATCACAATTATCTATTACAAAACAACCTGATTTTGCAACCTGTATTTTTGGTCCCAGGCTCAAAGGCCATCTAGGGAAACCTACCAAACCCAGACATTTCTGAAAACTAGAAACCTTGGGCATCCAGAAAGATATGGCTTGCTTTGATCTCCCAATGTCAGAATCCCTCGCAAACCTCAAATTTAGCTAAAAGGTCGCAATTTCTTCAAATTTGTGTGCAGAACAGTTGCACGATCACCACACTGGCACAAATGTCCAAACACCGTGTGTTCCCCCCAGTCTGTCGATAAAAATTATACCTCAGTTGTGTGGGTGCCCAAAGCAGCCACATAATATAAAAATAAATAAAATGAAAAACTAAGGGGGGACCAAAGTAGGTCCAAAAGGGTAATCTACATACTTTTGTTCCTTCCCTGTTGCATGCGCTTAGCCCATATCCCCCTAGGCTGGGCAGAAAGACTGCATTTTTTTTCTTGTGGAGGTGGGGGCATTGCAATGCCCATTTTGGGCAGGCCTCACTCCTTCATGAATGAAATAAAAGAATCCCCAATGCCTAGTGGGCTTTCTGCCCCCCTGGGGGCATATCAGGGGCTGTTACCCCCGTCTGCCCCGCAGGGGGGGCAAAAAGACTGTGCCCCTTTTTGGCAGGGGTGGGGGCATCACAATGTCAATTTAGGGTAGCTCCCACCCCTAGATGTATACATAAAAAGAAATTCCAAGTTTCTAGTGGGCTTTCTACTTCCCCCAGAGGGGCGGATTGAGGGCTACTGTCCTCATCTGCCTCCCATGTATTGCCCCCAACTGCCTCCGGAGGGGGGCAGAAAGATTGTGCCTCTTTTGTGGAATGGTGGGGGCATTACAGTCCCCGCTTAGAGCATCCCCACCCCTAGAATTATATACAAAATAAATCCCTTGTTTTTAGTGGGCTTTCTGTCCCACTGGGGGGCAGATCAGGGGCTGCTGTCCCCATCTGCCTCCAGAAAGGACAGAAAGACTGAAAATATCCTAAAACAATATGGGGAGCAAAAGCCCTTACCCAAGGGGCTGTTCCCCCTTCCCTAGTGCCTAGTGGATGGATCCCGCTTGGGGATCACCCTCCTGCGGCGATCCCCAAGCAGGGATCCACTAGGAAGGAGTACCATTAGAAGGGGGAGATTCTCCTCCCGTCTGCCTAACCCTGCCTCAGCACTGAGGCAGTGAAAGTGAAATGAGCCAATTGGCTCATTTCCCTTTCGGTTTCAGGGACATGACATCAGTGCGCCGTGTGCGCTGAATGTCATTTCATTGAAACAAAAGAAACAACCTCAGAAGGTGGGGAAGCTCTCCCCCATGTCCCGGGTCTGTGTTTTTCAAAATGAAATCCCTCTGGTACCTGCACCAGAGGGATCCCAAATGCCATGTGTTTGGACGGCTGGGAGCCGTCCAAAACACACAAGCACTGTTGTGTCAGATGGCTCCTGGCTGTCCGGCGCACTGAAGTGATTAAAAAAAACACACTTCTATCCTTCGTGTTGCTGCCACACACCTTTAGTAACAGAAAAATTGAGCCTCAAATCTATAAAATTCTTTTTTATAGAACTTAAAAATGAAAACATCCAGAGATTAGTCAGCAATGGTTCAGTTAGCAAACCTTTACCCACACAGCAGTCCTGCAAGCTTTAACTCACACACCAAATGCAGTGATCATGAATTCAATGACAAATGCCAGATATCATCAAGTTTACACTGCTGACATCACTAGAGAAATAATGTGTCACCTTAAAATTGACAATTGCAGGGTTATTTGGTTTTAATGTATTTATAATTTAATTTATTGGTTTGGTTAAATATATTTCTTAAAAACAGAAGAAACCTTAACTTGCCTTTAAAAAGGTTTTCTGTGATTTTTTTTATATTGTATCATTTGCTCCAGATGTTCAGGAAATGTTGCATATACAATAAACCTATAAAACAGCAATAATAGATCATCTAAGGGGGGAAATGAGAGTTATATTGCAATTATCACAAACTCACAGAACTTGTATCTTCTAAATGTACATGTCCAAACATTTACATATTTTCTAGAAGGTAATTTGGTTGTCAAATCATTGTCTGTCCTAGTAAAATTAGAAATTGCCACCATGTCTGAACACATACCTGGTCACACTGAATCCAACAACAGAATGCCATTTTTGATACAATATCTATCTATCTTCATCCTAGGCAATCTTCCTCTCTGCTTCAATTCAGGAAGGACTTCAAGACCTGGCTCTTCGACTGAACCGGCCATCCAGAGCTTGAACTGAGCTGCAGTACCCCAATCCCCAGCAACTGGAGACCAAAACAGGTGATTAGCTGCGCTCCATATGAAATGATTGATTGATTGAGTAGGTCTGGAAGGTATGTGTACATTTTGTTCAACACAACTGAAGATCTGGTTGCATGTATGCCCAGAAATGCACTTGACGATCTGAAACATATGTTCACATCAAGCAATTTCTTTCATCTCGGACATCATATTCATCTAAAAGGACAAACAATTCTAGATTTACCATCAGATGCAGCAGAATTACATCAGACTTCCTACAATGTCAACATCGATTTGACTCACTAAAATCCAGCTCTTGCCATCGTAGGTGGAGTCCTTGGTACATCATGAAGTGGAGAGAATCTGGTTTGCAGGAATTTATAATCAATATTTAGCTGGTATAATAATTGTTAGGGCTAATGTTTTGATGTTCTGAATACCAAGACTGTGTAGGCTAGTATCCACCTTATGGCACTTTAATACACCATCAGACATCCCTGCCCCTTTGTCTCACCCATGTAGGTTACTGCTTTCTTCCTTTGACATGCTTTTTTTGTCTTTCTCTTCCTCCTTCTGTGCTCATGGTGTGTTTTTTTACTCTCTTGCTCTTGATCAAAGTCTGATGAGGAAAGATTTGTGCAAGTTCCCGTAAATGAGTGTGGGTGGTCCCTGTATGCAACCTGCAGCATAAAATATGCATTGGTCATAATGTATGTTTAAAAAGAGAACCATAGCCATCTCCCCAAATTTATGAGGCTCGGTCATCAATGTTCTGGTTTGTCACTAGTTAGAAGGATTTTATTTCTATGGAGCATAACAAAGATGGCTTAACCACAGTAAATAATATGCAAATCTTAGACACTAGATGATGTTTGCATTTCACTTTAGAAAAGAAAGAAATAATATCTGAGATAATGTTGTAAGCCACAACTTAGATTTTAAGCCTTTAATTTCAAGCACGAATAGAGTTTTGGTTCAGTAAGCCGTATTCATTTTTAATCTGTGTAAAGGACAAAGGACCAAAATCATTCATAATGTCATTTTCTCAAATAATACCGTTCTCTTCCCAGTTCTGCCAGTGTATAATGTTATTTTCTATTTCAATTAAACTATTTCTCAAAAGCAGAAGATAATATGCATTTCATTTTTAATATTAGTGTTACATGTGCAATCAATAAATCGTACACTGCAAGCTGCCTCTTAGGTAATATAGGATTTGGAAATGTGTGCACCTATTAATTGGAGTAGCAATGACAGGAATAACCCAGTGTTGACCATTTCCCCATCTTGTGAACCATAATAGATATTTTAAATGGGCAATAGCGATATTGAACCCAGCCGAAAGCTTAATCTGAGATGATGGCTGTTGTGCATTTATTGAAATCTGTCATGCCAGCACCACCCATGCTTTTGTCTAACGTAGCTTAGAAAGGGCAATATGTGTTTTTATTGGGCTATGCATACCCCAAAGTCATTCTACCAAGATCTTCAAAAAATGTTTGAGACATGTGCACTGGGTAATTAATAATTGGGTTATATTTATTTTAACCTATTTGTCATAACAAACTCAAATCAGTAGGAGTCCATTAATCTAAACTTTCTTTAATGTGACTTCTGTATTTCATCACATCACATCCTTCATTTTATGAAGACATTTCAATCTTAAGTATTCATCAGACCTCTTTTCAATTTCAGATCAAAGTTATCGAAAAATCAATTTTAAGCATAAATTGTTTAACACTGTACACTTAGATGTAATTTGTTCAATGAAATTTGTTTCAATTAGAATTTTATCTGTGCCAGAAGTCCCCATTCATAATGTGCTATCCTTATCTTTCAAAGCAAAGATGTGGCTTTTCACCCCCTTATTTTTAAAATAATGGGCCTATATAACCACCGGATACTGTTAAAGTAGATAACCAACACTTTTTGAATGTATTTTATAATATTTGTATTTCAAAAACCTCGATTTAAAAAAAGATAATTTCCCTATTTGCAATATGTGTAAAATCAAAATTTTAATATTTTGTTCTAATCACTATCCAAAACTAGTTTACATATATCCTTAGTCTCTATAAGCTCCTTCTCAACATTTATCAATGCCTTAAGATCAGCAAATATGTGACAATAAATGTTAAAGTTAATCTTATTCTGGATTGCATCATTAATTTGGATCAACACCTACCTGTCACCTATATGTTATTTTATTTGGTATTTTGTATAATCATGATCTAGTAGATCCACTTTGGCCCTGAAATTAGCACAATTATGTACCAATTAACCAGCTTGAGTGGGGAGAACAGACATTATGGTCCACACATCTCTCTCAAATTACCTGAAGGAACTGTGTTTTAGGCATATCGTAGGCATTCGTGAATTTTGGTGTATTATTTCGTGTTCTGTCATACTTTTACTCCAAGTAGACACATCCATGAAATCAATACTCCTATGTCTAAGGCTTTAGTTAAAGCTAAATTTAGTGCAAAGAGGTGCAAGTGCATTATTGCAGATGTTAAAATAATTGCAGCAAAGACACAGAATGTAAGCATTATGAAAAACAGACTACATAGTACATGGAACATTTTGAGGATCCCTACCTGCTTAATTTTGGTGTTCAGTATTTAGATGTAGTCATCACACATGTACCTGAACATCATATATTCCTCAGCCCACAGCCTGCCTCTAAGATGCAGCCATATTATGTTTTTTTACCTAGATTTGATCAGATATCGGCATTGGTAGTCATGAAACGTAGATGAGCATTCATGATCAAATTTAGAAAGTACAATAGTTATGTAACAAAGGGGGTCATTACGACCCTGGCGGTAGGTGTAATAGTGGAGGTATTACCCCCAACAGGCTGGCGGTACATACTTCTACTATTATGACAGTTAACACACCGACCGCCACAGCGGTAACGACTGACGGGCTGGAGACTACAGTCTCTAGGCCGCCCATGGCATTTTGACCCCGCCCACTGCCATGGATTCCGTGATTTCTGTACCGCCACTGAAACCATGGCGGAAGGCACTATCAGTGCCAGGGAATTCCTGGAACATGATATGGTAGGCAGTGTTTTACTGGTGTGGCGCTGCTGCTGGCAGCAGCGCCACCTTATCGCCATTCGCTGCCATGACCGTAGCCGGGATTCCGCTAGCCTTCTGGCCTTATTCCAGCTACGGTCATAATTCCATGGATGGTCGGTAGCCACGGCGACAGTATTTTGGTGGCCTTTGCCGTGGCTGTAGGCGGCATTTGCCACCAATGTCAGAATGAGGCCCAAAGAGTCTTAATTTGGAGCACTTTAAGTGTAAACTGTGGAATGATATACATACATTGTAGTTTAGTTCTATTTAGAACATTTAATGGTGAAGCATATTCATCTATTCCTAGATTGCAATATTTCAGCCAACACATTTCACCCTATGGAGGTACACATTCCTAGGGCTTTCTCAGGTTTGCATGTCAAGGAAAACAAATCATGAAGGTGACAAAAGAAAAACAAAGGCGACAACAAGAGGAGCCCTATCACCAAAGCTTTGTGCCCATAGAGTCCTGAGAAGCAATGCTATTTGTTTCCTCTAAGTGGCTCTCCTTCTGTTTTCAATACAGGTGCAGATTGTGTTAGTGGAACTAGAGATAAGACTTCTCAAATTCAAGCGTAACAAAACATAGGACTACTATTTTCCTATTATCAGCAACAACAACTTGTAGCTGTCAGAAACCCTAATCTAATAATCTTGGAACCAACCTCCTCTATTCCTCTACTTTCTACACTTTACTTTCACTACTCCCAGTACTCTCTACTAACTATTTTACACTTCCTACTACACTCTGGCCATAAAATATGCATGGATCTAACCCTAGTACCCCCTTTTCCTTCTAGACCCATTACCTCCTCTACTTCTCCTTCTCCTGATGTACCCCTTACTTTCTACTACTCACACGTTCCTACTAACATTATTTCACATAACCCCACTACCTACTACCCCACCTACATCTCCCATTACTCCTACTATTCTTCTGAACTAATCCCTCCCACCTCTACAATCTACTTTTTACCACCAGTATTTCTGCTCCTACCTTTCTAGTGATCTACTTCTCCTACTGTTCTCCTGATCAGCTCTTACTTTTACCTATTTCATCTCCCCTACTATTGCCCCTACTGATTAACTCATCATTAACTCCTACTACTACTTTAAAGGACCTACTCCTAATTCTATTACTACTACTCTTTCCACCACCTCAGCTCCTACTCCTATCCCTTACTTTTCCTCACCCCAACTCCCACTCCTATTCTTATCTTACTTCTCATACTACTCCTATTGTTTCAACTCCTATCCCTACATACTTTTGCTACCCCTACCTCTATTCCTTTGCCTACCTATTTTAACTTCTACACCTATTACTACTGCTTCTACCTCTTATAAATACTCCTCATACCAGTTCCCTTACTACTTTCTTGATCTATTTCTATTCCTATTCCTACAATTTACTACTTATACTCCATCTACTCCTACTCTTCTCCTAACTTGCTCTTACTCCTAATTCTATCCTAATTCACCCCCACTCCCACCCCTCCTACCTACTATCACAGTGAGCCTACAGAGTAAACCAAGAGTCATCTCCGGCCTCCGTAACCCCTCCCCTCAAGGAAAACCTATCAATGTAAACTTGTCAGCATTAACTACTCTAATGAGTTCATCAATGCAATCGAGGGCCACCCTCATGTAATGGTGAACAAAAGCAGATCAACTTACCAAATGCTTGCCCTCCCCCCCCCCAATTGCATCAATGTAGATGCTTTCCAAACTAGCTAGGGCAACTCCAAATCCAAACTGTGTTGAGACAGTGACTCTAAGATTAAAATCCACAATTTGATTCAAGTCTCCTCCTCATCAACTCATAACAAAGGAAAAGTCTTGAATCTGGTCTTCACAAGAAGGATATCACATGCCTACCTACCAAAGAAGTCACCTTGTATGATATTTTGCTTCTCCTCTTTTAAATCCCCTCAGTTTCAGACAAGTACACTAAGCCACCCCAAGACTCAACTTCAGCAGCACCATGACACATATTGCCAAATGGATGAAATCCACGTTCTTGAAACTAAACACAGACAAGACTGAGGTCATCATCGTTGGAGGCAACCCCTCCCCTGGGACGACTCCTGTTGGCCCTCGACTCTCGAACAACCTCGATCCCAACTGACTACGCCCGAAATCTCGCCATCATCATCAACTGCAAACTTACCTCCAAACAGCAGAGGCCTCCTCTTGCTTCCACAACCTCGACATGCTACAGAAGATCTTCAGATGGATCCTCATCAAAACCCAAAAAATGTTCACCCAAGCCATCATCACCAGCAGACTAGACTGTGGAAACACCCTCTATGTTGGACTCCGCACCCAGCAACTCCATCGCCTCCAGACCATCCAGAACGCAACAGCAAGACTCATCATAGGTCTCCCCAGACAGACCCACATCACCCCTACCTCAGAAATCTCCACTGGCTGCCGGTGCACAAGAGATGCAAATACAAGGCTCTCACCATCGCATAAAAAGCCCTATAAAACATCGGACCAAATCTTATCAACCACAAACTCACCTTCCACCAGCCTGCCAGGAAACTCCACGCATGTCCCAAGAGTTCGAACCAGACACAGCGGAGGTCATAATTTCTCCTATCTCGCTGCCAAGATCTTTAACGACCCCCCACCTGCACACCTCACACATGCTCCTTGACTTCAGGAAAAAGCTCAAGACATGGCTCTTCCAGGAGTAGCAACAGACTCTCAAACACAAACCTCAGCACCTGAATACCCAAACTGATTGATGGATTGATTGATTGCAAATGGGTATTCACGCAAATCCAAAATAATGGATTGTAATGATCAAATTATAATGAATGACTGCATCAAAAACCACCTGCTACCCAAACAAAATACAATGGACATGAATGAACACAATAATTCAATACTTGATCACTATACAACATTTTTCACAAATTTGTCAATACCATTGATCTATAAAACAGTAAAATCCCCTATAGCAACCTCAAGTATACCTTAGTGACTTGTTACAAAAGCTAAACAAGAAAGAAAATTGCAATGAAAAAGGAAACAGCTTACAAAATCTAAAATTCTACTGGTTAATTCGACGTTTATACCGGAACAAATTTTAACGTAACATAACCTTACAAAGTTTGTCTTCAACTTTATACATCTAAACACTAGGGTACCTAAGTCAGAGATTATCATACCTTCTTCGGTGAAATGCAATGAATTCTTAACTTATAAAGCCAGCCTCTTCATTCATTTTCTTCTTCTCACTCTTACTGGACCAAATGCTCTCTCATCTGAAGTAACTTTACCACACTCGAACTAGAGGACCTACCAATTGTTATGAAATTGATGCATTCAGCTTATTAATTTGATGATGATCTTCCAGCACCCATGTCAATTTCCCTTTATTGGCACCATACTGGCTAGCCATTGCCAATGCCTTTTTATCAATAAAGAATCTACTCTAAGAGACTGATGCTGGGACAAATCTCACCAATTGACAAAACAACCGAAGCAGATTCAGACACCCTGAGTGACTTCCGACCTATATCCTACCTTTCCTGCAACATCAGCAAGAAAAGAGTCTCAAGCTAACTAAACAAGTAGCTTAACAACAATGCTGTATTATCTCATCAATTAGTATTTAGAAAGGGACATAGCACGTAAACAGCTACCCTGAAAGTACTACCTGATATTCATTGCATGATATGCCTAGTCTTTTTTGACCTGGTGTCAGCCTTTGATAGAGTAGAACATGACATAGTACTAAAGATGCTCGGTGTCATATTAGACTTCAAGAATAAAGTTCTATGTAGGTTTAATTCTTTCCTCAGAGTTTGCACCAAGATAATCTAAATGGGGAACTGTAAATCCAGAATGTAGCAGGTCCCATGCAGAGGCCTTCAATGCTCTGCTACCTCACCAGTTGTGTTCAAACTGTATGTTGAACCACTCAGTCTTCTTCTGAAATACTTCAGTATTTGGCTCACTCAATATACTGCTGGCACTCAACTCCACATCAACATCAGGAGGGGTTCTTCTCAGGGCCTCTACACTCTTCAAATGGACATGAGTAATTTACAAGAGTGGATGACAGCCATAGGGGCATATTTATAAAGAATTCAGGCAATTCAACGCAGTTGGTGGGCTACGTTGAGTGGAAAGGAGAGAGTAAAACTGTGCAACATCTTGAAATGTGGCACAGTTCTTCTCTATCCTTGCCCTGGCACACCTTCTACTGCCTAGAGGCAACACAGGCACTGAAAATGCAATGGTGCTTACATCATGGTAAGGATCATTTTTAACAGGAAGGGGTACCATTTTGCACATAAAACTATCTTTGGAAGCTCTTTCTTCCTCTTTTTATAAGTGCTGCAGAATGCAGCACACATGCAAAGAGGAAATAGCAAGAAGACAAATACATTTCTTCTCCTTACTCCAGCCTCAGACAAGCACAAAATTATGGCACATACCCATGTCCACATCTCTTTGTAAATATGGGTTTGCATATGAATCCTTGGGTGGTGGTGAACAAAATGGAAGCATATCTGGGAACATTCTATGTCTTCTGCATGACCATGGAAGGAATGACATAATGAGGTGAGTATAGTATGAACAACCTGATATAAAATTGTTTTCAGTTATGCGTGGTGAACCAGTCAATGTTGTATGACCTGCAGACACCTTTGGAGGTAACTGCTGATAAATCTCCAACTGGTCATGTCTGCAGTTTAAATACAAGTGATACACTTTGGGGTTTAAAGACATTTTTTTAAATAATAGAGTTACTTATCAGTAACAAAGGCAAGTTTGCCCTGGTATAAAACAAATCTGCAGAATTGAGCTGCACATGATGTGCAAGTCAGTGAAGTATGACCTGAATGTACCCTCACAGGTAATTGAAGACAACTCTCCAACTGATCATGTGCATAGTTTAAATTAGAGAGGGCATTGGAAATAAGTGGCCTAAGATTAGTACAATTACTTCAGTAATGAAGGTGAGTTGCTGTGGTGTGAACAAGTGAATTAAACGTAATTGTTTTTGCTTGGTATACAAATCATTGTTGTATGACCTACATGAATCTTTGTAGGAAATTGCTGTTACATATCCCGTGGTTTATGGGCACAGTTCAAATAAAAATTATATGCCATGCAGCCTGAGGCTTTTCTAAGATTAGTAGAATTGCTTCACGATATCAAACATAGGGGGTCATTACGACCCTGGCGGAACAAGTCCGCCAGGGCCGTGGGACGCAGTGGCACCGCCGACAGGCCGGCGGTGCCCCGCGGGGCATTCTGACCGCGGCGGCTCAGCCGCGGTCAGAGAAGGGAAACCGGCGGTCTCCCGCCGGTTTCCCGCTGCCCCAAAGGAATCCTCCAAGCCGGCGCAGCATGCTGCGCCGGCATGGGGATTCCGACTCCCCCTCCCGCCATCCAGTTCCTGGCGGTTCTCCCGCCGGGAACCGGATGGCGGGAGGGGGAGTCGCGGGGCCCCTGGGGGCCCCTGCCGTGCCCATGCCTGTGGCATGGGCACGGCAGGGGCCCCCGTAAGAGGGCCCCTAAAAGTATTTCAGTGTCTGCAAAGCAGACACTGAAATACGCGACGGGTGCAACTGCACCCGTCGCACCTTCCCACTCCGCCGGCTCTATTACGAGCCGGCGTCATCGTGGGAAGGGAGTTTTCCCCTGGGCTGGCGGGCGGTCTTGTGAAGACCGCCCGCCAGCCCAGGGGAAAACTCGGAATACCCTCCGCGGTCTTACGACCGCGGAGCGGTATTTCGGAGGGGGGAAGCCTGGCGGGCGGCCTCCGCCGCCCGCCAGGCTCGGAATGAGGGCCATAGTTTGCTGTTTGGTTACAGCATGACAAATTCCAAACTGAAATTCACAGCATCATATGGGTACAAGCAGACCACCCTAAGCCTACCTTAACTGTTAAAGAAAAATCAGACTCTCCTCTAATGCTAGGCATATTGGTGAAACAACTTAACTCCATGATATTCTTGATTTAAACAACCTAAGGCAATTCATACTTGAGCGTTGTGAAGACTGGGAAAATCCAGAAGGGTTAAGGACTACTATTTCTAAACCTAGAACAAGCAATGTTATGACTAAAAATCTGTCAAATTAAACATTCTAAATGGAAATTATCACATAGGTCAGATGTCTTGAAGGAGAAATTAATGAACTAGAAAACAGGGACAGGAAGGCAATACCATAATGTTTGAGATGGTGGAATAAGCTGACAGAAGACACCAGTTCCTGTGTGGAATTTCTTATAAGGTGGATCCTGTCAATTACTGAGTTGGAATCTACACAACACTTTGAAATTGAAAGGGCACACAGGATGCTGTCTCATATAAATAAAAACAGTAAGCATCACAGAGCAATGATATTCTGATCACTGCACTATAAAAGGCATGGGCTAAAGTGAAATATCACTTTATGCTGTAAGCTCATAAAATCATTTTTGCACTAGATTTCTCTAAAATATGCAGTGATTTCGTTTTTTACAGTTTTTCTTTTGCGCCACTCAACCTTGTGGTATTGAGGAACTTTACATATGACTAAGGGGTCATTCCTTCTCGACGGAGGAAGCACCGCCAACAGGCTGGCGGTGCTTCTGGGGCTATTCTGACCGCGGCCGGCGGTTTCCCGCCGGCTTCCCGCTGCCCCTGTGAATCCTCCACGGCGGCGCTGCAAGCAGCGCCGCCATGGGGATTCCGACCCCCTTCCCACCAGCCTGGTTCTGGCGGTTTTCACCGCCAGAACCTGGCTGGCGGGAACGGGTGTCGTGGGGCCCCTGGGGGCCCCTGCAGGGCCCATGATACTGGCATGGGCACTGCAGGGGCCCCCTAACAGGGTCCCACATTGATTTTCAGTGTCTGCTTGGCAGACACTGAAAATCGCGACGGGTGCAACTGCACCCGTCGCACACCAGCAACTCCGCCGGCTCCATTCGGAGCCGGCTTCCTCGTTGCTGGTGCTTTCCCGCTGGGCGGGCGGGCTTTTGGCGGTTGCCCGCCAGCACAGCGGGAAAGACAGAATGACCGCCGCGGTCTTTTGACCGCGGTACGGTCTTCTGGCGGTTCCCGCCTAAATGCCTACACACTTCAAAATGTTTTTAAAATGTTAAAATATGTGGAGGGAGGGAAAGAAAGTTGAACAGGGTAGAAAGATGTAGAAAAGAAGATAAGGAGGTAGAGGGTATTGGGAAGCCATTGGCATTAGAACTACAAGTAAAAAAGCCAAGCCAGTGAAAGTCACATATGGAACCATCAGCCCCATTAGTTATTGGTTTCTGAAACATTATTTGTGGTGTCGATGTGAATCTTAGATGGGTTTTTAAACATTTCTTGAGGGAGAGGGTATTTGTTACTACTCACATCCAAAGAGGGAGAGAGTTCCAAGAAGCTGTTGCAGAACATATAAGGATTGTGGAAGGGCTGGGGAGGTGCAAAATGTGTGTGCTTCCAGTAGAAGTAAATTCTTGCTCCTGAGCCTTCTCATGCTATCAGAAATGTTCAGATGAGTAGCTTGGTATGGTGAATGGAGTGCTATGTTCCACAGCAGATGTTGTTTCATGCCTTAAACAGTACCCATAAGATGGTCCTTCGAAAGAAAAATATGTGATCCAATTTATTTTTTCTCAATGATAAGCAGCACATTCGACGGAAAACACCCTTTTGGAGTAGCAGGATGTTAGCTGGATGGCAAAAAGGACAGCATTGTCCATATCAATTCTAGAAATGATCAGGTCTTGAGCTGCACTCCTCAGCTGATCATTTGTAAGGAGGAATTTAACTTTCTGTCAATTGAGCCAGAAGAAATTGGCAGGTTTGGACACGTTTATTTACATGGAAAGCCATTGAGAGAAAGAGATCTGCTTAAAGACAAGGTAATTGACTGCATCAGGGAGGTAGCTGTGAGGTCTAAAAAGTCAAATTGTATTTAGCCTTGTTCATGGATTTGTGGGAGCTGAGAAGAAAAGTGGGCCCAGATTTACAAGGATTTTGCTTTGGGAGTTGAATCATTTTTTCGACGCAGCGCATTTTGTATTCTTCTTTGTATTTACAAACCCCTGCAAATATCAATTTGTGCTGCTTTGTAAGAAAACATAATGCAACACAGTGCACTGCCTGACTTTTTGTTACTTTCCATCAGGTAGACATTCCATGGGTGGTACATGAGTATTTCCCAATTGTGCCGGCCACCACAACAGTGAAGACTGCACCAACTCAGGAGTTCATATAAATCAGGCTACAATTCATGTCTTCAGGCATGGAAAATTTTAGGAGCCCAATTATAGATGTCTATGTTCCTTATCATTACATTATATTTCTGTGTATGCAAAAATGGGTTTGTGAAGGGGGAGCCAACTAAGAGGCCACCATCTTCACTGAATTACAGACCACACCTGACACCCACTCACACATTCCCAGGAAGTCTTATTTGAGAACTTAATTCAATCAATTTGGTTTGATATTGAGGGAGCGATAAGAGTAACAAAGTCACAGGAGAACTGTTATATGTTATGTCTTCCAGAATAGTTAATGTGAAAGGCTCCCTCCATATAACCTTTTACATTTACCAAAGCATCTTCAATTGGCCTATCTGGAGCTTTTTTTGCATGAAACTTCTTCTACTGTGTGAACTTGTTATATAAAATAATATCTAAGGACCACTTTGACTAGTTTGTGTAGGCATGTTTTTGATTTCTGTTTGAGAGATGAGAAGCCAAGTATCATTATTTCACATTTAGTCATGATATGTCAATGCTAGTAAGAGTTTTACAATTAATACAGATCACCTAGAGCTTTGGTGTTTGGCCACAAACACAATATATTTAGCATAGTGGAGTATAGTATTTGGTCACAAAATGAAACTATTGTTAGCATAGTAGAGCGCAAGTGTATGGGTAGTTTCCAACTTAAGGGTAACAGCCCTGGCTCCATAAGTGATAATAATCAGGCACACCAATATAAACGTGGGGCTTATCCAGCACAAAGAGATATTGCATCCTGCTAGCCAAACCAATGTTGTCTTTTGATTGCAATTGAAAACATGCCACAACAGTATGTTTGCAATTTCTACACATCCTAAGATTTCTATCACTGGGTGCCATACTTCCTATGCCCTGACTAGCTGGCTCAAAGAATGTGCTGAACATGGCGATTGTCAGAGTTGTAGCATTTTTTTTTTAAAACATGGTAATGCCATCCAGTTTCTACCAAGTAGTAGCTCATAAGGCTTGATTTCAATCTTTGTTCTTCTGGATACTCTGGGTATGGGGTTTTGAGAGGTTTCCATGTATTCTGGGTGTACACAGGTGATGAACTGGGTGCTGTGAAATTGAGAAATTTGGAAACCAATTGAAACCAATACACAGTTTTAGGGTACCTGTCTTTTTATCACAGGTTTCACCTTTGAGCTGTATAGGAATATACCATAAACGTGTATTTTCAATGTAGAAACATCTTAAGGTTTCTATGGATTAAACCGTCGCTGGCTTTGTTTGACATGTATAATACTCTGTAGATTACATTTGTTAGCTTCTTAGCATTTGTTTTCAAAACATTCTAACTCCATCCATAATTCCTCATACTTGAACATAGTCCTGCCTAGGTTTCAGACCAACCTTTATTCCTCTGTGTCTCCTAAGTGTGGGGTACCAGACACATAAGGATTTACTATGGGTTCTGGATGTCCACAAGGGATACACTGAGTACAGTGCATTTCAGGAAATTTGAATAGCTGACAGCAAAATGTCAGTTTTTAAATACCCATCATGTGTTTGCATTTACCACCCCTGGGCTGAATGAAAACCTGAGACTGCAAAATGATTTCAACATCCTCGTATATCCTAAGACTTTTTTCTCTCGGTTCAACGGCACTCTTATCCTGATTTTCTGGCTGGGAAAGTGTTTACGTCATAATGAATGCTCAATTTTCTGTACTGATTCCCAAAACATGGTCATTCCAGTCTGTGTTCATCAAAAAGGAAGATTTTCCTGCCAAGGCTTGATCAAAATTGTGATCTCCCAGGTCTCCTGAGTCTGGAAGCATGAGATATATATGGGTTTTTGATGGACGGGAGCAGCAATCAACACTCACGAAACCAATTTAGCTTCATGGAGAAACTTCCATGGGAAGATTAATGAAGTATTTATGCATGGGTTTAGCCACCACCCAGGGAAATCCATGATCTTCAGGCATATCTGTGATGTAGAGACTCAGAATCATACTTTGTGATGTGGCCTTCATGAATACCAGCATGATTGATTACTTGCAATGTCCTGCAAACTCTTCATTTTTCTCTGACAGCAAACTCCTGAAATTCAAGTAAAGGACAAATGACTAATTATCAATGTTAGAAATTGGGTTTCTGGTTGGCAGAAGTATACCCCCTGTCCAAGAACGAACCTAAATCCTAGTCAGGGCAAAAGACAACTGTCAGGGCACTCATGAACATAGGATTAGAAGTTGTTGATGTATAGAATCTTCAGTGTGGAAAGGACATCACACCATCAACAGTTCAGATTAAATTTATTTCTTGAAGCACACAGTTCATCATAATAATAGAAAATCGTCCTTGAGTTTCATATTCATATAGCCACCACAGCCAACACGTGTTTCGTCCTATGAGAGAACCCTCTCACGGACTTCATCAGGGCTTGATTCAGGTAAGTATTATGTAAGAAATAATCCTTTCCAGATACTTGTGAAATCTCATTAAAGTGCAAACAATCTCAGAACAAATCATCTAGTGAAGAATTCCTCTGACGTTATCTCCCCTCTACTTAAAGTGCACCGGGTCCTGCCTCCTCCCCTAGTCAGGGTAAATCAGTT
The DNA here is from genome assembly GCF_031143425.1 of Pleurodeles waltl. Classification (NCBI taxonomy): domain Eukaryota; kingdom Metazoa; phylum Chordata; class Amphibia; order Caudata; family Salamandridae; genus Pleurodeles; species Pleurodeles waltl. The sequence continues at coordinate 138,419,765 of NC_090447.1, read as the reverse complement.
TCACACCATAAATTAACCTGTGCTCACCCTCTGGTAGCTTGGCACAGAGCAGGCAGGATTAACATAGGAGGCAATGTGTAAAGTATTTGTGCAGCACCTGAAACAGTAACACAGTGAAAACACCACAATAAGGAGAAGTAGTGATATGAGTTTTAAAGAATATCTGGAAATGTAGTGCTTAGAAGCTTAAAGCTCCAATTGGGGCTAACTGTTCCTGTTAGACCGGAGTAAATATAAAGGTTCAGGCTGACCATGATGGAGCATCGACCGTCTACAGGGACCAACCTTGTCCACTGCAAAAGTACCTTGTGTGGATCCAATGCAAGGAGCAGAGAGGACGATGTGAAGGTGGTGCATCGGTTCTGATCAGTGCAGTAAGGGATGTGTCATAGAGCATCGCAATTGTCGGTGCGATGTCCTTGAGTAGCGGTGCAGCATCTAACCCTTTGCAAGGAAGGCAATGCGTTCACGTCGAGCCATGTAGTCATCAGCGGTGACAGAAGATGTGTCGGTTCTGGCCTGTGGAATGATGGTGGTGAATGCATTGAGCCACTTTGTAAATATGGCGTGGGTAAAAGGCCACCTTAGTGCCGCCTTGGTGTAAAATATATGATGCTAAGGTGGTGCAAAGGCATTGCAAGTGGCTCTCAAATATGCCCCAGGGTTTTAAACCTTTTCAGACAAGTGAGATTCTTGGAAGTTAATGCAAAACTGAGCTGGATACAGAGAATGATTCTTGGACAAAACTTGTGTTTAATGACAAACTCTGGGGGAGTGATTCTCACCCTGGCGGGCGGCGGAGGCCGCCTTCCAGAGTTCCCCGCTCCAAAATACCGCTCCGCGGTCGAGAGACCGCTGAGGGTATTTTGGGATTTGCACTGGGCTGGCGGGCGACCGCCAAAAGGCCGCCCGCCAGCCCAGTGCAAATCATCCTTCCCACGTGGACGCCTGCTCAGAATTGAGCCGGCGGAGTGGGAAGGTGCGACGGGTGTAGTGGCACCCGTCGCGTATTTCAGTGTCTGCAAGGCAGACACTGAAATACAAAGTGGGGCCCTCTTACGGGGGCCCCTGCAGTGCCCATGCCATTGGCATGGGCACTGCAGGGGCCCCCAGGGGCCCCACGACACCCCATACTGCCATCCTGTTCCTGGCGGGCGAACCGCCAGGAACAGGATGGCGGTATGGGGTGTCAGAATCCCCCATGGCGGCGGAAAACCGGCGGGAGACCGCCGGTTTTCCCTTTCTGGCCGCGGATGAACCGCCGCGGTCAGAATACCCTGTGGAGCACCGCCAGCCTGTTGGCGGTGCTCCCTCCAACCCTGGGACCGCCGGGGTCAGAATGACCCCCTTTGTGTTTAGATGCTTTTTTCAGGAGTCATCCATTGATGTGTATGAAGTTTAACATATGTGTGTTGTTATTTTCTTCAGAGGAGAGAAGAGCATACTCACTGACTTTGACAAGCATTCTTTTTATATGTAATTTGTAGAAATGTATCTACATAGATAAGACAGTGATTGATTATTGAACTTTGTAATGCAAGTACATGTTTATTACGTTTCTGTTTCTCAACCTTCATGCTGTAAATAATTTGAACCACAGAGTGTGTTTGTATGACTCAGAAAGCAGTTGTCTCCAGTAAGAAATACATAATAGACCTGAATGCTATTTTCGTACTTTACATAGATTATAATAGAGAAAAACTATAGGAAGATACAGTTTCACCAGGCATTAGAGAGTTGGAGGTGCAAAGATTGTCTAAAGGCCATCATATACAATATTACGAATCACATGCCAGAGTAAGACCTATCAAATCACTAACGGCTTCCTCTTGTCTATATATAGAGATGATCCTTGAGTTGAAGATAGTGCCTGCCTCTGTGACCAGACAGAGTGGGTTTATCCAATGTCTCAGTTTCTTTAATTTATCCATTCCCAGGTCTAGATATCAACCTCTATTAAATAAGGACTAATCACTAAGGTTTTTCCACTTCCACAAAGCAAAGCAAAAAGCTGTAAACTGTGGGTCAGCATCCTTACTTTGACTATGCCTTTGTATGGCCCTTCAATGCACTAGCATCACCTTTCATGATATGCTGGATTAGGGTCCAAGCTAAAAACATGGCAAACAAATAGTCTTGATATCCCCAGCTTTCGCGGCTGGGTGGGGAGTGTGGGTTTGAGGGAGTTAGAAGGGGGTGTCAGAGTGAGAGAGAAAAACTGGGCCTCTACCTGTTGAAGTGTGTTTGATATATTCTATGGATGGGCAGTGACTTCAAGGGTGAAGAACAAAGTCACACATCAACAACGCATAAAACAATAGCCTCTGGGCAACCAGTTCAATGTATTCTCTTTGAGACTAGGCTAATTAATTACTGAACTATCCACCACGCCAAACGTGCTGACCCTTTGAAACGTAAATCTGTCTTCCTCGGATGTACCTTTGGAAGCAACTCATCAACATACAGTTTGCTGAACATGCGCTTTGCTAATCATCATCACTGAGGAGAAGGGCATCACTCTGCTAATTATCATACCTCTCTGAGGACAGAATTCTGCTAATAAAATCTCTCGTTAGTGAGTACAGTGCTATGCAAATTAGCGTTCCTTTTACTGATGTCCTAAGGTTTGTATGAGATAACAACATATGCATGTAGCTTCACAACCGAGCGGCTGCCCTTTCTATCATCTTCTGAGTGTAAAAGTTCAAATCCATATCTAAATCAAATTAGATGGCCTCGCGGACACTCCGGATTCTGGAAATATCAGACCCCGCGGGAGTCGCTGAAAAGCAGATGTGATGTTCAGCGCCTTCGCAGGTGCTCCCAAGGGCTGTGACATTTTCAGACTACTGGCTCTGTGGGAGAAAATAAAAGAGTACCGAGGAAAAGGAAAGCAATCGGTCGCATTTCATAATATAAAGAGCCGAAGTTGTGAGCGCTCTGTTTACCATCTCACTGCAGACGGGAACACGCACATCAGTTTCAACAGATGGAACCGAAAGGTAGCAAAATGTGAAATGTAGGGAAAATGGTGAGATATTATCTGTTTTGTAATTGTCTTTAGGGTTTTCGCTATGCAGCTTATCAAACTCCTAAATCAGAGCAGTGAGGAAACAGTGCTGAATAGACAAAATGTTTGCAATTGCGTTACCACAAATGTTTCGCACTTCACCCCTATTATCAAAACGTCTGGGTGTTATATGGTACGCACCATGCAATTTTCCCACCTGGACCCGCTTTACATAGAGTGCCCCCGCGGTGCAAAAGCCGTTTTCAACCACTTCTTGTAACCCGGGTACTTTTGGTGTTCAGGGGCGTAGCTTACTCATTGAGTCAGGAGGAGGGTAAGGCTGGGGAGAAGGGCAAGTGTGCATCTCAAATTTTCCCAACTAAAAAGCAGTGAGCTTCAGGGTAGAGAGCTGAGTTGACCTAGATTCGGGACGGACTGGTTCCATGACGAACAGGGTCAGTACTAATCTGCTTCAGGTGGGCCTCTGTCCAGAGTGGCACAGCAAAAGAACAAAAAATAGTTGGAATACTACCTAGAGCGATTGTGTCTGGCTAGACTATTTGCAAGCTTTTATCCCATCACCTTTTGGATATTTGGCTGCCAGTAGTGTGCATGCAAACCTGTGAGTGGTGCAGATTGCCAAGTCGTCTACTGGCAATCTTTGTGAATTCCATAAAGTAGTTCATTTGCGCCCATTGAAGGAGCACTTCTATTGGGGCAGATTTACATTTTTTTTGGTAAACTGGTCGCTATATATTTTTAAGATCACAATCCAGAAAACAAGTTAAAGCCTCTTAATGAGAAGATAACAATGAGAAAAACCAATACAGACATGGCAGATCCAAGTCAAGGATTCGGAGCCTACTACCAAACTAAGAATGCATTTGAGGGATGTCACATCTGAAACACCCACCTGAGCCTGTTAGTGCCCCCTGGGAACTCATGACTATGGTCTCATATGACACAACATCGTTGAGTCCCTGTCCTGAAATCATTTATATTAATTGTATTTTCACTGCACACTCTCTTTGTCTCTGCTACAAGAAGTCTTAATGGTAGAGTTTTCAAATTGGTGCTTGTGGACAGCTCCATGTTTCTATTCCTCATTTTTAACAAATAATATTTTTAAGTGACTGTATGAAGCCCGAGTCGCACTTAGAAGAGGGTGCGTAGGCAATTAATTACTAGAAAAACCTGACGCAGAACGAAGCCATGGGTCCATCTTGGCTCCAAGATTAAGTTCATGAGCCAAGCCCTGAAAATGTTTTGCTGTAAATCATAGCAGAAACATAATGTAAAAATGTGATACAATTGCTTCAAAATTCTAAAAAGTGTATTTGTCTAACATGCAGAAGCATTTCATGTTGGTACATCAGATCATATTATTATACAGACAGACTTTTATTAAAAGATTTTAGAAATACTTATGGCTTGCCCCTTATTGTCAATGCCATTAGTGAACTAAGAGGCAAGTCAGTTGTCATGTAAACCCTAAACATGAGCTGGAATCTTATTACTGAAGGAGCAACATTATTGTCTAATAAATCAATCATATAAGGTATTTGTTTAGCGCACATCCTGAACTCATGTGTTTAAAATTGCACTCATATTTGATAAAGAAAAGGGAGGATCTGTGAAATAACATATTTACCTAGGATCATACAGTTTGGACAAACAGGGAAGCAGGTGTTGATTCTAGGTTATATGATTTCACATTTTGAAATTCATCCACCAGATGGGTATCTCTGTCTGTCTCTCTCCCGTTTACATCAAAGGTCACAGTTTTGTATCTCATTCTTGGTGCACAATGATGAAAACAGATGCAGAAATAGCAGACCCAACTCAGGGCCCCTAGACCCAACTGCCAAGTCTAACCTCTGCACCCCCAGAAGCTACATCCTTGTTGGTGATATAGAAGGGACCTTAAATGTTTGTGCAGTCTCTTCTATAATGTACATCTTACCGGAGGACATCTTGCATGGTGAACTTACAGTGGAACACATTCTCATTTTCATGGGGGTATGGACTCATGCAAATGGGAAACAACAATTATGACGTGATCATTGGCACACACTACCTTTACCAGGCAACCATTACAATGCAAATGCCCTTACAATGCATGTCTTTACCCTGTGTTTTTTTTAACATGCATTTACCTTTACAACTCTTGGCTTACAACAAAAATATAATTCTAACATTTTCAGTATGTGCATCTCTCTCTCTCTCTCTCTCTCTCTATATATATATATATATATATATATATAGTGCGAAGTGGGGATTCTGGTTGGCTAGGTTAGGAACCTAAGCCAGGCAGAACCTACCCGCTCACGTCAGGGCAAGGGAGTCACACGTCCAAGATAAACCCTGCTCACCCCCTTGATAGCTTGGGACGTGCAGTCAGGCCTATCCAGAGGCAATGGGTAAAGCTTTTGCACAACACACACAGCACATGTGACGCACTATCCCCACCACAAAGAAAACACAAAAAACAAGTTATATAAAAATAAACTGCATTGTACACAACATCATTAGACCAAATCAACATGTCGGCAAAATCCTGCTACCCAAGCAGAAGTCAGAACATTTCACAATGCTGTTACTCTGCAGAAATCAGCAGTAGTCACATATAATACCCAGGTTACTCATTATTCTGCAGCATAAACTGTAGTCAGGAAAACATTGCTATCCCCACATCAGGAATATACTTAGTGTTAAACATGCACCCCAATGGTGAATCATTACTATCCCCAGCACTTATCCTGCAAATATTTCTGTATGGCATAAGGTGGAAGAGTCGCTCCTACAAGGCACCACCTGTGAACAGATGGCTGATACAAGATAAAAAATGCAGTATCTCTTCTCTACGGGAATTACAGTGAGCCAGAAACTCACCAGAGTCACCTAGGAGCTCTCACGCTCCCCTTGTGGTACTCCTGAGGGTTCGGGACACAGGGGTCCCACCCTCTGAGGCCTGGTGCTCCAAGGGGAAAGCAGGTGTAAGCAGATGGAGCCTGGGTGCCACCCCTGTCCTCCACCTATGCCACCCAAAACGAAGAGTTCTGCCCTGGGGATCGGCCCCTATGGTGTCTGTAGCGGGGGGACTTGTCTCAGTTTATATGCACCACTCCAGGGAGTGGGGCCTGGCAACCCCAATGTCTCCCCACGTAGGAGGGGAAGACAAGAATGGTGCAGCAGCTGCCTGCGAACCTGTGGTGCGACTAAGGGGAGGAGTCATCTCAGCTCCCTCTGCCTCTCCTGGTGCATTGGGAGTACGTCCCGAGCCATCAGAGGGTTCCGGGCTGCTCCAATTCAACTTCCCGGGCTGCAGCGGTGGGGCACCAAAGGAGATGCCTGCTGGTACCCCGGGGGCACGATCAGATGGGCTCCTGTCCCCCAGGGGGTACCAACGAAGAGCCGATTCAATCTAGACATTAATGGTCTGCAGATGGCAGGGGCCACAGCACCCTGCCTCTGGGTGACACAAGGGAAGCACAGGGCGGCAGGGCCCAGCAACAGGCCAGCACCAGGGAGATGGAGTCAGTGGTAGTTTCTCCTAGTGACCCAGCAGGTCACACGTCAGCCCAGCAGCAGCAGTCCAAGGGGGTCCCTGGCAAGTCTCTCAAGCAGCATTCTGTGTCCAGTTCAAGGTAGGTTTGTTGTGTGTCTTTAAGGGGATAAATCCCCTGTACTTATGTTCAGTTTTGCAAAGCACCATATTTTCTCTGTGATTATATATTCACATCTAGCAGCCTGGCATCATAATTTATTGATAGGTTCGAGTATATCATGTTGTATCTATTCGTTCCTATAGGGATCTATTCATGAAGACTATTATATCTTCAGGCCCATTATTGTAGCTCACCTAGTAGTTTTTCTACATTGATTATTTCCCTGATTGAGCTACACCCATTCTTTTAGGGAACCCCTCTACAGTTACTCTCCTCCTGTTGTGCTCCATGGACCAACTAAAACATTTTGTGTCCCAGTTTGGAGTAATGACAATGAATGACCCATTCACAGCCCCATGACACCTTCTTTGGGCAGGTCAAAGACACTGCACCGCCACAATCCACAAAAACACATGTCTGCTCATCCCAGTTTCAGGGACAGTGAAGTGTACAGAATATTGTGTCATACAACAGCAACACCACATCAACATCACATGTAATTAAACTGACACCTTTACATTGCTCACATGCCATGGCCCGTCTTGAAATATGTATGGATGTGTCATTTAACCCAAACACCCCTTCCATGAAACATCCCCGTAATGGACCGACACATATCACCCACATTGCAAGATAATGGCAGGTCAATGGGATGCACAGTATTTTGTGAGACAAATGTCCAATGTTTTCAATGTAAACAATAGCTGCAGAATAGGGATGGGGGCATCAGAGGCACTCCAGGAAGGTTCCTACCCTGGGACACATTTCACTTTGCACATGTCCCTAAAGCACTATTCGCACAGGAACTGGGTCTTCATGTATATCAGGTACAACCAATAGTAGAACTAAGTGACATGCCAATTTGCTAAATTTATAAGTATCAGTCAAGATAGCAAATACAAAAGCAACAACATAGGTCACACATGTAGATGAAGTAACTGGAAGGTACACACATAAAAATGGACACATGGTCAGTCAAATGTAGAAGAATGTAGAAGTACAATGGAACACCCTCCATGTGTGGACAAACAAAAATCCAGCTTACACACATGAAATGAATGTCCAATCTACATCAGGGGGACAAATATAACAAAATACATGTTGATAGTGGCCAAGTTGAAATGAAATACTTACCATATCAAACAAAACACAATGCAGTCACACATCAATTGGATCACTACCCACATATCCATCCATTGAACATTGTCCCTTGTCATGGGTGACACCAGCAATGCTCCGAAAGTCAGATCTTGCCAACCACAGAAAATGGATCTGCAATCAGGGTGAATCACACACACCTGTAGGCATGCAACACAAATTACACAGGAACAACAAAAGGTAGAAAAGTAATGGCAGGACAAAAGTGTACCTCATAAGATAACGTGGGTTTACTACGCCAGAAACAATGAGAATTAAAGGACATTGGAAGGTCCATTCTAAATTCACTGCACAGTACTGTGCACCAGCTTAACTCTGATTACTGCCAAAGAACCTTCAGAAGAAGGGGGATCAAGTGGCACGCAGGCACTCTAGGGATCATTATTCAGGAGTGGGGTTGGGTCGGATTTGGGATGGGTGAGTTTAGGAGGGGTGGTCTTCACCTTGGGAGGGGTAGACTTTACTTTTGGAAGGGTGGCCTTCTTTTTAGGGATGGAGGAGTATGGCTGGTGCAACAGGGGAGGACTTGAATTTGGAAGGGAAGGCTTGGGATGTGGTTGGAGTCCTTTTGGTTTTGGGAAGGGGGTTTCAAGTACAGGGGTAAGGGCAAGGTAAAAAAGGAACTTTCTTGGGGAAAATGGATAGGGTCTTCAGAAGGAAAACAGGTTGGGAGGCTGAGGAAGTGGTTGTGTTGGCTGTGTTTGTTAATGCTGCTGGTGTATGCTTGTCTGAGTCATGTTTGGGTTTGGGTGGTGTCTGTCGCATGTGTGAGTGTGGGCATTTGCGTTTCTTGGGGGGCTGTGATTGAGAGGTGATGGGTAATGTGGCAGTGGTGGCTGTGTTTGTGGGTGTTCGGATGGTGTCTGGGGTATGGTGTCTGCGGTGTGTGCGTCTGTGGGTGCTGGAGGTACCATGACAAGCTGCTTTCCCACTTGGTTTGGCCCTGTCTCCTCCGCTTGCCTGTACTGATGCTGAAATCATAAAGACAAGTAGGGTCACTACATGTTCCTGATCACACTTTATCAACAGCTGTGATTAGCAAACATTACCATGATGTATAATAGCCTCCAGCTACAAGCTCCAGCAAAGTGGCTCCAGCATTTGCAACACCATCTGCATGCATGCTACATGAACTGTCAATAGTTGCTCACAGGAAAATCGGAATCACTGACAATGCCAATTGCATGGGTTAAGTTATGCAATTACAAAACCAATGGAGCAAGTAGGAGACCTTATGACCTTCAATGGTTTCCCTCTTGTAGCATCCCTCAGTAAGCTGTTGTCACAAAATAGTATGGCAATGCCAGGTTTAATTCCACATATCCCACAAAAGGTCATGCAACCAACTATTCTTCATATACCCAAAGCCACACCATGAAGAAATGATGACCAAATAATCCAGCAATGTCACTGAATGAAGTACAGTTCTCGGAAGAAGGTGACATGGAAACATGCAGGTAACACTGGAAAAAATCAACAATGGTCACTTCACTATATGTACAGTGTCTAAATGGACTCATGAAGGTTATACTAATGTTGCTCAGATAGATAACACATTTTGCACAGAAATGTATACTGTAAACAAGTTAGACAAGCTGTCAGGGAGATTTGTCTACAAAATCCATACCACAATGAATCAGCTAGCTCCAGGTAAATCACCGCTCTTGATTGGTACTCCTGACAATACCATATTCTGATTGCATCAGTGGAAGCCAATAGTCCATTGAATGTTGTAGAGGCCCAGGGATTCTCAAGTACTTGTAGAAGGCCCTTAACATGTTGCTCAATGGGAAGGTATATCACTGTCTTTTTTTTGCATGCAAATACAGATTCCCTTGGATGAATGGTTGTATACAACCACATATGATTCCCACATTACTGCAAGTCACTCCCTTATGCATGTCAACAGTTAGGTAATTAACCTTCATCATTTAACATGTGCTAAGCACTTTGCTAAATGATTCTACATCAATGGCATGTAAATGCACATTGTGAGTAAAAACTGTAGTCCCACCTGTCATGTCCTCCATTGCTAATGCAATTGTGCATGCTAAATTACATGGAATGATGGGTGAAGATATGTGTGAGATACCAATCAATGGTGACACACCCCTGTCTGTGGCACCACAAGAACTGCAGTTCCATTACATATGTCCAATTCCAAATACATGTTGGCATGCATACATATATGAGGGAATCAGATATCCTCCCATGAAGACAGGTAGACCATGCATGAAACAGCAGTAAAAATGATAAGGCAACAGTGAAAGGTACACATGCTAACATGTCAGCACAAGGAATGATAGCAACAGTGATGTCACCAAAATCATGTAACTGGACATTCATTGCTACACAGTTCATGCTGTGATGCACATATGCGTTGTTTGACATTCACAACTGTCAAATCCAAAGATGTGTCATTGTATGGCAAAAAAGTCACCTTGCCTAGATATGAATGCAACACAAGGATGATCTAGGCCTTAACACACACCAAAATTTTAATGTGCAATATATAGAGTACTTTTCTCCACTGCTTGCGCCATATACATCCCAAATTATGACACACAAAATGTGATAACAGTTACCCCAAAAATCTAACTGGTGCACAGAGGCACATCGTAGCCAGTGAGGAAGGAAAGGATGATATTGAACAGTGTCAGATATGCTTATGATGTTCTTACCTGTTCCTTTGGTGAGAGAAAGAGCTGACCCCACAGAGGAAGGAACTCCTAAACAAGTCTCACCAGCTCCTCAGGAGAGAAGGCAGGTACGCTTTTACCTGCTTGGCCCGATTGCTCCCAGAGGAGGCACACAGCAGCTGAAGTGGTGGCAGTGTTGTTGGCAGCAATGTCAGGAGTCAAGTGAGTGAATTTGCAAAACATGACATACATGTATACCACGTAAGCAGTCATCACAGCCGATGGGCAATGCCATTGGCACATGACCATCACAGGCAACAACGTTAGCCTATGGCTGTGTCCACCGCAGTTAAAACTGTCCACCGAGCGGACGACTTCCACCAGCATCTGTGGGCGGTTCCTAATGTTTAGTAAAGTAGGTCATATATCTGCCATTTTGGCAGTTGGAAATACAGTGTTGGGTCCTGATACATGCATCACAATACAAATATATATGTGTATGAACATCACCAACATCCTAAAATAGCCTTGTTATGTAGGTTCTACTACACAATCAACAATCGAGTGTAGTGCTGGTCACAGAAGGCATTAAATGGCGATTCCTAGTTAACCGCTGGCGATGGTATTTTTGGCGGTTGGAACAGACTGTCAAATTTTGAGGAGCAGATGGTTGGGTGATGCCCAAATCCATGTTGTTGACACGTGTGTAAACAGCTATGGGAGGTCACTTTTGGGCCGTGAGTAGTAGACAGCTTTGATGTGTAATGGGTGCAATATTTTTCCAGTCATACTTGCTTTATTACATGGGTTTGGTCCTATACATCATGTATGGTGGTGTATATACAGTGAATAATGCTCTAACTCATTACATGTCACAAATAGGCACCTTTGGAGAGGGAGGATGCGACAAGCTCCAGTCTACCCTTTAATGCCAGACCTTCAAACCATGGAAGATCGTCACATCATCAAACAGTTCCTTCTAAATTGGCAAACTATTGTGGAATTATATCATTAGTTGGAGCCAGATATAATGCCTGAAATCACCAATCCAACATTGTCAAACTCATGGCAAAATTACACTTCCTAGCTACAGGGTACTTCCAACTTCTAGTGGCCATATCTGGTGGCATGTTCCAACCTATATTCATCGGTGTGTTAGGAGGCGTGCTATCAGCACTGATGAAACACATTGACAGCTATATCAGGTTCCCCAGATTTAAGGAAAGGCTGACTTTTATGGTTTTGATCACCTCCTACATGTGGGTGGAGCCATTGATAGCACCCTTATGGCCTTGGTGCCACTGCAGGCCAGTGAACAGGTCTATTGAATCTACAAGAACTTCCATTCTATCAATGTGCAAGTTGTCTGCTTGTCAGATCTCTACATCTCAAACATCTGTGCCTGGTTTCCTGGATCAGCCCATGATTAATTTTTAATGCAGAACAGCTCCATACCCCGGCTAATGGCACTAATGCAACCAGATAGGTCCTGGCAGGTTGGTAAGTCACGTATGTCCTGATTTTGTGTTTGCAATGTCAGGTGCTACAACCATGAACTGAGTGACTCATTGTGGCACCCATGTCTCCTGCCAAAACTGGATACTCAGCATACCAAAACTGTCCTTGGTTATTAACACTGCTGAGGAATCCAACTACAGCAGGGGAAGTCAACTTAAATGAGGGCCATGGAAGATCTTCATTTGGGCATTTCAGAGTTGTGACATTGGCAAGTACACCGTTTTGTTGGGACATACAAAGTGGACATGGATTGTTCCTGGTAATGTTTACACACAGACTTTGGGTGTAGATGACCTGTGTCAAGACAGCTTGCACAGTGATAGGATGGGAGTGCAGAAGACTCTGTACGACTTGTTCATTGTTGTGTGGTGGCCATGATACATCATGTGTGCGATCATGTGGTGATTGAAAATGTTATGGTAGGCCAATTTCATGTCAGTTGCCCTTCGCATTGGCTAAAAAGTATTTTGGTTTGAACTGTGTGTAGCTGTTAATGTGTTTTATCATTGTAGGCCAAAGTGCTTGTAGCACATCACTGATAATTGAATTCGTCATACCACCAGATGCTGAAGCAATGGATTGTGATGACCATGTGATCATGACCTGTTGTACTGCCATCTGACTGGTTGTTGCATCCTAGCAGGTGGGCTTCCTTTTGAGAGCTAGGGTTTCTGTCTCCAGCTGATGACATCAACCATATCCAATATTTGCCTATGTAACAGGACACTTTATGATATGTCCATTCCTACAATGCTCTTGGGGTTGGTAACAGTATCTATTCTGGCCTACACAGTCTGATTGGTCATGTCGTGCTTTCAGTGTTACTGACATCTTGACAGTCTGTGTGCTGAACAATATAACAAGATATTTTCTGCAACAAGACACTTATATCTATGTGTTGGTGTGTAATGGTTGGAATCCAGAGCTGGACACTGTGTATATGCAACATATCCCTGCTTGCACATGTAGCTTGTATCTTCATCACCTGGTTCACATGGTCTTACATATCTAAATAGCTAAATATAAATTTAAAGACAGAAGACAATGGGTTTGTGAGAGGTGTATTTCTTACAGTGCCCACACAGAAAATTAAATTTGGGATATAATGAAACAAAAATGTGAAGTGAAGAGGTCAGTCATGGTGGATGAAATCATTGGAGTAGATGCCACACCACTGGACATCCAAAGTCCAGAGTACACCTGCCATTTGAAATGGAATGTGGTTCAGGATCAGTGCACAGAGTGAGTGTGTGGGACACAAAGGAGGACATTAAGGAAGAGGTTACTTGTTGGCAGTGGTGGGTGTCCTGCCATCCGCACCTCCTGACTTCTTTGATGGACGGCCCTGCTTATGAGGAGGGATCAGCTGCTGCAGAGGCTTGGGTGTCTGAGGGTGGTTGTACCTCTAGCGGGGCTCCCTTTCTTTGGCTGCCACAGATGTACCTGAACTTGGTGTAGTTGACCCACAGGAAGGGGTGGATGGTGATGTGAAAGCCCAGCTCAGGGTTGTGTTGATGTCCATCAGGACCCCTGAAGGGGGCCCATGTTGTCATTATGGGCATCCATTTTTGCAATCATGGCCCTCTACAGCTGCTTGATTCCCCAGAGTTCAGTTAACACCTGGCCCATCACACCTCTGGACTCCTGATAGACCCCTAAAATGTGGCTGATGGTATCCTGGCTGACAGGAGGCCCAGTGCCCCCGGTCTGCTGGCCCACAGCATCCCTCTCACCACCCTACCCCCACAAGTCTATGCCCCAGGCACAGGGTGCCCTCTGCAACTGGGTCCTGCACCCTCAGTGTCAGGAGTGTCAAGGCGCATCTCAGGATCCAGGACTGGGGGGGGCACAAGATTGTAGAAACTGTGCTAGGTACACAGTTTGGAGGTGCATTGTTACCCATGATGTTGATGCTACAGAGCTGGAGGGTCTAGTTGTGGGCACAGTGAGACTCACTGTTGCTGTTTGACCAGGTTACCAGAATGGGACAGGACTGTCCTCCACATCCACAAGTCTAGGAGTGTCATCATCACTGAGGGCCTCATCGAGGGTTGTAGTGGGAGTCTGTTCAGTGGACTTGGTGTACCCAGTGGCAGATCGCCCTGCTGATGAATTAAGTACATAGTTACTGGTTGAATTGTGACATTTACCTCCAAAGGTTTTTGGTAAAGCAGAGACACTGGACATTCTTAAGTGTTAGGCTAGCCTATTGTGGAATGTTACTATGCTATTGGAGTATTTGACATGACGTGTGAAGCTTGCCTAAACTATTAGACTCAAGACCCTCATCAGATGTGCATATCCTTTGCAATTTGAATTCTTCATAACACCTGACACATAGTATTCTCCCAGGTGAGTGCATTTCAATTGAGAGTTAACAATCAGCGGTATTTGGGCAAGTGAACATTAGGCTGGTGGCTGCAGTTACAGAAACAGGGCCTCCTGGCCTTAGTAGTCAAGTTACTCCCTCTGTTTTATAAAACTTGACATACAGTATCCTCTCTGTGCGTACATTACAATTTAGAGTTAACAAACAGAGGTATTTGGGCAAGTGAACACTGGGCTTGTGGTTGCAGTTACAGAAACAGGGCCTCCTGGCCTTAGCAGGTAGGTTACTCCCTATGCTTCACACACTCGACAATTGGTATACTCCCAGGTGAGTGAAGAGTATTAGAGAGATTACAAACTGGTGTCTTTGGACAAGTGAACAGTGGGCTGGTGGTTGGAGTCACAGTAACAGGGGCTCCTGGGAGTTGCAGTCAGATCACTCCCTCTACTTTACATACAAGACAAAATAGCTGTGAAGAAAGTGTGCATTTGAAGGGTGTCTGTGCCACCTGCGTGCAGCAGCATTGCCGACGGCTCTATCATGAGCTGGGGGCAATGCTGCCACATCTTTCCCACTGGACTGACCGGCGGAAACCTTGGTTTTCATCAGTCATCCCAGTGGAAAAGTCGTAATGGGGCCATCAGGAATTTGGCTGACTGATGTTTCCATCCTTCAAACTCATTATCAACTCTGTAGTGCCATCTTTTGGCTAGCAAGGTGGGGTTATTAACCCATTTCAATTTAGCGTTGTTCTAAACAGTACAGTTGTGCAAATGCTCTAAAAGGCTCTTTTTGAACATTCAGTTCAACCTTTCACAGTAATTTGTCTAATAGGGAGCCACAGTCTGGATGATTCTGCCATCCTTTTTCATTTGTTCCAACCCTTCATGAGAAAATACCAACTTAATTCAATAGAAAACTCAAGTTAAACACATAAACACCCACTTTCCACACACTAATTACAATTGTTTAAACTCACATCATTCTCTAAATGAGGGCTTTATTATCGTCAACTGAAAGATGCTGGATTGTAGTGCTAAAACACTGCATATGGAGGGGCAGCTAAGCCTTTTCACAGTTGTGTTTATTTTCAAGCAAATCACTAAAACATGAAAATTGTGGTACTTATGATCCAGCTGTTTGATCCACACATGCCTTTAGACTTTCCTGTAATGTCTACATAGATGACAATGAAATAACTTTGGGTCTGATTAATCTTATATGACACTGCATAGGAAATGCACACAGTAAGAAGTGTCAAGTCAAATTACTATTTACATATATTTTTTTTATTTCATGCTAGGTTGACCACTTGGCATGGAGGCAAATTCAGGACTGGAATGTAAAAATCTGGAATGTAAAGTTCAGGACAACACTTTAGGAGCAAAGGAGGAGTGACTGTACCTCACTGGTTTATCAATGCAATGATTTACAGTGTTTGAGATTGCCTCTATATATGCTATGTTCAGATGGCATATTTTTCCCTTGCTCTATAGTAAGTTGATGGCCTTGAGCATATGACAAGGGCATCACTCCTACCCAAATATACCCCATTGTCCCTGTTTCTAAACATTTCAATACCAATGTAAACAGTTTTGGAAACATTGAGGTAAGTGACATTTTCACCTTCTGCTAGTTTAGTCAAGTCTAACAAAAACATCTGGTTCAACTGACCCTCAACTAGATGGCAAACCTAAAAAAGTAATGATGCAGAGCAGATGGTGTGGGTGGCAGTCTCACACCAAATGGCAGTATATGAGATACCTAAAACTTGTCTGTAGTCTCACAGCACCAAGGAAGACCAACTGCTGTTTTAGAGTGTGTGTCAGGGACTCTGTGTTTATCTCAGAACTAGGGATATGGCCACCAGACAGCAAATTATTAAGAGAGATGCAGTCAAGATCAGATGGAACATCCACAGCCACTGATACAAGGGATCATGCTAAGAACTGGACAAATGAGAAAGAGAAGAACAAGGCAACATAATTCTTAAAATCAGATAGGCCCCCCATGAGTTTTGGAAAGTAGTAGATAACTGGACAGTAGTCTCAGCAGAGAGGCCAGAAACAGAAGAGGCACTATTAAGTGCTAAATAAGCATCACCCTCCCACTCTGGCAAATTCTGCCAGTGTGATGGTCCATTGGTAGTACCTCTGGAAGGTCAGTAGGGGCAGGTCCCTTTGGAATGCTGGGTCCTGGGCAATTGCCCATTCTGTACATGTCTTGAAATGGATCTGTTGTCGAGCAAAGTCTGAACCAGTGGTCTGGCTCATCCCTAAGTGCCAAAGAACATGCAGAAACTATTTGGGATGCAAATTACACCACAAACAAAATATAAGAACATGATAAAACTTAAATGTAGAAAGTGTTTCTTTAAGACATGGAAGTGTCTCAATGTATTATATTAGATCACAACATTGCATTGGCATTTATATCAGTTAGAAGTTTCTGAACATGAACTTAAAAACATTTACTAACCCTCCACCCTGACAAAGCCATGAGTGAACAATGCTTACATATTGTCAGATGTCCCTCATGACATGGTCAATATTATTGTTATGGATGGTGAGATATTACTGTCCATTAAAGAATATACAAGTGAGGTTTTTACACAGGTTCCATCTTGGACTGAATTACTTGAATGTGTTCTCAAATGTCACTATCAAGTAAAGTAGACACATGAAGTAACTTGATTGAACTTAAATCACGCAATTTACTCAGGTGGGTAAGCTGGGATTGGAACCCAGGTTTCCTCGTCACACATAGTGAAATTAAGCAACTGACTAGAGAACTATATTTTTCTAAATCTTCTTTAGCACCAGAGGAGAGTGCTTTTGTACAATTCTGTCAGATGAAAAGAAGACTGTGTTACATTGATAGAGATCACAGATTAATTTGACACAATGTCTAAAAAAACACATATTGAAGGTGAGGGACTGCGGGACACCATATACTAATATCACTGCTTTCTCAGTGGTCAAAGGGCATTAAACAATTATGGATACTGGATACTGTGATCCTGAGTGTAATGGAGATGGGGTCAGTGAGTGTGGAGGCGGAACCAAAGGCATGGCTAAAAAGAACAAAATATTCTGTGACTATTTTTTTGATCTTTCAGTGTCAGGTAACTGAATATAAAATAATCCACACCTTGAATGAAAATATATGTAAGTTAAAAAAGAAATCAGTGGGAAAAGTGCTATTTTATGCTGTGAAACTTCAGATGGTTGATGTGATCAGTGCAGATATATGTGTGTGTGTCCAGCAGGGAATAGTGACTTGTGTAGTTTTAGTGCCAGGAGGTCCCTCCCTATCACAGAAAGCACTGTGAATGTTTAAGCCAATATTTTTTATATTTGCAGTACTCAGAGTACAAGACAGGTTGCCACAAAATTTGGACATACATTTAGCTTAAAGACAAAAAACAGTTTTCATAGCCTAGATTTTAGTGTTACGTAGATTGTACTAAAACAATTTGACAACTGTCCATTAAAATCACAATCCACTGCTCAACTTGCTCTCAAAAATAATAAATCTCTGTTTTCACAAAGCTTAAACTGTCTCCATCAATTAACCTATGGGCTCCCAAGCAGCTGTTTACATTTACAACCAACCAAATGTACTGATCTCATTTTTGTTTCAGGCAGCTGGCACCCTGGCAAGAAGGCTTGTTTCTTGTTTGGGTGTCTGCTCCTTCCTCAATCACAGCACAGGAGGCCTTCCCCTTCAGCCAGACATTTAAACTGTAACATTTGTCTTTTAGCACAAATGTTAAAAGTTATGCACAAATGCCATTCTAGTTTCCTTCACAGACAATGGACATTAGGGTTAATTCACAAACGAACAGTGCGTGAAAATTACAAACGAGTGGTCACCCTGTTTTGCACACAGCTAAAGTCCAGGCCATAAAGGAACAATTATAAAACACATTTTTTTGTTGCATGAGATCGAATCCCACTGCTCCACACCTCCCTAAAAAGGTTTGGAATTCATACACATTTGGTGATAGGGACGAGCAGTCGGGATGTCCTGACGATGATTTTCCGGTAGGCTCCATAATAAAATTCTCTGAATGAGCACTAATATGGGATGGGCTCCATATTGCTGCCATATGTAAATCTGTTTCCTTTCCATCCCCAATATAAATAAAGGATTTCTATAAGTTCTTTGGATACCAAGTAAAGGGTGTCGTTTCTTGACACAAACAAAGGCGCGAAGACCTCTTCTTTTAACATGGATAACGAGTCACACTAATTATTACTATATATGTTGACTGCATTGCATCAGGACACAAGGCTAAACCTTGACAGGGAAGTGCATAGTCTTAAGTAAAACTTACACAGAATCATAAGGGCACTGTACACTACTAGCAATGATTTTCCTACACTGTGATAAGAATGGCTCGTTTTACTTGACACATGGACTGGTGTTAATTATTAAATATTGCATTTTATTTGAATGCCCAGAAAAGATTTTGCCAGAGGTGTTTATGAGTCATACAAATGTGTGACAAATAGCACACATACCTAAAAGTCACATACTTTGGACATGGTGCAAACTCATGATAGATGGTGCCCTACTGTTGGGTAGGGCCATTGTGCACTGCTGTTGTGTAGCCCAATTGAGTTGACACAAATCCAGAGGCTCTGGTGCACAGAACATTTAGACCTTTCT
Source organism: Pleurodeles waltl (assembly GCF_031143425.1). Taxonomy (NCBI): domain Eukaryota; kingdom Metazoa; phylum Chordata; class Amphibia; order Caudata; family Salamandridae; genus Pleurodeles; species Pleurodeles waltl. Next base: position 138,400,769 of record NC_090447.1, on the reverse strand, counting down.
AGGATAGGTGATTTTCCTCCTTTTGTACATCTCCGCTTTGCGGCACCAGTTGCGTGTGAGCACAATAGAAGACTCAACATTGTCTGGGATGTTAACACTGGGATGGATAAAAGCTGGTATGTACTGAATTCACTGAGAGTGTGTCCATCTGTGATACGTGAGATATGATATTTCACCTGCCTCAATAATCCGCAATTACCTACTGCTGTATTTGGGAAAAGCCTGGTTGAGAGATGTCATGTGCCAAGGAAAGAGCATGTTGAAAGCTGCCAGTGGCACAGAAATACAGCACTGCTCGCTTCTCACCCATAAGTATATCACTGACTCTGGGCCTATGTTGGGTTAAAGGTTGCCTTCTGTGAGTGGCATCATGGGCATTATGTTGTCCATATCAAGATGGCTGCCTTGAAAATGTGTGCTACACTTATGCAATGTGGGTCAACCCTTGTGCAGTACATCCTCATAGTCCTCCTCCACTTCCTGACCATCTCAGTTCTACACAACAGCTGTATGTACCCCAAGTTGTGTATGCTAGACCTGACAGCCTTGGTGTGGTTTACCACAAATTATTTGCCTTAAACTCCCCCTGTTTTGTTAAATTTGTTTTTGTTGGCTATAGTACTCTGTGCCATTTACCACTGCTAACCAGTGCTAAAGTGCTTGTGTTCACTCCAGTAAACATGGTTAATATTTATATGAACCCAATTAGCATGTTTACTTTACTTGTAAGCCCCTAGTAAAGTGGTATACCATATACCAAGGGCTACTAAATTAAATGCTACTAATGGGCTTGCAGCACTTATTGTGCCACCCAATTAAGTAGCCCTTTGAAATGTGCCTTAGGCCTCCCATTGCAGCCTGTGTGTGCAATGTTTTTAAGCTGCCATTTCGACCTGGCAAAATAAACCTTTGTGTGGGTGTTAAACAGCCTTTGGTGCAAGTTGTGGGGTATTTTAAAAGTTGGACATATACTTTAAATTTTACAGGTCGTGGTAGAAAAAAACAGTTACATGTGGTTATAACTATTGCAAGGATTACCTTTCCCATAGCATAATGTTGGCCTACCTTTCTACATTTAATCAGTAATACCTTTTGTTCGGAACTCAGAGCAGGTAGGAATATTATGTTTGGTGCCTAAGAATTGTAATTTAAAACCCTTGTTAATGGTAAAGTCAGACTTTAAGTCACAATTATGAAAATGCCACTTTTAGAAATCTGCATTTTCCTATGCAAACCACTTTGGTGTGTGTAGCCTGTTTCCTGGGTGGGTTACATGACTAGGTGTATTTGTCACTGTAGGAGGCTGGCCTGGCTTATAGTGGGTACCTTGTGGTACTTACACCTTGTGCCAGGACCAGTTATCCCTTATTAGTAGATTAGAAGTGTTCTAGCAGCTTACGCTGATAGAGCTAGCTATAGCAGAGCAGCTTAGGCTGAACTAGGAGACATGCAAAGCTCCTACTATACCACTCATATCATATAGCACTATATCATAAGAAAACACAATACTCAGAGTTACTAAAAATAAAGGTACTTTATTTTAGTGACAATATGCCAAAAGTATCTCAGAGGATATACTCCCTTAGGAGGTAAGTAAAATACACAAAATATACACACAAACCAAAATCAGGTAAGTAAAACACTTAGAAAAGTAGTGCAAACACTGTAGATCACAATAGAATGCAATAGAAGAAAATAGGCCTATGGGCAACACAAACCATATACTCCAAAAGTGAAATGCGAACCACGAATGGACCCCAGGCCTAGTGTAGTGTGTAGAGGGTCACTGGGAGTGTAAGAAAACACTAAGGGTGTCCAAGATACCCCAACCCAAGACTCTGAAAAATAAGAGTAACTTACCCTACTACCCCAGAAAGACAGTAAAGCCGAGATAGGGGATTCTGCAAGGAAAACAACTGACTGCAAAGCACTGAAGATGGATTCCTGGACCTGAGGAAGGGGAAGGGGACCATGTCCAAGACTCACGCAACTGTCAAGGGGGAGCAGGAGCCAACTAAACCCCAGATGAAGGTGCAGAAGGGCTGCCTCTGGGTGGAAGAAGCCGAAGATTCTGCAACAACGGAAGGTGCCAGGAACTTCTTCTTTGGTCAGAAGATGTCCCATGGTGTGCTGGAGGATGCAGAGTTGGTTCCACGCAGAAGGACCGCAGACAAGCCTTTCTAGCTGCAAGAGTTGCTGTTGAGGATTTTGGGTGCTGCCAGGGCCCAGGAAGGACCAGGAGGTCGCCCCTTGGAGTCGGAGACAGAGGGGGCGCTCAGCAGGAGAGAGCCCACGCAGAAGCAGGCAGCACCCGCGGAAGCACCTGAACAGTCATTCAGAAGATCTGAGCACGTTGGTCGTCTCAGCACAACAAAAGAGGGTCCAACGAAGTCGGAGTCCAACTCAGCGAGTTGGGCAATCCAGGACGCAGTGCTGGGGACCTGGGCTGTGCTGTGCACGAAGGAAGTCTTACAAAAGTGCACAGAAGCCCTAGCAGCTGCAGATCACGCTGTACACAGGATTACTGTCTGGCGTGGGGAGTCAAGGACTTAGCACCACCAAATTTGGATAAAAGGACCACTGGACTGACAGGGTCACTTGGATTCAGCTCCTATGTTCCAGGGACCACGCTCATCAAGATGAGAGGGGACCCAGAAGACTGGTGATGCAGATGTTTGTTGCCTGCGTTAGCAGGGGAAAGATTCCGCCAACCCACGGGAGATTTCTTCTTGGCTTCCAGTGCAGGGTGAAGGCAGACAGCCTTCAGAGCATGCGGCACCAGGAAACAGTCGAGAAAGCCGACAGGATGAGGCACTACAATGTTGCTGGTAGTCTTCTTGCTACTTTGTTGCGGTTTTGCAGGTGTCCTGGAGCAGTCATCAGTCGATCCTTGGCAGAAGTCGAAGAGAGAAGTGCAGAGGAACTCTGGTGAGCTCTTGCATTCGTCATATGTAGAGAAACCCACAGGATAGACCCTAAATAGCCCTTAGAGAAGGATTGGCTACCTAACCAGGTAAGAGCCTATCAGGAGGGGTCTCTGACATTACCTGCTGGCACTGGCCACTCAGAGGTCTCCATTGTGCCCTCACATGTCTGCATTCAAGATGGCAGAGGTCTGGGACACACTGGAGGAGCTCTGGGCACCACCTCTGGGGTGGTGATGGACAGGGGAGTGGTCACTCCCCTTTCCTTTGTCCAGTTTCGCGCCACAGCAGGGGCTGGGGACTCCCTGAACTGGTATTGACTGCCTTATGCAAAGAGGGCACCATCTGTGCCCTTCAAAACATTTCCAGAGGCTGGGGGAGGCTACTCCTCCCCAGCCCTTGAGAGGGTGTAACACCCTTTCTCAGAGGAAATCCTTTGTTCTGCCTTCCTGCGACTGGGCTGCCCAGACCCCAGGAGGGCAGAAACCTGTCTAAGGGTGGGCAGCAGTGGTAGCTGCAGAGAAAACCCCAGAGAGCTAGTTTGACAGAACCCTGGGACCCTGCTGGAGCCCCGGGGATGCACAGAATTGTCTCCCCAATACCAGAACGGTATTGGGGTGACAGTTCCATGATCTTAGACATGTTACATGGCCATGTTCGGAGTTACCATTCTGAAGCTACACATGGGTATTGACCTATATGTAGTTCACACGTGTAATGGTGTCCCCCCACTCACAAAGTCTGGGAAATTTGACCTGAACAATGTGGGGGCACCTTGACTAGTGCCAGGGTGCCCTCACACTAAGTAACTTTGCACCTAACCATCACTAAGTGAGGGTTAGACATATAGGTGACTTATAAATTACTTAAGTGCAGTGTAAAATGGCTGTGAAATAACGTGGACGTTATTTCACTCAGGCTGCAGTGGCAGTCCAGTGTAAGAATTGTCTGAGCTCCCTATGGGTGTCAAAAGAAATGCTGCAGCCCATAGGGATCTCCTGGAACCCCAATACCCTGGGTACCTAGGTACCATATACTAGGGAATTATAAGGGTGTGCCAGTGTGCCAATGAGAATTGGTAAAATTAGTCACTAGCCTGCAGAGACAATTTTAAAAGAAGAGAGAGCATAAACACTGAGGTTCTGGTTAGCAGAGCCTCAGTGATACAGTTAGGCACCACACAGAGAACACATATAGGCCACAAACGTATGAGCACTGGGGTCCTGGCTAGCAGGATCCCAGTGACACATATCAAACACACTGACAACATAAGGTTTTCACTATGAGCACTGGGCCCTGGCTAGCAGGATCCCAGTGACACAGTAAAAACACCTTGACATATACTCACAAACAGGCCAAAAGTAGGGGTAACAAGGCTAAAAAGAGGCTACCTTCCTACAGCTACTTGGCCTTTGTGCATTCCTTCCAGATAGCATGACAATAGAGGTTCTTAGTGTTTGCAGGATGGGCCATCCTGTCTTGATGGGGACAGTGGAGGTGTCACGTACCACACACACTGAAAGGCACTGCCCTAGCTCATAAGCAAATTACTTCACAATAGCATATTGTGCCCCCAGAAAGGCTGGGGACAGGAAAGAAAGGCAGGAAATTCCAGACACCTCTCTGAGAGGGAAACTTCAGAGGCTTCTCCCCCCACCCCTCAAAGGGGACTCCAGGTATAAAAATAGGTCTTTAAGACTCAGACTGTGGTGCACTCCTGGACCTTTGGATGCTACTGAAGAAGGACCACCCAGTGCCAGAAGACTACCCCGCTGCCTGAGACCTGCTGTCTGAGAAGGAAGACTGGGCCTACATCCTTAATCTCAAGCTGAAGTGACTCCAATGGTAAGCTGACTGACCTCCTGAGCTACAGGGACACAGCAATTATTTTACCACAATAAGCTCCACATGTGTCTCTGCAACTGCCCACTTAACCTATTGCAATTGGACCTGCCTGAATCAACAGCTGGACCTACCTGAGCCCTGCTGGCCTCTGCTGAAGTGAGTTTCCGAACCCCAAGAGGTGCCTCCCAGGTCCTGGACCCTTCGTTTGCCATCAGTAGAGATCCTTCTTGAGGAAAAGGAAAAATCCCTGAGTTTTTGGCTCTTCACCACTGCGAACAAGACCATTCATTCCAAAATCTTGCCATCTGTGCTGACCACTTTGCTACAGTGACCACTAACGATGAATGGCAATGCGAGATCCACACTTTATGCTACAGTATTTACCACCAATGCAAATCTCCTGCAATGACCATCCACAATGCATGACAGTATTGTATACAGCAATGACAGATGGTGACACGTGGTATGCTCTTTGCATCACAGCAACAGCCATTCACAACAGTCTCTCTGCACCTTGTGGCGGCCTTCACCATGAATGGAATTGTTTGTGCTATACTTTACAAGGTACATTTTTCACCACTACTGTTCTGGTCCCTGTATCCAGCCCACATTCCATCACGGTTGGCCTGAACTTGTGACTTTCACCTGGTGTCTGACAACCAGATAACCGTAAATGGCGTTGTGCACTTTTATGCACTATATGTACCTGACATCTTTGAAATTGCTGGTTCTACTTATTGAATTTTCGTCATTTTGGCGTCAAATAATGTATTACATGTGTACTCTATTTTTCTAAATTGGTGTGGTTTTGTGTTGTCGTTTTACTTTATTACTGTTTGTGTGCTGCATAAATACTTTACACATTGCCTCTACAATAAGCCTTACTACTTATGTGCCAAACTACCAGAGGGTTAATCACAGTATAGTTTGGGGCCTTTTTGTGTTCTGCCATGACAAGGATTGTGGCTGTTCCATAAGTAGGGCTTCACCCCTCTCAACCAACAACATAGTTTCTCACAGTGTATAAATGAGATATAAATTGAACCATAGCAGATGAAGTATATTTTCTACTTCTCACAATATTTTCATTAGCAGGTTAATATTTATTTTAATGACATATCTCAACTCTGCTGTGGTCCAACAAACCTGAAAAACACTTATATGATTTGCCACCTTCGGAAAATTAAACACGAAGTGACAATCAACCCTATGGCCCCACCAAAAATCCTAAATTAGCATTTAAAATGTTACGATAACTAACCAAAATTATTTGCAGATCCACATTTAAGAAACTTGTTCCATTATTCATCAGCATCCTCACCTGTAAGTACATCCCTCTTCAAATTCCAAGATGCCAATTTAAAAAGATTGAAGTCATTGTGCCTGCACCCATGAAACTCATCAAAATACTCACTAAGAAATTATGAATGAAAGAATACTCTCAGAAATGTATAAAAAATGACAGATCCTGTGAAAGTGTGTCTTGAAAATAAGGGCCTGAGTTGGGTGGATGCCAGCCTGCAACGGGGGTGGTCGGGAGAACGGTCCAAGCCGGCAGCATCCCAACCACTGCATTACGAGACTCCCTGAGGGCTGAAGGTGTGTTGGCTGGGCTGTCAAGGCAGTTCCATGCCTCGGCTGTAGAAGAGAGCCTGAAGATAATGCCGGATACACTACTGTGCCTCCAGCACAAAAGGTGCACTGTTTTCATGGACCTTGTTGTGCACAGGAACAGTGCATGCACCACCTTTGCAGGCATAGAGGAGGAACAACATGGGCCCCAGCCACAATTAACGTGGGCTCATTCGCCCTGAGTCCCTTTTTTGTTTCCCTTTATCTGTCTTTCTTCCAACCTTTTCATAGCAGTGTCTCCGCCACTAAAAGGTTGGCAGAACGGCAGGTCATATTACACACAGCAGTGACAATGTCAGCACCGCCACCATTGACTGCTGCGGTCTCTACTGCCGCTCCCATGGCAGCTCAAATGTCGGCAGTGGTGGTGGTCTTGTAGTGGTCTGACCGTATTGATTGTCATTGGGCAGTTGGACCACGAGGTGGTGGGGATGGACACCTGCCACCGCCATGGCGGTCCCCACACCACCAACCTCATAATCAGGCCTTAAAGCACCTGAAAAATCTTTTGAATACCTAACTTCATTAGCTTATTTTGACTTCTTCCCCCCAAGTCACATCCTGGAATGATTTTGCAGGACAGCACTGCACTTTATTTTTTTAATAAGAATTTTTATTGTTTTACAAATCACTTCAATTCAAATCACAGTTCACGCAGAGCTGCCACATTTGTGGTGCGAGTATGAGTAAATCAAACCTTTACATATTTTCAAGACAAAGAGAAGAGGCACCCCAATCAGGAGCTCCCCAGAGCAACATCAGAAATGCATGTAGATTTGTATTCATCAAAGCTCCAAACTGTGTATGGGACCAAAAATTGACTTGTTATTTCCCCAGTCTGACCTTCTCATTTGGTTGCCATGTAAAGTGTCACCCAGACTCTGCCTGTGAGTAGCCTGCTATGGGTTCCAGATTTCCTCATGTTTACGTCGGCTCCCTCTTTCTTTATAAATATCCTGCTCCATGAAGGTACAATGATCCATCCCTCTTTGCCTTCCTTGTATAACAGGAACCTCTTTCAACAGCCACTTACCTGCTGTCCCTATTTTTGCTATAATGTCCCTTTCTCCTCAGGACACATTGAGGTTGGTCTATTGCCCATTTTTCAGAGTGTTTTTGGTGTGCAATATGTTCTGTGGAAATAGCTCATGTGTATTAGGCAGAGGTGGGCAGGTATCAGTAAAATATAGGAGTGGGGACATCTGCATCTCCTGCCACTCGTTGTCATCTATGCTTCCTAGATATCCTTGACATCTAATCTTCAGGCTGTCCATAAGATCCAGAGTATTGATTGTCATGACTTGGCAGAGCCTGGATATCCCCTGAGCCTCCCAGGGTTCCAGTGTAAGCGTACTTTCCCGGGGCTAAACTCTGGGATGGCAACTGGGGACACCTTCCGAGGCTCAAGTATTCTTTGAATTTGTAAGTATCTGTAAAACTGTGAGTAAGCAAGTCAATTTTATTAGCATAGTTAATAAAACCAATGCTAATTTATGAACTAGTCACATAATCGCACCAAACAAACATTTGCATGTGCTCTCAAGTTGATCTTTGAATATACACGATAAAAACAGTCCCCAATAATTAGTGTTGATTGATTTTAGCATTTGATTACACGCTATATAAAAAGGTTGCCCCACCTGATTGTCATAATGCTAACACTTTTCTTAAATTGTTAAAGCTAAAGGCAAGGTCTTAAGTCCAAGCACTCTGTTGTGCCTTATATAAAGTGATAGTGCAACCTAGTTTGCTAAATGTAATATACAGCCAGTTTCTGAGTGACAGAGAGCATATTACAACTAGTTTATCAATCTGAGTGACTTAAAGACTCCTCAACAGTAAAAACTAACCCTTCAACTCTAAAAGATGGCATTTGTTTTCTCCATCCACCCATTATACTAAGGTTTGCCAATTGAATACTCATTAACATAGACCCATAAACATTTATACAATAGCACGCCGGTCAGTTCTTAACTATGTTCTACCTTATTCAATAATTTTCACCATTTCTTTGAAGGTCTGCACCATGAAATTAGTCCCGACAAGAAAAAGGAATTGAAGTGCCACTTAACCATTTAATAACGGCTGGCCTACATGAGCGTATGTCCAGAGTCCTTAGAAAGTATTTCAAATACTTTCTCCTTTGTTCTGCCAGCACGGTACACACACAAAAAACATGAACAAATGCCTGTTGCTTATACCTACAGAGGTAACAAGATTGTGTCTGTGACTGCTGTCTCCATGAAGAGACCGTGTCTATGGTTTCCATCATGCAAAAACGTAGTAGTATGAATTGATGTTACAGAGACTGGGTAAAGTACACTGCTACATGTTCCTGATCCCATAGAGTTTTGTATGATGATAATACAGTCCAGGCATGTCGTCTTGGAGCGAGTGTGTTTTTTTCTGTAATGAAGGACTGTATCCGAGTAGCAGCGTTTACCATCCAGTAGAACTCCAATTTAACCAAGCTCATGTCCCATATGTCAGGCAAGCCTTGTTCCTTTATAGAATTATTTAGGTGATGACTCCATGAGCCCTTGGCATCACATTTGGCATTACAACACTGCTGTTCCTCAATTTCAATCCAGCATAGATTGTTTATGGTACTGATCTCTGCTGCTTGCAGTCTCCAAAACAATTTAATATAAGCACTTTTGCTCTGATATTCATAGTTTTTTAGTCCAAATTCCAAGCATACCTGGGCTGGTGAAACTGAGCTTGGAATCTAGAACATTATTTTGTAGGTCTTAGTTTGAATTCGGTTGAAAAACCCTGTTGCCACTGCCGAGCCTCCTGTATGTCTTTCAGAACACCCCCTATGAGATACCGTTGGAGGTGTTCGGGAGTTTAGATCGTGAGATCATTCTTTTATTATGGGATGGTGGCCGCTCCCTGGTGGCACTGACAAAACTGAAGCTCAGAGTGTATGAGGGCGGGCTGGCTATTCCAGATCCCCTTCAATACTACTGGGCAACTCAGCTGGTCAACATTAATGACTGGACATTCTCGGGCCAGGAGGATCTGGCCTTCCGGGTGGACAGGTGGGTGTTGGGGGGGATATAAGTCTGCCCTCTATACTCAAGGGAGATCGCTCCTAACCCACACTGCGATGGTGGTGAGGGCCTGGTATGATGCCACACAATATCTGGGCTGGGGCTCCATCCTAATGGCAGAGACCCCCTATGGTGTAGTGATTTATTGAAAGACTTGAAGACCCTGGGTGGATTCCGTAAATGGTAGCTGATGGGGATTGATCACCTGGGAGATGGATGGAGGGGCCAGGCGATTGTGACGCTTGAGGACCTGCAGCAGGAATACGAAATGGCGGGAGCGGAGCGGTACCTGCAGCTACGGCCTGCCTTGAGCCAATATGTCCCAAAACACGAGCAGGTCCTGGAGGCAGCTCCTCTGGAGGAGCAACTATTGATGGAGCCCCTCGGGTTGAGGGCTATAGTCCTGCTCTACAAAAAACTAATGAACAACTTGCCAGATACGATGACGACCCTACAGGCAAAATAAGAATCAGACTGTGGTATATTATCAGACGAGGACTGGGGGCGGCGAGGCAGGGTCCGAGGGTGGTGGCAATCAGGACACGATTCAAACTAGTACAACTTAGAATTCTTCACAGGGCATACTATTCAGGGGTAGTGATGCATAAGATGGGTGGGACTCAGAGTGCGCAGTGCTTGCAACGTTGCGGGATGGAGGGCACCTTCCTGCATATTCTATGGTCCTGCCCCAGAGTGCAGACTTATTGGCAGGGGGTGGCCGGAGAGGCAGCCCGGGTCCTTGGGACGGTCCCGCTGGATCCACGACTACTGCTCCTAAATATAGTGGGGGAGGGCCAATGTATGAGACAACAGGCTACATGGTTGGCAATAGCGGCTAAGATTGCCAAGGTAATATAGCGTGGCTCTGGGGCACGGAATCCCCCCTAGTCTTCAGGAGTGGAGGTCAGACCTCGAATGGTGCAGCAGAGCAGAAAAAGTAGTTTATGAAAGTAGGGGGTGCCCGAGAAAATGGTGCAAAATCTGGGATGGGTGGGGGGCTTACAGGGGAAGGGATTGATCCTGCTGTTTGCTCTGCTCTATCGGGAAGAGGTTAGACAGTGGTCTTTCAGTTGCTGTATACTAAGAGGGGGATGTTTTCTTATGATGTCCATTTGATACTACAATGCTTGGTACCCCCACTCCAAGTTCTTAACAAAAGAGGGGTTATTGATGCTTGCATGTTACAAGATGCATTGGCTGTTTTGTTGTTTAATAAAAAGATTTAAAAAAAATTTAAAAAATGGCCTTACCAGCATTATTTCTGCCCCATAGGTGACTGTTGGCATTAGCCATGCTGACATTACAAAGAGCAGATGATTACATGACGGGCAACTCAGTTTCTGTTTTAGTAACTTGAATCCATAGGTCAAGGATTGTGCCTTGGCTTGAGCAGCAGCAAGCTTAGGTTTAAAGGTCAGGTGATGATTCACTCTGAAACCCAAGTATTTGTATGAAGTGACAACCTCCACCTGAGTTCCGTTAATGAACCACGCAAATGATTTGAACTTTGAGCCAACCAATCGGACTACCTTAGTTTTGTTCAAGTTCAATTCCAGACCTTGCTTAGCAATATAACCAGTGAGTGTGTCAATGCTATGCTGCAGCCCAACTGGTGTTTTACTGAGTAATACTATGTCATCGGCATATTGTAATCATGCTATTGTTTCCAGGGCCAAAACGGGCTGATGATTATTTGCGGGTGCAAGGGCCTAGGCCAAGTCTGCAATGTATAGATTAAACAGCATAGGGTCTAGGACATATCTTTGCTTTAGACCCTTCGCAGTTTGAATTCTGTTGGTGACTTGGCCACCCTCTCCAATTTTAACTTGCGCCCAAGTACCCGAGTATAGCTTCATCATTGCGTATAATAGGCTGCTGGGAAGGTCCCATCCTTTCAATTTTTCCAGATGAGTTATAGGAACACGGCCAAAGGCAGACTTTAGGTCAATAAAACACACAAATAATTGACTTTTCTTATGTCTGGCCTTTGTACCTAATAGAGCTAGTGATGACAAGTTGGTTGAAACCCCCATGCCAGCTCTGAAGTCTGTCTGACTTTGTGGTAAAAGATGTTTCTCGTGAATCCATACCGATGTTTGTTGCAACAAACAAGACCCATAAAGCTTTGTTTCAGTATCGATCACAGCTATTAGCCTGTAGTTTAATGGGGAAGCAAGATTGCCAGTCTTATAAATCTGATGAAAAATGCTGCCTTTCCATGCGTCTGGCAGCCACTTTGAACCCTGGAGATCATTAAAAAGCAGCGCCAGATAATAAGCCAGGTATGTTGTATCTCCTCTAAAAAGGGCATTTGGAATTCCACTCTGTCCAACGGCCCCTTCCAATTTTAATTTCTTTATAAGGCCTATCAGCTGTTCAATGTCCATATCCATTAGAGCATGTTTTTGCTCAAAGTCAAGCAAGAGGAATCAGATTTCAGCTTCACTCTAAAGCCAAAGTTGGCCACACTTGAATTACGGTGACTTGCAGCCAGAGAGTCCTCCCACTTCCCTTTTTGGTCTGGGGACGAATACATTGCTAGAACATGGGCCTCCCAAGTGGCAGTTTCTATACCTGCATTAAAATATTGATTTTTATCCTGGACTAGCCCATTCACCAATTGCCAAAACATTTTATTAGTCTTCGGTTTAGTGGACATAAGGAGCTTTGTCCACAGGTCTTTATAATATCTCAATTTTTCCATCCAGCAGTCTTTCTTATATTGTGGTCTCAGTTTGAGAAGCCTAGTTTTGTCAGGTTTCTTGCTCCATTGTGTGTCCTTTGCCAATTTTTTTGTTTCTCAGGAGACTTGTTTTTTTTAATTTGCACAGCGTTCTGTTGTACCATGGATGCCCCTCAATAACCCCCTTAACTTTTATGTTTGCCTCAATTGCAGTAATTGAAAGATGTTTTTTATTGGAAATGTATTCAATAATGATTCAAATAAATGCTTCCATATCTTCACCCGTTATCCTGGGTTCGAATCTGTTTGTTTCTGCTTTCTAAGTTCTTTCTTGAGCTATTCTATAGACCCTGCACAGCAGTGCACTTTTTCCATCACTTTCTCGATACACAGCCCATGCCATTTCAACTCTTTTATATTATAAGTCACAGGGGCAGAAGTTACAATATTTTTAGACAATAACTGCGTCCATTCATGCTGTATCTTTATAGATTGTGGAAAGTGGTTGCTATCTGGGCGTACATGAATATTATAGGTGGAAACTGATGGCAGTGCTGTTTCACTTATTTACATGAAATCAATTGTTGATATTTTTGTTCCACTTGAGGTACCTGGTGTGGAGGGAACATCCGCTGAAAAGGTCATCAAGCAACACAGTCCAAGATTTTTGAACCTTTTATTCAGACATGTTCCATGGTGATTTAGAACCCGTTTTCTGTGACCTTTACTAAAGTCAGCGTTGACGTCACCAGACACAATAAATATGGCATCCTTGTACTGCCTCTGTAGCATTTTTATGATGCTTAACACTTTTTCCATATTTTCCCTGTTTTGATCCTTCGTCAGGTGAATATATACGTTAATTAGCAGCAATATTGTTTTAGAACCAAATGTTTCCTGGGGTTCCAACTTAATTTGCAGCAGCCAGTTGATTCCAAGGCCAATCTGTTTGATGACCCAATTGATTTTAGTTGAACAGAACATTGTGAGGCCCTCTTTAGGATGTCCGAATCTTTGAAGCTTTATATCAGAAACATGCGTCCCAACTTATCCTGAGATATGAGTTGGCTCCATACAACAGGTTTTGTGGAACATAATAATATTGAACTGCTGTAGGAACATCAACGCCTCCATGTCTGTTACCACGTGTTTCAAACAGTGGGTGTTCCAAGAGCATATGTAAATGCTGTCGTCCACTGCTGTTTGCCATCTCCATTTGCCATCACATCCAATTGCTGCTATAGTCATTTAAAGATTGGTTTTTTGTCTGTTTATGAGTCGGAGGCCTTCCAACAAATACCTGTTGGCTAATGCCCGGACGGAGCACCCTTTGGCACTTTACTATGGTTAGATTTTCTCATCTATTTGAAGATGTATCAACTCCAACCTCTCCTTTTAACACTGAGCCCCTCTTCTTTTTTCCGGGAGCTGGGGTATCGAAGAGGTTCTAGTCTTTGCAACATGAGCTGAAGATGTCTTGATGTACCAGAATTTGATCAACAATGGCAGGCGAGGCCCAGGATGTTAGTGTTGCCTCTTTGTCCCTGTTAAACCGGATGGGGGATAAACTCCACTGTTCTCAGGTCTGTCATGGAGATATAGGCCAGAGACTGAATTGCATTTATGAGTTGATGATTGTTCCTCTATTTAAAATGCCGAAAGACCCCTTCAAATTTTAATAAGGGATTAATAGTAGTTTGTTATCTCCCTGAGCTAATTTATCATGCTGCATCTGGCATCCTGGCGATCTTATTAATAACGGCTTTTTGAATAATTATCTGGCCTTGGATGTTGCTCGTTGCCAACGATCAGCATGTTGTTTCCTACAAGGTGGTTTTGTAAGTTCGGGCAGTTTTGGGTTACTGCAGATTTTTTTTTGTTTTCCCAATATTTACCTGCTTCCAGACAGCTGTTGTTCCATCGATTGCCTTGGTCTGGGAGCTGGCAGTTGTTGGATTCCTCTTCCAAGGGTTTGCATACAGCCACCTCCTGATGATCTGGGCTTTCAACCCAATAGCTGCTAGAAGTTGGACTTTTTTCCTTGAGTGACTGGTCTTGCTGTTTTGATTGACTTCTGAATGCAGAAGCTGCTATCGTAGGGTTATCCTGGCTAGACTGCTGCATTTCCATCAACTGTGTGGCCTTTGTGCTGCTTTCCTCCTTGTTTTCCTTGTAGATCCTCTCTGGATCCTTGCCTAGCGTGCCAATGGATTTAGCAAATTACTTCCATATGCTGTGTTGCTGAAACCCCTTAAGCTTCTTCCATGCTTACCTTTGCCGTTTCTTTTCCCTTTTAGTGAGAGAGGCCTCGTTCACTGCAGGTTCCTTGATCGCCTCTCTGTGGTGAATGAAGGCATTGATCCCACAATAGAGGTATTGCAAACAACTTTAATGGTAATGCGCGACCTAGCGTCCAGAAACTCGGAGAAACAGGTCAAACTGTCATCTCCAGAATCCTCTGAACACAAGCGTTCTGAAGAACGCGCACCGAACCCATACACAACACATCCTCTTGCCTTCACATAGATTGTGTACAAAAGGAAATATCTAGCATAAAACATAACTTAAACAAAAACAAGTTGTCACTTAATAATACAGTCTTTCAGATCAGAAACAATTATAAAACTTAATCACTTCAAAATATAATCTTTAAGATAACCAGGACATCGGCGAGACCTCATCAATTGCTCACGAACCACTCCTTCTGTTCGAGACTTCTCATTTTCTTGAGTCACACTTTGTGATTCACTCTCTCCAGCCTCAGAAACATGACCCCTACCAGGAGTAGATTCTCTTTCTTCATTTCTTACAGTATCAGAATTAGAACTGTGACTTATATCTGACTCTCCATCAACACTCCAGAAGAAGGAGCTAGAACATTCATCCTCCACCTGACTAGAAACACACTTCCCCCCCTTCTGATAAAGAGCCACATTTCTCACATTCCACTTCTCTCCTTCCTCAGTCTCAACTTGAAATTTTCCAACCTTCTTCACACGAAAAGGGCCTCTAAATTTTGAAACACCCGCTCTTACTCTACCTGACTTAACCTTGACCCAGTCACCCACACTCAGTCCATGATCATGCTGACAGGGAACACCCGTCTTGTTACTACCACCAGATGCAACCCACTCCTAAAGCCAAGAAGGAATCAATTTAGTCCCCATCGGTCTCCCTCTCATCACACGGAAAGGAGACACACCGATAGTACTATGAATCGTGGAGCGATATGCTCGTACTACATCAATTATCATCTTCTGCACACTACAGTGATTAGCCAAAGCTAGCTGTATAGTCCCCTTGATTAATCTGTTAATCCTCTCAACAATTCCATTACCCTGTGGGTAGTAGAGAGACGTCCTGGTGTGTCGCACTCCACAATTCTTCAAAAACAAACACATCTCATTCGAAGTTAATTGAGTGCCACTGTCCGTGATAAGGACCCTGGGAATACCTTCCTCCATGAAAATGTCTTCAAAAACTTTTATAGTCTTGGTCGTGGTAACATCATGTACAAATCTAACCACTAACCATCTTGAGTGAATATCCACAATTACAACAGCAAAACGCATTTGAAAGGGAACTTCCATTAACGGACCAATGAAATCTAAACAAATTGTGTGCCATGGTTTTCCCGGATCTTCAATATGGCCTTCCACCCTACCAACTCACACTTTCAACCTCTTTTCACTCTCTTCGCATAGTGCACACTGCTCCACCCAACACTTAACCTGCCCATCCAAACCAGGCCACCAAAAATTCTCTTTCAATCTTCTACTGGTCATCCCCTGACCCAAATGACCCTCATGAGCTAAAGAAAATAACTTAAACCTCAAACCCACCAGTGGAACAAAACGTTCCCCTCGCATCAATACCCTGTCCCCACAACACGACAGATCATCCAACACATCCAAGAAAGGCCTAACAGACAGTGGAAGCGTACTTTCGCTTCAAATTCCCAAGGAAACTAATCTAAAAACACTTTTAAGACAATCATCAGCTGCCATCTCATTCTTCCATTCATCCAATGTAAATGTACCTAAACCCCATTCAACAACATTACCAATAGAAGCCACAGCATCATCTGTATCACAAGATTTAACCAACTGGGCATCCACCTTTTCCCAGTCAAGCGACAACTTGGACAGACAATCAGCCTGAACATTTGTCCAACCCTGAACATACTCTACACGATACAGATACTCTTGCAGTCTTGCAGATAGTCTAGCTAACCTCGCTGACCCCTTACCAGCACCACCAGCCGATAATATTTTCAATAAGGGTTTGTGATCACTCCTTAAAGTAAACTCCAACCCCCACAAATACGTTCTGAAATGTTCTGTGCCCCAAACAGCTGCTAAAGCTTCACGCTCAATAACAGAATAGTTACGCTCCGTTTGTGTCAACGTACAAGACGCAAACCCGACTGTCTTCTCTTGTTTTCCATGTACTTGTGACAACACAGCTCCTAAACCAGTCCCACTAGCATCCACAGTCAGGATAGAACGTAAATTAATATCAAAAGCTTACAAAATACCTGCACCACAAATCTCATCTTTAATTCAATTAAAACCATTCATTTGTTCCTCAGACCAACAAAACTTACTCCCTTTCCTCAACAACTTCCTTAGACACTCAGTCTTGCTCGCAAATTTATGTACAAACTTGGAGTAATACTCCACCAGTCCCAAAAAGGACCTCAACTGATCTTTGTCAGCTGGTGCAGGTGCAAATTTGATGGCTTCCAACAGGCTTTTCTTTGGTTTAATACTGCCTTTAGCATTAGAATACCCAAGATAGTCAATTTCCTCTACTAAGAAAATACACTTCTCCTTATTCAAGCTTAGCCCAGAATCTCCAATGATCTTGAGAACTTTCCTCAGTGTGATATTGTGCTCATCAACTGTATCACCCATCACAAGTATATCATCTTGAAAAAAGAATACATCCTTGAAATTACCAAACATCTGACCCATCAATCGCTGAAACACACTTGCAGCCGAAGCCAAACCAAAAGGCATACGAGTAAATTGGAAGGTACCTTCCGGAGTGACAAATGCTGTGACATGCTTGGAATCAGGATGAAGTCTAATCTGATGGTAAGCACTCCTCAAATCTAATTTAGAGAAAAACCTACCATTTTTGACCGCAGATAACAACTCATTTATATTGGGTAAAGGGTAGGTATCAACCACAATGTTCTGATTTACAGACCTCAAGTCCACACATAACCTAACCTTCCCATCCGATTTCCGCGTAATAACAACCGGGGAAATCCATGGAGAAACTTCAACCGGTTCAATGATACCCTCAATCAACATGTTGTTAATTACTTTCTTGACTTCCTCTCTTACCACAAATGGTATCTTGCGGACTTTATGTTGGATAGGGTGAGCATCCTCTCTCAACACTATTCTATGCACATAACCTTTCAAACATCCTAATTCTTTTTTAAAGACATCCCCAGCCCCCTCCAAAATATCTCCCAAAAGTATATTTGCAACCAACAAAACCTGATTGGGCGCTCTGGGACTGATGACAATGTTGAGATCATATTGATGCATCCAACCCAATATAGATGGGCCCTCAACAGACACATAAACTTTTCCAAGAACTTTCCTACCACCAAAATGAATTTCCTTCAACATGTAACCCAGCAAATGAATTTCCACCCCTTGATATCCCCCCGGGGATATATCCTTAGGTAATAACTCTTCTTTACTGCAAAAAGTCTAAAAAGACTCTCAGGAATAATGGTGTACAACGAACCTGAGTCCTCCATGAGGTTTAGTTGAACTTCCCCAATTAAAAAAGAAGCTGTCGGTCTATAGCATCGACGATCACTCACACTCACTTTCACGTTGGAGTCTTGTCCAACCACAAGTACTCTGTCCTCACAAGGAGATTCACAACATTCCTCAACCAAATTTATGCTTGATCTAAATTCCTTAGTACCCCGATTATGTTCTCTGCACACACAGGCATAATGTCCTCTGCGACCACACTTGCGACACTCCTTATTGATGACAAAACATTTCTTGGAGTCACCCAAGTGCGAAGTACTACCACACCTAAAGCACTCCCTCCCCTTACTACCACCAAGCATGTTCTTCTTTGCTGCAGTTCCAGTTTCTGGTCTCAAAATTGTAGAATCATTTGTTAAAGCCATAACCTCCACAGTTTTTTCTTTCCTTTCCAATTCCTTAATACAGCGTTTCGATTCCTCCATCACTTTTGCCAAGTCAATTGCTTCTTGTAGCGTGGGATTCTTAGCCGCCCATAGCCTCTCCTGAATTTTTTTATCGCGGCACTGCACAATGAGTTGATCACGTATCAGTTCATCTGTCATGGTACCAAACTTGCATTTAACAGACAATTCCCTCAACCGCGACACCAAATCATCAATAGACTCATGATGATCTTGAAGTTGAGTATAAAATTTGTACCTAGCTAAAACTAAATTAGTCTCTTTTGCAAACCTGTTCTCCAACCTTTTAATCGCTTCTTTATAAATATCATCCATAGGCTGTCCATTGGGCCCCATACAAGGAGGAAGATATTTAAAAACCCTTTGACCCTCACACCCCAGAGTACTCAAAAGAAGAGCTTTTTTCCTTTGGGGAGAATAGCCCTGACCATCCAAGGCAACAATATAATTCTCCAGCATTTCCACCCAATCCTCCCAAGGAAGAATTGGCACCCCTGGAACAGGTAGAAATAAAGGTGGTGGAGAAATATTGGAGTAGTTGGCCATCATAGCAATTGTCAAATACGTATTAAACACAAAATAAACGATGCAATGCAGTGAACATTACAGGAACATCATAAAAGCAAGTAAAAAGTTCTCACAGTAGAAGCACTTAAATGCAGTCAGGAGTTTCAAAGAGTCATCCTGACCCTATAGAAACGAGCAGAAACAACAGAAATAACTGCCTCACAACTCCACCTCTTTTAACAACTAGGCGAACCAAGGCAGGAACACTTCCGAGGTAAAACCCAGGAATCTACTTCCTGCACAAGAGGTTCCGGTTTTGAAAAGTTGTTCAGTATAAAAAAATGAAGACGTCACATCAGCGCCGGCTCCTGCGCACACTGAAAGCCACAGCCGTTCTTCTCCTCCTGAAAACACTGCGCCCGTTTCCTGCACACAGGAAACAGCGGTATTGTTAACGGTACTGACTCTCCATCCTCAATGCCGCACACACGCCCGTAACAGCACAAAGGAAACCGCTCTGGTGCTCCACCTAAAACCTCGATGTCAATGACAGTATCGGCGCTGGCTCTCCGCATGACAGTATCGGCGCTGGCTCTCCGCACGCTAACACGAAACAGCACACTCGAAGCTGCCCCGCTACTCCAGTGAAAATCAAGGTGTCAACGACAACGCAGGTTCATCCCTCCCTCGGGAAACAACAATGTCGATCGTATCCACTCTTCCAGGAAAACACCCTGCCGCTGCTGATGGCCGGAACAGACCTAGGTCGCGCCAAGTCCCTCGTCGCCAAACTGTGGTGAATGAAGGTATCGATCCCACAATAGAGGTATTGCAAACAGCTTTAATGGTAATGCGCGACCTAGCATCCAGCAACTCGGAGAAACAGGTCAAACTGTCATCTCCAGAATCCTCTGAACACAAGCGTTCTGAAGAACGCGCACCGAACCCATACACAACACTCTCCCACAATCCCACCTATAGCTGGTTATTCCTTGGGTACTGAGGCCTGTCCTACACTCAATTAGAGAAAGATTCCTCTCCTGTCTGGGAGAATATTTAGCCTGTGAGTTTTCACTTTCTTGTAGTTGAGCAACTTCGCAGTCAGCATCTTTCTTATCTGCTGGATTTGTGTGCGCCATGTCTTCCCTACAGCGGAGGCGATCCTAGGTGTTGAGGGCCTGTGCTCTTACTTCAGTCAAGATGTTGGTTAAATTTTCTGTGGCCTTGAAAGAGTTATCGCCTGTTGTGGCACATTGACATGACACATGCTGAGTATAAGAATGGGTATGAACCCTTCTTATCAAGTAATTCAACGTTTGGAGCTTCTTATCAATACTCTCTGTTGGTAATGGAGGGTCACCCCCAAATTTTGTGCCTTCCTCCTTCTCTTTTTCTGACATCATTTTTGCTGGCTTTAGGACTCTGCACACTTTACTACAGCTAATCAGTGCTAAAATGCATATGCTCTCTCCGTAAAACATGGTGACATTGGATCATACCCAATTGGCATATTTAATTTACTTGTAAGTCCCTAGCAAAGTGCACTACATGTGCCCAGGGTCTGTAAATTAAATAATACTAGTGGGCCTGCAGCACTGGTTGTGCCTCCCTCATAAGTAGCCCTTAACCATGTCTCAGGCCTTCCACTGCAAGGCCTGTGTGTGCAGCTTCACTGCCACTTCGACTTGGCAATTAAAAGTAATTGCCAAGCCTTAAACTCCCCTTTTTCTACATATACGTCACTCCTAAGGTAGGCCCATGTAGCCCATAGGGCATGGTGATATGTAGGTAAAAGGCAGGACATGAACGTGTGTGTTCTATATGTCCTGGTAGTGTAAAACTCCTAAATTCATTTTACACTGCTGTGAGGCCTGCTCCTTTCATATGATAGCATTATGGCTACCTTCATATACTGTTTGAGTGGTAGATTCTGATCTGAAAGGAGTAACCAGGTCATATTTAGTATGGCCAGAACAGTAATAGAATATCTTGCTTATTGGTGAAGTTGTATTCAATATTGCTATTCTAGAAATGCCACTTTTAGAAAGTGAGAATTTATCTTCACTTAAACCCTTCTGTGCAATACAGCCTGTCTCCAATCCACATCTGGCTGGTTTAGTTGACAGCTCTCTTGTGCATTTCACTCAGACAACCCTAGACACAGGATGCTCAGAAACACCTGCACACATCTGCATATTGAATGGGTTTTTCTGGGCTGGGAGGGTGGAGGGCCTGACACTTGCATGTCAATGGACAGTGGCCTGCCCTCACACAATGGACTGCCAAACCAATTACTGGGATCCTAGCAGACAGGATGGAACTGAAAGGGGACCTTGTGCACTTCTAAGCCACTCTTTGAAGTCTCCCCCACTTCAAAGGCACATTTGGATATATAAACTGGGTCCCTGACCATACCAACTCAGGCACTTCTGGACAGGATACCACTGAGGAAGAAACTCTTAACCAGAACCTGCAATCTGCCAAGAGAAGCTGCCTGGATGCCCAAAGGATTCACCTGACTGCTTTGCTAAAAAGGACTGCTGACTTGCTGTTGACCTGCTGCCTTGCCGCCCTCTGGCTTTGCTGAGAAGTGCTCTCCAGCAGCTTGGATTGAGCTTGCCTCCTGTTTTCTGAAGTCTCAGGGACAAAAAAACGTAATCTTTGCAAAGAACTTCTTGTATGGCAAAACCTTGACGCACAACCTGTCAGAATTGACGCACAGCCTGCATTGCGGTGAGAAAATCACCACATGCCGAACCGGAACGACTCAGCCTGGCTCCCCGAGTGGAGATCAACGTAGCACCAGCGTTGCGACCAGAGCTTCGATGCATGGCCCATTGGATGGACACATAGCTGAGCCGGAACGACGTAGCACGAGTTCCTGTGAGAAAAATCAAGGCAGCGCCTGCCGTGTGCCAAAAATATCCCAGCATCGCCCACCGGATCGATGCAGCTCCTGTGTCTTTGTTCTGCATGCCCAGGATTTCTCTGCATCATCCCGGGGGCATCCAAATACCCCGAAACCCAAAGAGGATCCAAGTCCGTGCACTGGAAATTGAGGCAAGGCCATTGTTGCGCATCATCTGTGTACGCCCGGAGAAACCGACTCACACCTCCCAGTTTTCTACGCATCTCCTCCTCTGCGGTCCCTTATGGATAATTTAGACGCAAACCAGGTACTTTGTGCTTACAGGAGACACTTATTGCTTTTAAGAACTTAAGTGTCTTTTTATCATTCTCTAAATGGATATTTCAACGTGTACTTATCAAATCTTGATAGATTTGACCTTATTTTATCCAGATAAATATTCTATATTTTTTTTAAACCTGTGTGGTGTATTTTTGTGGTGCTTATACTGTGTTATTAAATGATTTATTGCACAAATACTTTACACAATGCCTTTGACGTTAAGCCTGACTGCTCTGTGCCAAGCTACTAGAGGGTGGGCAGAGGATAATTTGGATTGTGTGTGACTTACCCTGACTAGAGAGAGGGTCCTTACTTGGACAGGGGATAACCTGACTGCCAACCAAAGACCCCATTTCTAGCACTCTCTAAGTACACTGCCAAGATATTGAGTAGCTCTTCCTGAATCTTCTGTTTGTCGGCTTGGTAAATTTAACTTCTGATGGTAGGACCACTGGGATGTTAGTTTCCTCTGGATGGACTGAAGCGGTATCCGTTGCATTTTCCTGCATGTCTATGTTCCTTGGACTCCTTGTGTTGGTAGGGAAGTCTGTCTTCACCTGTGAACTACTACTGCAGGTAATACACTGTCTCAAGATGACTTTTAGGGTTTCTGAACATACCTGCCCTCCTTGCATGGTGTTGGCATTCAAAAGCTGGCCCACATTTGTTGGTCCCTCACTGGTGACCTGCTTGCTTACAAATGTATCTGAACAAGTCTCTGAAAGGTTGATTAATGGTTGGTCCTGCATCATTTTACAGTTGCTGTTGCTTCCCCCCTGCAGTGACTGTGCAATATGTAGAGGGGAGCTCTGACTCCAGTTGTTCCAGTTAATGAGATTTAAAGTGGAAAAAGAGTCACATTGCTGGGAATTATGGACTTCCATCTTAGTCTTTATGTTTGGGTTACTGGAGTGCAGATTTAGTAAGCTGCTTGCTAACAGGTCAACTTGTGGACTTTCCATATCTTGGAAGGGCTTCTCAGCCGCTGCAACAGTTTTCTCAAATTCGGTGGCCATCAATGGGGAGGAAGGCACTGGACCGTTCAAGGCCACAAAGGGATTCCTAGCCATCTTAGATATCAGAAAGTCAGTGATTTTATATCCCTCTTTCTTGTCATGGCCCACTGATTTTATAGTGGTTTTCTTAGAGACTAGCAGTTTTGAGGGGGATTCCCTCTGCGTTGGTCGACCCGATCATCCCCTGTTGAGTCTAGGGAACCTTGTCTTTGCCTCTTGGCTGCTTTTTGTCTCCTCCGAGTTAGTATCATCCTTACTGCTCTGCTGGTAGTATCAAGATTGTTCAGCCACTGCTAAGATTCTTGATAAGGAGATACCCAGCAGCTTCCCTTAGGCACAAGTAACACCCGGCTATTACCGGCTGCTTCAGTTAAAAAAAAGGTGGGTCTGGCCTATTAGCTTTGAGGATCTCGCACCCTCGTGCCTCTAGCACCAGGCACCAGGTTTCTATTTTGTGGCTTGTTGTATGTGGTAACTTGCTGTTACTTCCCGCTAACTTGGACTACCTTGATAAACTCTGTGGGGGCCAATAATGCTCACAAGTAAGAGGTTAATGCTTACTTCCTGCTTGCTGTATTTCCTGTAAAACCTGAGCTCCTCAACTCCACTTCAGAGGCCGGACTGGGCCTGAGACGCTGCCCTCGTACTATTCTGCTGCTCCAGACTGACACTGACACTATTGCCTCCAAGTCCGAGCACGTTCAGGGATCCCCGGAACCCAGACCCTGATGTCAGCACAGAGCTCCACTCGTCACCTGCCTTTGGACCACAGGACCACAGACCACAGTGCCATGGGTTGCTGGACAATGTATGCCTCCGGCCCCCTTCAAACTCTGACCTCCACCTGACCTACTCTAGGTCACGGCTGACTGGCCAAGGTCAACTGCTTCAACCGCCTGTGGGGGTCTCAGTGCCTCAATTTTGGGGACAGCCTCACTTCACCGCACCCCACAGCCCGCCTACAGTGCCTCAGCTGCCCTTCAGCACCTTCAGCGGTGGCCCCTCACATCTCGCCTCGCTCCTCACTGCTGGCAGCCACCTGGCAACAACGTCCCTCCCATCGCACACCGACTACTGTGAGCAGTGTGTGCATGCTACACCATATCAGTGCAGGACAGCCAACTGTAAATCCTGTGAATTGTGCAGCACATATTCTTATTTGAGTTCCTAAAATAACCTCAAAGCTGATCCTGCCCATATTTCTCCCAGATTGGATAAACACTCCACAGAGGTGAGAGGAGAGAGGAGAGAAAGAAGAAACCCAGGCCACTGCCTGGGATACTGAAGTCCCCTGGACTTAGGCTGGATTGTGCACTGTGGATTACCTTGCTAGGGCCAGTGGTGTTGTCCTCTTTACCCCCTCTGAGGGCCAGTAGAGAGAGGGACCTATTGGGAGACACTGAAGGAGAAAGGTTTCCCAGGAACGTTTGATGCCTGAACCGGCATAGGGGTAACCCTCATCAGAGAACCTCCAATAATGTCAGCTGCCTGATGGTTGCCCTTCAGGTGGCCAAGGAGGCTAGGGAACCTAAAGTGCATGCCATAAAAAGTATTTTGCCTTGAGGGCTGCAGGCTGCTGCAGGAGGTGACCCCAAGCTGAGGAGAAGATGCTGGACAGAGCCCATGTCCAGGCTTCAGAAAAGGGCCAGGGCCCCAGGGGTATTACCATGTATGGCTATGCCACACACTGGTGCTTTCCCTCAGGTTGGGAGCGCTGAAGCAACTATGTGTCACTTAGATAGGGGAAAATAAGATTTCTGGCTCTGCATTGGTACCTGAGAGTGTCAACTTGTCTGGGAACTAGTTTGTGGCACATGGAGTTGGACTCCCACCCAGCCCTTTTGAAAATCAAGAGGGACAGGTGTATCCAGACCCCAAAACCTCAAAAGATGTAAGATGTTCCGTGAGGCCACATGAAAAGAAAAAAAGAAGAAGAAAAAAGAAGCCTGTTGCTTCATCAAACAGTACACGTTCATCAAATCAGCTTTGGCTGAGGTGCGCCTCATAAGCCAACAAGTGGGTGGTGATATTTGCATACATGTTTCTGTGGTCATTCAGGAGGGACAAAACCAACGCATTTATAGAGGTCAATTTTTAGTGGTCAGGGGGCTGCCAGTAGTGTAGCAATTCCCTTACAGGGCCCAAACAATATTTTTTTAAGAAACAAGGGTTGTCCTACCTAGGTCTCCCAGGGGTTCATATTACTGATCCTAGAACAGATCACCTATAAATTCAAGCACACCAGGAGCAGGAGCTTTCATCCCCAAGTGTAGAAAAATGACTCAGGCACACATTATTGAAATTCTTTTGTGACAATTCCAATTTTAACAATGAATCACTACACATAATACTTACATGTATTTAAATGTAGGATTGAGCTGTATGTGTTTAATAAAGTACTTTCCCTTTTTATAAGTGAAAGCACTGGCTGGACAAAGATATTTTGGGTGTCGTTGGTTGCATGTCCATGGACTGGGGTACCAGCAACATCACCTCTCCTGATAAGCCTGGACTGCTCTGCATTGTGATGCTGAAAGAGTCAAGTACTACAAGAGGGTACTCGATTCCCAGTAGACATAAGGTTGCAGAATTATTACCTGAGAAGGACCCACATACTTCCTAACTAATAACCACTGCCTTACAGTTGCTGCTTGGTCAACGTTCCCAGGATCTTCAGATCCATGTGTTTCAAACACTGCTGCTACCTTGAGAGAGTGAGGTACTTCTTTGACATCATGTTCAAAGCTACCTCCAGTGCCATACAGTAGAACTGATTGAAACCATGCACTTGTTTATTAATTATGTTAATTATTAAATTGTTACATTCGTTTTATTTTAATTTGTTAATTTTAAGGCAGATTTTACCTGCATTGTTATTAAAAGTAAGTTACATTTTAGTAGTGGATTGTTGGGTTCGTAGGAGAAAAGGCTGGGAAGTTAAACAAAACAAAATTAACGTAAATATTAATGTTATTTTTGTATTTTACTTCAATACTTATTCTAATATCCATTATTGTTGTTTAATTTCTGAAATATTTAATATGTGTATTTTATTATATTATTATGTATATGTTTGTTAAGAATTTATTATTTACACTGTCTTATTTTTGGTAGTGGTATATGGTGGGAAGATGTTTATGTTGTAGTATTTTGTGTATGTGTTATGTGATGGGATAATTGAAAATGTATTATGCATACATTTTATGATTTTTAGTTTTTTTTTTAAATAACAATGTAATTGTTAGTCTTGTTGAAATTGTGTGTGTGAAATTCTTTTTTTTTTTTTGTACTAATAATTTAAGGGAAGTAATTTGCTATTTATTTTATAACTAGGCAATTTCTTTGTAGTTAGGCATGTGAATGCTAATGTAAGTTTTAATTTTTATTTTTAAAAGTTTAATTTTATGTTTAAAGGATGTTCTTATGTTAATTACTTAATATAGTATTTATTTTATATGTACTATAATGAATTATTGTTTAAAAGTTAACATATTTTGTTGATTATTATGTTTTATTATTTGTAACCCTTTCGAAGGCCAACACTTTCCTTACAAATACATACATATATATATATATATATATATATATATATATATATATATATATATATATATATTTTAAAATATTCTCAACAGTAAAAAAAATTACGTATTTCAAATTAAAATATTAAGAAGAAAATACATTGAAAATTATAAATATAAATTCAAACACCTCCAAA
The DNA here is from genome assembly GCF_031143425.1 of Pleurodeles waltl. Classification (NCBI taxonomy): domain Eukaryota; kingdom Metazoa; phylum Chordata; class Amphibia; order Caudata; family Salamandridae; genus Pleurodeles; species Pleurodeles waltl. Next base: position 138,373,990 of record NC_090447.1, on the reverse strand, counting down.
CAAAAGGAATACAATGCACTTGCGGGGGTTCAATATCCAAAGTTTGATTTTTAGTAAGCAAACAAGTTTCGGCAACATACCTTTATCAATGCTGACGAATGGTATGACACTTTTTTATTTATTTATTAGGACTTTTTTTATTATTTGTAACCCTTTTGAAGTCCAACACTTTCACTACTGTTGCGTAGTTCGGAGTGGTATGGTCAATCTAACTCCTCCTAAGTCCAAGACATTCCTTACTATTACTAGAGTGGAGTGTGAATATTAAACCTACCCGCTCCGAAGCCCAACACTTTCCTTACTTTTGTTTAGACTGGAGTGACAATAGTGAATGTAGCCCCTCCAAAGTCTAACACTTTTCCTACAGTTGCTTAGACAATGTTTTAAAACTTTTTTATGTTTACATTCAAAAATATATATTTTTAGTTTCAGAATGTTTATATTTATTTAGAGTAGGTTTTGCAATTGTTGTTATATATTATATTCACTTAGTTACGTTTTTATATATTTATTTTTCAGTTGTTTTTTTGTCACTCACTTTATTGTTTCTGAACATTTGCAGCATCATTTTTTTAAAATGTATTATATATATCATAATACAATTGCATGTTTAAAATAATTGGGTCGGGTATTATTGTTGTTTGTTAATTTTGTCAATTTATTTTATTCTTAATATTTAAATTTGAAATATATGTTATTGCTGAGAATGTTTTAAATGATATATATTTACATATATTATTTAAAAACAAATTCAATGTATTATTTAAAATTATATTACTCTTAGACATTGACCTCCTTTAAATACATAATATGGAAGTTTATAATTATTAAAAAATAATTTTGCCTAGTTTTGGATGATATTCTTGTTAACAATATTTTTGAAACAATATTTTTTGTAATTTACATTATATTACATTTTGTTACATTATTTTTGCTGACAATATTTTCAACACAATATTTTTGTATCTTAATATTAATGATCATGGTATTATGTCTGTTTTCTGGTGCAACAACCTAATTAAATCTGCTTCTCTTTCATTAAAAAAATAATTACAACATAAGGCCACTCTTAGTGGATAACAGTAGTGGCAAATTTCCCAAATTAAGGTAATTGTCCTATTGTACCTTTTTTGCCTTCTCTGCTCTAATTAGAAAGTATGGAATGCAGCATCTGTCAGTTTCCTCATTTGGGGATGGAGACTTAAATGGTACAGACCAAGGGCCATTTGTACAGAAAATAGGAATTGCAATTTCCTAATTGAGATTCTTACCTAAATGCAGTTAGGAAATCCCAATTCCTAGTGTACAAAATACATATACATGAAATAGTGATTCCTAATGGGTTTGTAAATCGGCCTACCTCGAGACTGGTATTGGGTAGGTTGCAATTTGCAACCCATTAGGAATTGCAGCCATCACTGAGATGGTGGCCTGCTGGGCCCGGCAGGCCACCATGATTGTGACTGCCTTTTATTAAAGAACAGTTGTTGAAAAAAAAATACAGCCAGTTTCCTTAAAGGGAAATGTGAAACATTTAAAAAGAAAGAATTAAACTTTGACATTTTGTGATTTGTGGAACTACTGCCTGCTTTCAAAAATACTTTTGTTTTCATTCTCAAGAGGGAAGGAGGCCACAAAATATGACTACATTCTATTCAGATTCAGTTTTTGGAATGGATGCACAAAGCACACCCCTTCCAAATGCTGAATCGCAATCACAATTTGCAATCAGGTAACGTGTTATAAAATTGAAATTTGTGCTTTGAACATATGTAAAAGCATTTTTGCAGTCAGAAACTGCCCAGTCTGGCCGTTTCTGGCATCAGAAGTGCCTTGTACATAGGGCCATAATTTCCTGGTTTAGCGTGACAGAACCACTGCACGTTCTTGTGGCAAAGCCCAAAACAGATACCTGAAATGCTGTGAGAAAAGTTGTGTATGTCTAGGTCACTTTATATGGACATATTAAAAATGTCCCCTAGTCTCACAGCACATTTCTAGTACCCCCATCTGTATGAGACTATGAGATGGCTTGCAGCAGAAAGCATGGCATTAATGAGGGTTGGTTCACAGAGGGTGGTGTCAGTTGCGCTAGTTACTTGGGGTGGAGAAGGGGGACTTAAAAAGGGTTTCTGCCAGGCTGTTCAAAAAGCCTGGTGAGACTGGGGAAGGCACAATCCTGCAAACTATCTCCATTCAGTGTAACAAAGGTGTTCCCTCAATCATCGGGAATACCAACTTCCCCAGCTAACACTCAAAAAGAGGTATAAGTGGAGGTGGGCAGAATAAGGGCCTCATTTTGAGTTTGGAGGACGGGAAAGCCCGGCTGCCGAACTCTCGACAGGGTGGCTGGCATCACAGTGGCAACCACGCTGCTGGACCTATTAGGTGTTTCCCGCTAGGCTGCCGGGCAGAAACCGAGATTTCCACCTGTCAACCTAGCGGGAAACAGGTGGTAGCATTGTCTCCTGCTCGAAATCAAGCTAGCGACAATGCGGTCACCTGCAGGGTGCTAGGCAGGAGGACCTCTGCACTGCCCATCATGTGGCCCCTTTCACCTGTTCTCTGCCAGCCTTTTCATGGCAGTGAAACTGACATTAAAAAGCTGGTGGAGAACAAGGTCGTAATCTGCATCACAGTGCTGCTTCCTGGTGGATTACAACCTCCACCTGCCATCAAAGCGTCATGATCACCGATCCGGGCAGAGATGGTAGAATCCTGGTGTTCTGACCACAAGGGTCTTTGGGGGTCATTACGACCCTGGCCGACGGCGGTAATTTGGGGAAAGGTACCGCTAATGTACCACTCCGTCCACCAGGGTGGTAACAGCTGCCGGGCTGGAGATTTCGGTCTCCAGCCCGGCAGCCGTCACAATCTCACCCTCGGGATTATGACCCCACCTACTGCCATGGTTTTCGTGGCAATCAGATCGTCACGAAAACCATGGTGGTAGGCACTATCAGTGCCAGGGAATTCCTTCCTTGCCACTGATTAAGGTCTTCCCCGCCCCCCTCCCCAAAGCCCTCCCCCACCCACCCCCTCCCATCCCCCCTGATACACATTCATACACACACGCATACCCACATCCACCCACGCATGCACACATACATACCCACACACCGCAAAAAACATGTATATACATGCGCATTCAGTCATTCACACACGCATTCCACGTGACTCACACCTGCATGCACACATACAAAACAGACCCCGCCACACACACAACCCCCCCACACAAGCACACAACACCTTCTCCTGTCAAGAACCCAACTTACCTGCTTGCAGGGGGTCCTCTGGCAGGAGATGGGATGCGGAGCTGCTGCCAGCAGCAGTGTCCGCCAGCAAAACACAGCCAGGCAGTATCATGACCACCTTACTGCCGTCCGCCGCCATGACCATCGAGGGAATTCCGCCAGCCTTCTGGCAGAATTCTGCTGACGGTCATAATGCAGTTAGCAGCTCTTAGCCATGGCAACGGTATGTTGGTGGCTGTCATCGTGGCGGTAGGTGGCATTTACCACCAATGTCATAATGAGGACCTTCATGTCGCAGTCGGACCTTCACAGCAGCGGCAGTTCTGACCGCCTTCCCGAGACTGGCAGTCTTAAGACCTGCAACCTCGTAATGAGGCCCCAAAATTCTGCTGTGTTGATACAAACACAGTTACATTGCAGCATTATATCAGACCCAAGAACTATTACAAATCATGAAAAACACTGTAAATGTCATCTGAACGGTCATATCAGATGTTGGTAGTGCTTTTTTACTCAATTAACCATTTTCTTAACTTTCTAATGAACTCATTGGCAGTAAACAATAAAGAGGGGGTTATTTTCAGTCTGGCAGGCTGTACTCCATTCCACCAGGACAACAGGTCATACATATCACTGGCCTGCTTGACTAAAACCCATCTCAGTGTTTTGCCATCCTGTGTTTTTGAAACCATTATTGGAACTTCCAAAAGAAGTGTGATTCCCTTCCGTAAGTATTTGGTCAAGAGAAATTGAATTATGTGGAGATATTGTACAGGACTATTGCTTTTGTATTTCCTAGGGACTGATTATGAATTTGGTGGTTCGGCCACTGGACTGCCAGTATGGCAATGGGGAGGCAGCCGCCAAGCCAGCATCCTCCCTACCACCGTATTATGATGTTCCCACCTGGCCAGCTGGTGGAAACAGTGCAGCAGCATTGGCTTTAGCTCTAAGGGAGAGCCAAGGCCAATGCCCACTGCACTGTCGGTTGCACCAACACACTCGGAATGTTCACTGTCATCACAGTAGACAGTGCACATTCCAAGTGTGCTGACAGGATTGGCTCTGCACTGCTCATGGCTGTAGCCCCGTCACTGCATTTCTACCTGCCTTTTTATGGCGGAGTCCCCTCCATGGACAGGCCAGTAGTTAGGCAAGTTATAATCAGCACCAGGGGTACCCACATCAGCACCGCCGTGCTTGACCTTGGCTTTCACTGCCACCAATGCACCAGGATCCATGATCTTGGCGGTGGCGGTGGTCTTGTGGATGTCCAACCATCAGCATCCTAATCTGGCGGTCGGACTGCAAGGATGCGGCAGTCAGACCTCCACTTAGCGTACATTGGTCCTATGGACCGCCGTACTCATAATCGGGTACTTAGGATATGTATTTGTAACGTCAATGTATTGCAGAGCCTTGATTACAGCAAAACATATATCACCTGTATTTGTGGAGTAAGATCGGGAAATTTGACACTTGTTTCTCACTGTTGGTCCTGCATGATTTTATTATCAGTAAAGCACTAAGATAATGTGCCAGTCTCCTACATCTGCTATTTTGTGTTAGAAAAACCTATAACATCTGCTTGGAAAAAAGTGATATGAAACAATGTAATGTTTTCCTTGGCTGTAAGTGTGTATTTTTGTGTGTTGATGTGTAAATCTGGTACCATAGGACAATACAGGAAACTAGGACTGCTGTAAGGGGAAGCAGGTATAACTTACAGGTAACCTTAGGAGCACACTTGAGGGGTGTAGTCCCTGTGCATACTTGCAGATGAGAGGCCACATTTACTACCCTGTCACGCAACTCAGTGAGGCACCTGTAGTTGCTGTGCTGCATTGCGTGACAAATAGAGAGGAAGAAAGCTACATATGTACAGAGAAATGGCTCCTCCCTCCCCCTAGCAATGCCCCACAACCAGGCTGCTGAGTGCCACATATACACCTTTGCTCTGTAGTGCAAGGGTGTCTGCTTGAGTCTAGCATAGATTTTCTGTACAAAATACTATGTTTAGGCTAACTTGAAACATTTCATATGTCGTATGTGTGCTGTACAGTGCGATACACATGCAAAGTCAGAAAAAAAGTTGAAATAAAAGTATGTAGCCTTTTAACACCTGCTTCAAAGTGGTGTTATTATCATTATTACTCAAAACTCTATCTTCTATTGTTATTATCAAAAAGCTTCAAAAAGCATAGGTGTTTGAATGGGAATGCCCATGTACCGCTCATGTAATGTCCCTCCCATGCAGGCAATGCAAAGCAGCTATTTTCATTAATTTTGGGCAATTTTCCAGCTCAAAGCAAGTTTTGCACTGGAAGGTTAGTCCAACATTAAAGGTTTTGTGCAGATTCAATTCACTTTTGTGACACAAGCCAAGCACAAAAGGTATGTAAATCTGTCCCGAGGTATTTTATGAGATAGATTTTTAAAATACTTTAAGAAAATGGAAAAAGGGAATGTTGGCAGATATGTGTCATAGAATAGTGATAAAATGCATTAATTTGTGTCTTTCATTTTTTCAATTCCTGCCATTACTCCCATGACTTAAGTGCTGTATAAGATTTGCTGGACATCTGACAAGCAAGGTGGCATGCTGGAGTTCCTAACCTTGGTGTTAATGCAGGAGATTCGTAATAGGCTGTATGCATACTCGAGGAGTCAGTGTAGTTCTTGTAGCACGGAGGCGACCTGGTTATCCAGTCCCAATTGCTTAATGAGTCATTCAGCTTCATGGGTGATGCTTTTAAGTTGTGTCAGGAAATTACCTGGGATGCCAACAATAATGACATTGCTTCCAACCAGGTGGGGTAGACCGTAGCTTGAAAGACTGTTGTGACTCAAGGTTCATGATGTATGCTTTGACACTATGAAGAAGAAACAATTGGCAATGCAGTCTGAAACTACTTCGTAATCTATATCTTGGAACTAAAATTTAAAGCAGATAGAAATTATCTGTCAGTTCAGGGATGATTCAGATACCATTCATTGAGGCAGCCTTTGGCTACAGCATGCGTGCATCCATCGAGTTGTATGTCAGAATATTATTTACGAAATATCAGTATATAAAATATTGTAGCCTAAATATAATATATATGTATGTACATATATATATATATATATATATATATATATATATATATATATATATATATATATACATATATATATATATATAAATAAATATATTGCCAGTGGGTATTTATAGTTAGGACCATGTTGACTTGCCTATATCTCTTGCTCCATTTGATGAATCTTAATGAAATTTTCCCAAAAGTGTTTCCGAGAATCATGTTGTACATGGGAAGTTTCAGGGTGATCTGTCAAGCGGGGCCGAGAAAAAGGTGGGTCAGAAAAAGTGCATATTCCATTATAATTCACTTAGGTATTTTATTTTAGATGCAAGTACAGCCTGAACCTCTTGATGGATTTACAGCAAATGTGGCAGAAAGGTGCCTCCTAGTCCAAAAAGAGTGTTTTTTGCTATCTGGTGTAAATACGTTCCATAGTTTTTAAGATATTAAAAGAAAAAGAAATTTAGACGTGAAGGATTCGCAAATAATACTGAGCTCGTGCAAGGAAATACGGAGTTCTGATTGGCTGCCAATACTTCAGCCAGGAAAGTATTGGCAGCCATCTTGGTGCTCGGCTTCAGCTAAGTCCCACAAAAACATATAAAAGAAAAGAAAAGAGGCCAGGGTAGGGATACCCTGACCCCTTAGGTCTGGTGCTGTGGTCTCAGAGGAACCTCCACAGGTCAAAACAGCATTAAAAAAAAAAATCACTTTGAGTTGTAGCAGATCTGTGGATCTAGTGGAAATGAGAAAAATAACAAACAAACGTGGGCTCCAGCGCTTGTTCTAATGAAGCCCCTGAGTTGGCCAGGTCCCATGGGCATGTTGAAATAAAGGACGGGGTGCACGAGGTCCCTCTCCTAGGGCATTTTTATGTCCAGTCGACCCCCACCTCCCCAGGGCTTCATTCATAATGAGTGCAGGGAAGCCGCATGCCCCCACAGTTGTGGGGACTGCTACCTCCCTGGGGCTTAAATGATAATGAGTGCGGGGTGGGCAGCACGACCCCCTACACAGCCCCAGGGACCGTCACCTCCATAGGGCTTAAATGATGAGTGTGTGGGGTGCTTTGTGGCCCCCCCAAAGTCCCGGAGACTGCCACCTCCCCACGGCTTAACATTTTAATTAAGGGGAGCTGCACACCCCTGCATACCCAGAGACTGCCACCTCCCTGATGCTGAATTTAAAGAAAGAAGGGGGTCATTGCATGCCCTGGGGACCATCACCTCCTTGGGGCCACTTCACATTTGAGGGGAGCCCTGTGACCCCCCTCAAGGAGCCAATGATGGCCCTGGGGACCACTACCCCTCCCCAGGGCAGGCTCCTGCTATGTCCTGAAGTTCCCACCCCCGGGACCTAGCTGTTTGCTCCGACTTGACAGGAGCTTTAACAGGTCCTGCCAAACAGATCCTGCCTTCAGAAAGCGGAGTTTACATCTGTTTCCCTGCACCCAAATATGCATGTAGGGAAACAAATGAAAACATTGCTCACGCAAGCAGAGAGCTGCTATTTAAAGCAGCTTCCTGCTTGTTGGAGCAATGTCGTCTCCTGTACGATGCAGGAGTCAGCTAGAACTTCAGGGGCTTTCAGACTCCCCCTGCGGTCATGTCAGTCTCTCATTCTCTCTCTCTCTCTTCCATCCTATAATGGGATGGAAGAGAGAGAGAGAGATTGTTATTGCAATGGTCTTGCCGTAGAATGACTTCAAAGAGTCAGACTAGCAAGATGTTTGGGATGAATGCTATAGTTATGTTTGAATGCAGAGCAGAGCAGAGTCACTTCTGGCCTAATAGGAAAGGTCAATCACATGTGTGGGTTGACTGTGATAGGTATATCTGGAAACATCACATTAAGTAGTCACCTATGGCCTAAATATTGAGGTCACAAACCTTCATACTGAAAGTTGAGTATTCTATTCCGTGGTCAGGTTCATACTGAAAAGTGATTTCACTCTTTCTCCTAGACAAATACTTTTCTTTTCAATTTGTCCAGAAATATCTCATTCTAAGTATATCATTCATCAAAGCCTAAAAAACTCTCTCTCTCTCTCTCTCTTTCTCTCTTCAATCTCTTTCTCCCACTCAGACCCTTACAAACCCACTCACTGACCCACTCAGGCACTGACACACCCACTCACAGATCCATTCAAACTGTTGCATATCCACGCAAAGACCCACTCAGACCCTCATACACCCACTCAGACTCTCACACACCCATTCACAGACCCACTCAGACACTGACGCACCCACTCTCACACTCAGACAGATACTCTCACACCCAGACAACCTCTCACACCTACTCTCGAACCCAGAGTCAGACCTTTCGGCCTTGCACGGCGTGGATTTGGGTGGTTATTGGGGATGGCTTTAAAGAGGTCAGACGGTTGTGAGGCTGTCCTTTAAATGTCCAGGCCCACATATCTACTAATAATACCAATGAGTTTTGCTAGGAGATTGACTGATGATTACAGAGAGGTAGTCAAACCACTATATGCAATTTTAAATGGCGTACTAGAGAGATATTCTCCTGATACCCCGAGTGACTCAGAATTATGTTCACTAATGAATCTGTTCCTGATATTTTCCAGACTGTTTCAGAGGTCTGTTGTTGACCAGCTATAATCACACATAACCCAGTTTCATATAGTACATCAACTCAGAGTTCAACTTCTCATTATATCCAGCTTGGCTGAAACATCTGCATTTGGTAATACACAGGCTTGCTAAGAGTCAGTGAGAGTTCTGATTTTTGTAATCATTAAACCAGTCATAGCCAGGTTTACTGAGACCCTCTCGAAGTGACACACAGATTTGCAGGAGCTCTGATTTTGAATGTCAGAACCCCAATCCTCATCAGATAGTGCTTATAATATTCAGAATTAGGTGGCCATTTAGACCATGGTGGGTAGCTCAAGGGGGCATAGCCAAGATGGCAACCGGAGCGGCAGCATAATCTGCAGCTCCATCCCGGCTGTGCAAAATCTCCTGTTACATTAGCGATCCCCGATTTATATCGGTAGATCGCATATCTCCCTGCTGACCTGGCCCCACTGGAGAATTCCCAAGAATCATAGCCCGTGCGGAGGCTCCGCTGGGATGGATGGCGGTGCACGGGGCCTCAGTCGGGCCGATTGGCAGAGGGGCCCGTGGTGCGGAGGAGAGGCACTGCTGGGGGAGGCACGTGCCTGGCACAGCGGATGCTAGGGACGCCCTCCGTCTGCCTTGCGCCGATCCAGCCACTTGTGGGGGTCCCTCGCTCTGTACTGGGACCTGGACGGAGCTGCAGAACGGGCCGAGCACGGCAGTGGAGGGGTGCCATGAGGAGCGGCCGACTGATCGGCGGTACGCATCGAGCCGCACTGCGCTGCACTGATGACATGGGCCTTGGGGCATATGATTTGATGTGATCCTTGGCGGAGACTGCCAACCGTGGGACTACTGGCTGGAGGGCACATGAGGAAGGTGCTACATCACTGAAACACTCCATGGCTCGAGGGGTCTGAGCGGCTGCTGGATTTGTCATCGGAACGGGGGAGGCCTCAGATACCGGGCCCTACATCTATCCCTGTTGCCTACCGGGCTTATAACCAGCACAGGGAGCGTTGACCAGAGCACCAGGCACTGCCTTCAGTCTCTGAGAGGAAGACTGAACTTTGTCCAGTTGGATACCTGGTGGGAGTGTACGTGGCAAAGAGACCTCGGAAACCTGCTGCAACTGTGAGCATGCAGCCACAAAATCCTATGCATTGCATGATCTCTTTCTCGTACCATTGACCTGCGGGAATGCAAGTTTGCTGCAGTGACCAAATGGGCAAATCAAAATTGCCAAAAGCACCTTCTGGGGCCAAGAGTATCCCGGACGCTCCAACTATGGAGCAAGACTCGACTGCTCAGGCGTTGCAGCAGATGGAAATTACACTGCGCAATCATACTTCCGAATTTGAGAAGGGTCTGCAAGCTATCATTGAAACCAGAACTACTCTTGAGTCAAAGATTGGAGCAGTGGTAGCGAATGTCGGGCTACTCAGAGCCGATCAACGTGTGTTGGCGGACCGGGTTTCGAATCGGAAAGTGCACCACCAGAGACCAATGCAACCATACCTCCAAACAGGAACACACAGAATACCAGATGTAAGTCTAATACACCACTCCACTCAGAACAAATATGGAACATGGCACCTAGCAATTAACTAATGTGCATGATTGACACATGTCCCTACATTCCTTTGCAGCTGACCAAGGTTATGGCATCCAGCCATGGGTCATGACACTTTTGGGAAAATCCTACAATGGATTCAGAATGGGCCTCCAATGAAGCCCACATAAGAACCAGAAATGTAATTGAATGAATCAAGGTTCAGGTGCCTACATCTTACAGGAGGAGGACAGTTATGTGCACCACCCCTTGTCTGCAAAATGATCCTTGTGTGTGCGATTTTGCAAAATATTTGTGTACGCACACATCTCCTCTGGGATGACCAAGTAGATGTCTCCAATGAGGAGGATGACAAAAATGGTGTACAGCTGGAGGAGGGAGAACAACAAAACACTGCCGCTGGAGTAGGTAGAAGAGAACTAATTGTGCAAAATGTTTTCACATAGAACTGTAATCCAAGAATCACAATGTAAATAATTCAATAAAATCACGTAAACTCACAATGTACATGGCGTACTCTTTTACACCATTGTATACCAATTGTATCTTGTCCATATGTCAGAGAGCATGACAACACCACAACAGTTGTAAACAACGTTGGGACATAGGCCTTGATTTAAGAGGACAACATAACTGTGCAACATAACTGACAAACATCTTACGCTAATGTGGCCCAACTATGCAAATATCTAAGCAGCAGAAACTCATAGTGGCGCAAGTCAGACATTGTACCACTTTGTGACACCTTGTGCTACAAAATGCCTGCGACAGGCATTACGTAGTCAAGGGGTGTGTGCAGCTGGTAAGGGGGCCCAAAATGGTACAGTGGATCCTAACAAAAACAACTGTGCCATATATTGCTGCTACTTTTGACACCTGTTCAGAGCAGCTGTTTAAAGGGGGCACAGAATTGGTACCAATGGGACTCTGGGTACTGTTCATACTTAGGGCCTAAATCTTAGCTTGGACCCTGAACAGTACATCAATTGCATCAAATACCTCATAAGCTATTGTCCCCTACCTTGTCCCATGGTGTGGAGACTGTAAAATACACATGGTTGTGGTAGGGAGATGCTGAAGGGGGAATGAAAAGTTGCCCTGCACTGGCTTCTACACCACTTTACTTTGATCTGCCCCATTGTCAGGAACAATAAACTTCTCCTAAATAATTCACTACCACATGAATGTGTTGGTGGAATGTAGGCAATGTCTGTGGCTAATATAATGTACTTTGTTGTACACCTATCACACAAGTGTGTTGGCTTGACGTATGCCTGTAGCAATCCAGGAAATATACGTGAAGCCTGCTGTACATATGTATGGGCTACGAAGGAAAAGGCTAGCAAGTACATACAATGGCAGGTTTATGTCTGCTAGTTGACCTAGTTAAGTTTGAATGACAATATCACATGTGAGTACTGAGAACATACTTCTCAGTGCTACTCACATGTATTAGCAAGAGAATGACATACAGGAGCCAATGCACACAAATGTCTAGGTGTATCACATCCAATCAACTCACAATGTACATGTAAGTCAAGCAATGTACTAACAAGTCACAGACCCCTGACAATTTGTATATGTAAAGAATGACATAGAAAGCTTGATTGTGTCATTCCCTCTACTCATAGCTGACATGAGTAATCATAGTACCAAAATACACTCATTGGGAAAGTTACGTAGGTTGTGGAAAGCAGCTTTGATTAGTCTCAGCATGCAAAACTCACTTTTTAGCAAGCCTAGAAGCTAGTTGTGATTGGCTTAGTTGAATGTCAGGTGGCAGGAGGGTCAAGACGCTGCAACCACCCTAAGAGGTGCAGTGGTGGCGGCATGGCAAAGGAGAATAGTGAAACACTTGAAGTGAAGGTGCGAATCAAAACATATAACGCCTAGTCTGAGACATCGTCCTGATTACCCGAACACATCTTGAGACCCATGGGGAGATGAGAGGGGCTCGTGGGATCGTAAATGTGGCACTCGATATGCACCTAAAGCATCTTGTGGGTGGGCTGGGAGCAGGCTGCGATGGTCTTAAATCGATAATTGGGAACGAGATTGAAACAGAGGATATGAGACACCAACTCGCCAGAAGGCGATTGTGATGCATGCTAATTAGCAGTATGTTTGGTTTGGGCAACGGGCACTATGGGCAGTTGGTGAGGTGGGCAGTTTGGAATCTGCAGTGCAGTGTGGCAGGGAGGGGGGAGTGATGATTGCAGTGCGGTAATTGGATAGTTTGTTGCAGTTAATGTTTAGGCAAGATACATATGACCAGTCAACATAGCTGGGCACACAGGATATTCACTCTGACAGTCTGAACCCCAACCAGCTTAGGGTCGGCACCTCCCGTGTGCGGTCATTTAACCATACAGTGGGATGTCCAAAGTTAGTATGCCAACCTTAAGCATAGTATCCTGGAATGTCAATGGCCTAGGTGACAAAGTAAAATGGAGAGTGGGCCCCCAGTACATCAAACCAGATGGTTCTCCTACAAGAGACTCACCTCCTAGGTAGTAGGTGTAATGCCCTTCACCATTAGGGAAATAAAAATGCTGCTAAGGTGGGCCATAGCACCTCCTCTAGAGGAGTAGTGATGTTTGTGAGTAGAGTGCTGCCCCTGGTCATTTGGCAAATATGGCCTGATCTGCTGGGTCGGTATGTGATGCTCTCTGGGACCTGGGAGGGGAGCATCTTAAACATACCTTCAGTAGTTATCACAACATGACTTCACGACTCGGTACTACCAGCCCTAACCCCTATGTGCCACATGTAGCAAAGTTCAGATTTGCGACTCGCAAATTGCGAGTCAGAGCGTCTCGCAATTTTCCTACATCCTACATCACACTGCGAGTCGCAATCAGGAAGGGAACACCCCTTCCTAATTGGGAGTCGCAAACCCGTTTTGCGATTCAGTAACAATGTTACTGAATCGCAAAACTGGGTTTGTGCATCTGGAAGTGCTTTTTGGACGTCGCAAACAGCCAAGTTGGCTGTTTGTGAGGTGCAAAAAGCTACGTACATTTGGCCCCCTGGGATACACAGTCTTCCAGATGGGAAAGTGATTGTGTGAGGGAACCTCAACGCAACACCGAGTAACAGCATTCACCAACACCTCCCCATGCCCCTGGGCTCAGTCAGACAACCATTAGCAGACTTCCTCACTGCCCAGGGACTAGCAGATGTATGGTGTACCCTTACGCCAGCAAGCCAGCACTTCATCCTTTTTCTTTGGAGTGCATGATAGTCTCTCCTGAGTTGATCACTTTCTCATGCTGACTCACCAGCTATTAAAAATCAGTGAGGCCACTAACTTAACCAGGGGTATTCCTGACTATTCTCCCCTGTGGCTGGTATATGATTGGGCCGAGAGGTCAAACACTGCCCACATCATATGAAGCCATTGGTATCTTGAAGAGCCAAACATTAGAGAATGGATGTTAGCCGCAAAAAACCATTATTTTCAGGTAAACAGCACATCAGTCGAGTCTCCCCTCACGTTGTGGGTGGCCTATGAGACAGTACTCAAGGGGGTGGGTCTCACCATGATGGGGCAAGGGAAACAACTAAAAAGGGACAAAATTGAAGGCTCTTGAATGTGAGTTTTAATTCCTTGAGGGCACCTTACCTGATCAGGAGGGATCAGAGGGAGCCCATATTCTAGTCCTGAAGCAAACTTAATACTGAGACGTTGCCTAGGAAGCTGTGACTATGTACCATAGAGCAACACAGCACAACCTCATTGTAATGGGGGACACAACAGGAAAAATATTGGCCTGGCTGGACAGGTATGAGGCAGTGGCAAGATGAGTTCCGGGGATCCGGAAGGAGTCAGGGTAACTTGCTAGTAGTGGACAAACTATAGCCCAAATGTTTGGCCACAACTGTGAGAAAATCGATTATGTAAGGTATTTCACCACAAAAAACCAAGCAGGAGAGCTCCTGGGTGATATTTCACAACAAAGCCTCAGTACAGAGGATAGGGAAGCCTTAGAAGACACACTTCCTCTGGAGGAAATTGTAAAAGCCATCAGGGATGTGAAGCCCGCCAAATCATCATGGCCCAACAGGGTAACAACGGAACCCTAGAAGTTGACAGTCACTTAGCTTGCCTCACATCTGAAGCAGATGTATGAGAAGAGACAGAAGGGGTGAGTACTCCTCTTAGACCAGTGTCAGGTTCCGTAGTGGTCATCCACAAAGAAGGGAAGCACAGGGAGGACAGTATCTGTACAGTGGGTCTACAGAGAAGACACAGTTCAGAAAAATATCAATAACCTAACCAAGCATCCAAGGAATAACCACAACGATTTTTGGCAAATCATGTAGAACAATTGGAACTGATGAGACATGCCCTACACAAACAAACTGCCATTCCCCAATATATGATAGGGCAAGCCTGACATCAAGTATCTCAAAGGTAACAACATTTACTTGGCCATGGGATCACAAATGTGCAGGTGTATCTCCATAGCACACTGTGCATCGCAGTGCAGATGATCCATCATGAGGATGGCAGATCACCACACAGTGCCTCCTCAAACAACTGAGTATGCTACATTGACCCTTGACACAGTCAGGTGCCTGCTGATTGCGCAGTGAACTGGGCTGAGGTGACCACAGTCAACCGGTGTTCATGCATGCAAGAATGGCCCTTTATGGCCATTCTAATTGCAACAGGAGCAGTGATGTCTAGGGTATCATTTCTGCATGAGAGCACCCCTGCCATACAGATTGTATTCAATTTCATCAATCTGCCAATAACATCTATGTTTGAGTAATTGATCTTTGAAAATATATGTTGTTAACACAACATACCTAAATGTATCCATGCATGTCTCAGCTAGGTGGACCAGGATTGTTGCTGTCATTTTGTGGATTGACAAATGAGTACAATTTACTCCTTAAAATGTGTAAGTGTCACATTATAACTTACAACTAATCATGACCAGTACAAATGTGCCTCCATTGTGAAACATGTTTTACACAGATATGAGTACACAGCTTTGGAACAATGGCCTACATATAAAATAGCTGGATTAGAGATTTGGTATGTGTCCAATCCCTAAACACACCACTGTATCATGTAGCACTTATCATACTTGATACATATATTATCACACAAAAACATGTCACAGATATACCTACAATGACACGTTAGCACACCATCTCCAACATTTTGCATGCATGGGGAATCATACGTTACATGTGTTCCTCTGCATCATTGAGTCTGCTCCTTACAACACACCAGAGCACATACATGCACTCACATTTTACAGGATCTTAAGCCGGCCTTAGTCAAAAGCATCCTTTGCTAAAGATTTGTTAAGAGTTAGAAATGGGTTCTTTGGTTGGCCGTCAGGTTACCTCCTGTCTAGCAAGGACCCTCACTCTAGTCAGGGTACAGGGGAATCGCTCTCAGTTAACCCCTGCTCACCCCATGGCACAAGAAGGCAGGCTTAACTTCAGGAGCAATTTGTAAAGTATTTGTACCAACACACACAGTAACTCAGTGAAAACACTACAAAATGACACAACACAGGTTTAGAAAAATAGGTAATGTTTATCTAAACAAAACAAGACCAAAACAACAAAAATCCAACATACACAAGCCAAGTTCTGAATTTTAAAAATAATAAGAGTGTTAATCCTTAGAAAACAGTGAGAATGCTGTTATTTCATAAAAGTACCTGGGTATCATCAAAATAAAACACGGGTGATTGTGCATCGAAAACGGCCAGCAATGCATCAATTTCTCACCCACAATCAAGAATGGTGCGTAGTTCCTCCTCCGGTCAGGTCAGCATTGCGTTGTTTCTTCTCTCCGGCAAGCTAGTGATGCGTTGATCCAGACGGAGACCTCGGGTCTGTGCCCAGCATTGCTGCGTTGAAATCCGATCGCATGGTGTCAATAAACTGTGCTGCATGGGGGCTTAGGTCGTTAACAGCAGCTGCAGCATGTGTTGCGTGTCATTTATCAAGAGCAAGGTAGGTGGTGCATCCAAAGTTTCACAGTGGTCTTTGTTTGGATTTCTGTCCTTTTCCACCAGCTGCACCTTTCAAGGGCCCAGAGACAGGTTAGGGCACCACTTGGCAGGCAGGACTCTTAGCAGAAAGTCCAAGTGCTGCAGAGAGAAGTCTTTGTTGTCCCCGAGACTTCAACAACAGGAGGCAAGCTCAGTCGAAGCCCTTGGAGATTCTTCACCAGTGGAAAAGTCACACAAAAGTCAGTCTTCTTTCAGGCAGAAGCAACTACTGCAGGCCAACCCAGCAAAGTGCAGTCACAGGCAAAGGGGCAGTACTCCTCCTCCAGCTTCTCCAGCTCTTCTTCCAGGCAGAGGTTCCAGAATTAATCTGATGTTCAGGGGTTTGGGGTGCTCTTCTTATACCCCTTACTGCCTTTGAAGTAGGCTTACTTCAAACAGAAGTCTGTGTTGTCTTGAAGATCTTGCCTTGCCCAGGCAAGGCCCCAGACACACACGAGGGGGTTGGAGACTGCATTGTGTGAGGGTAGGCACAGCCCTAAGTGTAAGTGACCACTCCTCCCCTCTCCTTAGCCCAGATGGCCCTTCTGAAGGCTACACCCTAGCTCCCCTTGTGTCACTGTCTACAGGAAAGGTGCAAACAGCCCAACTGTCAAACTGACCCAGACAGGTAATCCACAAACAGGCAGTCACAGAATGGTTTAAGCAAGAGAATGCCTACCTTCTGAAAGTGGCATTTTCAAACACAAAATCTTAAAACCAACTTCACTAAAAGATGAATTTTTAAATTGTGAGTTCAGAGACCCGAAACTCCATATTTCTATCTTCTCCCAAAGGGAATCTGCGCTTTAAGGCTATTTAAAGGCAGCCCCCATGTTAACCTATGAGATAGACAGTGAAAACCGAATTTGGCAGTATTTCACTTTCACGACATATAAAACACATACGTACATGTCCCACTTTTAACATACACTGCACCCTGCTCATGGAGCTACCTAGGGCCTACCTTAAGGGTGTCTTACATGTATAAAAAGGGAAAGTTTAGGCCTGGCAGGTGGGTACACTTGCCAAGTCGAATTGGCTTTTTAAAACTGCACACACAGACACTGCAGTGGCAGGTCTGAGGCATGTGGGTGGCACAACCAGTGCTGCACTCCCACTAGTAGCATTTGATCTACAGGCCCTGGGCACCTCTAGTGCACTTTACTAGGAGTTACTAGTAAATCAAATATGCCAATCATGGATAAGCCAATGTATAAATATTATTTATACAGGGAACACTTACACTTTAGCACTGGTCAGCAGTGGTAAAGTGTCTAGAGCAAACAAAACTGCAAAAACAGAGTCCAGCACATAGAAACAACCTATGAAGTAGAGGCAAAAAAGTTAGGGAAGACTATACCAATGATGCCAAGTTTAGCAGGTCTGATATGCCGAAACATGTATGACACATGGGCCTTCCCATCTTATGTTGTGAACAGTAATGTACAGTCGGAATTCTAACATGACAATGTGGTAGACCCACAACATAAGTAGCATCCCATATGTACACTCAGTACACATGTGTAAACGTGTGTGTCGAAGAGTCTCCATACACAGGCACATTTTCAAATAGTATAAGTCCTCATATGCATCACACACACATACATATATATGGTAATACATTTCTATGTTACTGGTTCACAATAAAATGCATATGCACACACATGTAGCCATATCATACAAACTGCATAGATGCATAGCCCCTGTAACAAGGAATGTAAAAGTGGGTGCACTGTCAGGCTTCCCACCAAAATCCACACGTGGCCATTTTGCGTCCACAATGTTGATGGATATGGTACATCTCCATACAGCGCAAATCACTAAAATGACACCTGGCACCATGCGCATCTGAACTGTCTTCCTGTCTCAGCCTTCCCTCGAAAATCCACGCATGCCCGGTACCACTGGCCTACAAACAACGCAAATTCCAAAAATGACACCTGGCCTCTGCGCGTCAATTACAAGTGGACAGGCCTTATCAGCCTCCATGAAAAAAAGTCCATGCATGGATGTCATGCGTAAAAAAAAAGACGCATATCAGAAAACATGATGTATACGCCCAGGAAGTGATGTAACAGGACTTTCTTGCTGCACTCATGGTAAAGTGAATTTACTTTCACTTTTACTTTACAGTCTATTCTGTCTGTGGTTGAGAGAGGTTGTGTGGAGCTGGTGTTGGTTGAGGAGTGGTGGTTGCTGAGAGTTTTGTGCTGTGTCCTGTTGCTGTTCAGTCCATTTTGTTCTTTTTTTGTAAGTTTTGTGTAGTGGTATAGTCCTGTCATTGTATTTGTATTGTTGGGTGTTAGTCTTGGGGTAGTATAGTGTGTTGGGGTTAGGTGGACTTATATATTTTTTGGGGTATTTTGTTGCTGTGGAGAGACACAGCAGGATGCCTGGCAAGTGAAGGGAACAGTGCACGGGTCCAGAGGAACTAGGTGGGTTCATTTGGTTAGTGTGTCACTACCTCCCCAATATGTTGAAAATGGATGGCTGTGTAATCATGGGCTACCCTACGGAGGCCAGAAAGCTGCCTTGGGGGAAAATCCTGTTCCAGCTGTGCAGGATCTTCAAGGTGGAGCACACAGACCACCAGATCAAGCACGGGTGGGCAGACCTCATTACCAGGGAAGGCGATCTCCTCGATCGCCTGGTGGTATGTAAACCTGTAACACTGCTACATCCTCCGTTGCCTGTGTATGACAGTAAATGTAAATTAGCACTTGTATAGCGCACTACTCACCCGTTAGGGTCTCAAGGCGCTGTACTCATACCGCTATGGAACCCCTCCTGGCTTTTCCCTGTGAGGCGCCCACTCCTGAGCAGGGTGAAGCCAGGCATCCAAGCGCTGTTGGGGCCGTTGTGGAGATTAAGCAAGCTATTGCCCAGAGTTGCAGAGTGGGACCCATGAATTAGATTAGGCACCGAGGCGAGAATTATCTGGTCAAGGGGAATTGAGCCTAAGACCTGCCGAAGCAGGACTTGAACCCTGGTCTTGAGCCAGATCTCTGCCTCAGGGTCTGCCGCTCTAACCATTGAGCCACACTTCTCCAACAGTAGGGCATAAGGATAACTTTAGCATGTCATGAGAAAGGTGAGGACATCAAGGGACAGATTTAAGGAAAGTGGTGCTGCACCCAGGGCAGTGCCACTTTCGTTGCACCCCTTAGCACTCCCCTACCGCCACCATGTGTGCACTGCATTCAAGTTACAGTGCACCATGGCACACGTTAGGGGGCAATTGTGTTATAATTCTTGATGCTATTGATGTACTGTTAAGGGTTATTTCCATTAATTTGTCAAAAACCCTGACCAGTACATAGTGGGCCATCAACATATTGGCCCTCATTTTAACATTGACGGTAATAACCACCTACCGCCGTGGTGACGGCCTCCGCCATACCAACGCGGCGGTGACCATCCGTCTGCCAGATTCTGATCACTGCCTGACTTCCGCCACAATAAGGGTGGAAATCCAACAGTCTTCATACTGGCAGACGGTGGTGACCTGGCGCTGCTACCATCTGCACCGCCCCACCAGTAGAAGACCGCCAGCCATATTTTGAGTTCTGCTGGTGAGGCGCTGCTGGCAGTAGCAGCGTCACTTCCCGTTCTCTGCCGGACAACCTCCTTGTCCAAGGTAAATTGGGTATCCAACATGGGAACGTGTTCGTGTGTGTGCATTTATGGGATTGGGGTGAATGCGTGTATTGGAGGCAGTGTGGGATGTTTGAATCGTGGTAGAGGGGGGTGTCAGGTGAGTGTTGGGGGTGGGGGAGCCACCTACCAGTGACAGGGAAGGAATTCCTTGTCACCTAATAGGGCCTACCCCCATGGTTTTCATGGCATTGCTAACGCCATGGAAAACCATGGCGAAAGGCCAGCTCATAATGCCACCGGTGGTACTCTGTCGGCTGCCGGGTTGGAGATTGACATCTCTGGCCTGGCGGCTCATACCACCATGGCGGTATGAGTGGAGAAGTGGCAGCTTGGCTGCAGCCAACCCACCACACTCATAATGTGGTGGTATGAACTACCAGCCTTTTGGCGGTAATACCGCCACATTAACCCTTGCGGTCAAAAGACTGCCACGGTTAAAATCAGGGCCATAATGGTGTGCCCCCTTTTAACACATGCTCTAAGCAGGTGTTAAAATGTGCAAAACAAATTGAAGCTAAATGTCCATTTAGGTTTTAATATGGCATTTCTTCAGCTCCCCTACAGGCAAATGCCCACTTTGCATACATAATGGCTGGGGCAGGCATAATGCAGCGGAAAGGGTGATAAAGTTACACAATGCATGCATTGTGCCACTTTGTAAGCCTATGGGCAACATTATGCCTACGTCATGCATGATGTATGCAAGGAGGCCTTTCCCCTATTGGGGGGGACAATTAATGAAAGTCACAAAGAAAAAAGAGAGACATTTTTGTGTTAATCATTATCTTAGATATGGCACACACATGGTGGTGGTAGGGTGGTGCTTAGGGGTGCAATAAAAGTGGCGCTGCACTGGGAGCAGCAAAACTTCCCTATTATCTGCCCCTAAGCTTTGCATAATTAATAGTGTCCTGTCCCCCTGTAAGTGTGACGTATAAATCAGAGACATGTATGTATGGGTGAGTCACATTGCTATATATGTTTTAGGGTGCTACCTATATCTGTCTGACTGACATGTTGTAGGTGGCAGTGGGTCATTCCTGACACTAAGTGGACTAGGTCATTCAGCTAAACAAGTGTAATGTGTAACAGTTGTTCATGCTAATCTTTGTGCACAAATCATAAAGCTATGTTTTCCTGTCATGTTTTGCAGGAGGACCGCTACACTAAACCATAGGAGAGGTTTCCACTTTTGAAGACCCCGATGCAACGAGTAAGTGTCACCTTGTATGTCATATGTGTACATCCAGTGTTGTGTCTGAGAGGGTTTGATGTGAATTAAACCAGGTACAAATGGCATGTGTGTCAGTTTAGACACCATCCTCTATCTTTGGGTTTTGACATCATGTCTGATGGCATGCTGAGGATGTGGAATATATAGAATGCTGCACAGGTGCCAATGTGTGCTGCCATGGATTAGTAGGTCTCATGAAATGTTTTTTATGGCCAAAAACACACTGATGTAAGTCACAAAATGTGTCAGAGGTGCTGGCTTTTTGCAATGCTTGGATGTGGCAAAGATATGTTTCACAGCACGCGTTCCAGCACTGTGTGCCACATGTTGCACAAATTTAATCAGGACATGGTATAATATATGTACCTGAGTAGAGCTCTCCAGGGACCTTTTTCAGGGAGACACTTGCACCACCGGTACTTCACTGCTCTTCAATAATGAAGTACGGCACCGGATGTACAAGGAGCTCTTTTGAGAAGGACAAAAGTCAATGAGTACACACTGGGCTTTGCGCTCTTCTCCAGATGGATGTGGGACAAGTCCATTGATTGTAGAAAATAAGATGTATGCAGATAAAACAACAGGTTTTAGCCATCATGATAGTTGTGAGCAAGCATGATCACATCAGGTGTGTATGAAATGTGCATGGTGAATGTATACCTGATAGTTAGGAGGTTTATCTAGTTTGCACACAGATGGGGCAGATACAAGTAAACAGCTGCTGCACCCAGTGTTGTGCCACTTCTTTTGCGGTCCTTAGCTCCCCCCATTGGTCACTGTGTGTGTGCTGTATATGATATATGGTGCACCATGGCCATGGGTATGTGCCAATTGTGGTTACCATCTTGATGGAAATTATGTACTATTCATGGTTAGTACAAGAGAATCTATTGCTAACCCTGGACTGTACATAGGGGCTCATTGTGGACAATGGTGTGCCCCCTTTTAATTCCAGCTCTGAGCTGGCATTAACCGTAGGAAAAACAAAATGAGGCAGCTGAATCTCTTAGATTGCAGTTCACCATTTTGGCAGCCACCCTAATAGTGTAACGCAACCTTTGCAAACATCATGCCTAGCACAGGCCTAATGTGAGGCAAGGGGTGACAAAGTGGCACAATACAGGCATTGCACAAATTTGTTGATATTTTGCTAACCATTTGGCCTTCTTGTGCCTTTTTAGATTCATATTGCCTACGACACTAATGTGGTGCAAGAAAGCCCTAGACCATTTCACATCATGGCCCTAGTGTGCAACTTTGGAGAGCTATTATCCCTGTGACATGTAAAAAATACTGTAGATGCTTGCTAGGCAGATTCATATGGATTTGGGTCTTGCCCTTGTTGCCTTACTGGTTGACAACATGTGTCATCAGAAAATGCTGTTTACAATGAATGAATGCTTGTTCTTCCTCCACCCAACACAGTTACTGATGACATATTGTGATGTTTTAGCAGCCACAATTACTCCAGCCCAGAAACAAAAATTCGCAAAATGTGTAGATTGGTTACGACATACTTGCAAGGTCCAGGCTGGTTACAGGGCAATGGCAAGAAGATACAGTATAGAAAAGTTGTTCGGGTATGGAAGGCCTTCACTAATGGTGGAGCAGCTCAACAGCCTACAACTACCTCAACTAAAGGAGTGTCCTCAGCACCCAGAGTCCCTGGTGCTCCTTCAGGTCTGGCACCCTCAACATCTGCAGCACAACAGACAGCACCAGCACCACAACAGCCACCACCATCTGCCACGGGGTCCAGCTTCTAGGCAAAAATGCATAAAGACATGGCCGAGGTTTGCTTAGTGTAGGTTAGTGAGGAGGTTAGGTTTTAATAGGTTGTGTTCTAGGAACCAATAAATCCTGTTTTGTTTTCACAATTAGGTGTCCATGATGATTGACTGTCTGGGTGTTCTCATGCCTGCACTGGCCAAGTTGTGGAAATGCCTTAGGGTATACATTCATTATTTATTGACATCCCCAATGAACAAGGAGCTGTCTGATTAGCAGTGCTATGACATCAGCTACTCAAGACAGTTTTCAGAGCAGTTCCTGACACTCTGATTGTGTATGATTACAACATCTTTTATAAGTAATGATGCAACATCAATTTACATTGCTAAGGTCTGTCACAATCATTTTAGAAAGGTTTTGCACATTAAACTCCACCTTATTTGTGGTATGGATACTGGCACACTGACAGCTGCCTGCCACAGTCTTAAATATGCTTTTCAGTGCCTCACATATTTGTTGTATTGGTACATTTGTCTGGGAAATTTCCTGATACTTGAGTTCTGTACCATTCATGCCATATGCCAACTTGCATGGATATATGTTCAAAACATGCTTGGGAGGCTCAGTAAGGTGTTTGTAGTCCGCAATACTATTGGTCACCTTTATAATGTTTAAGTCCTAGTGTGTGCCTTTGTGTATGACAGTAAGCCAAACATATCATTTGGTTCTGTTCTCACTGACATTGCTTCACACAATGCAGACATTTATATGAATTCATTAAACACTGAAGAAAATGCATGATACATGTGATTATGGTGTTTTATTTACATGTGCAAATTTATTTTCAAGTGCAGTGCAATGCCCAGCTCACTGACCCCATGAGAGTTCCTGAGCCATTTGATGTACATTCAGAGTCTAAGGGTGAGGGTCATGTCATGAGACATATGTAGGAGAAGCGTTCATTAGTGAGGTGTCAAAATTGACAATAGGTAGGAATAGAGACAATGACAATCCATAGAAGATAAGTCAACAGTGGTTGAATAAAGAGGGCACATTGCCAGCTGTCACAACTCTGACATGATCCTAAGCACAGAACTAAGGAGCTACTGTCCATGTGGCACAGATTGGTGCTACCAGGAAGTTTTACGTGTGAATGTTGTTCCTTCCACATCTTCATCCTGTGATGTGTGCGGTGCCTCCTGTGCCATAGGTGGTGCTGTTGTTGAAGTTGAGGGGGCCACACAAACATCAGGGGATAGAGATGTGGAATCAAAGGTCCCGGCAGCTGCCGTTTGTGGGAACACAGAAGGCATCACTGCAGCAAGGAGGAACTGCCGATTTTTCAACATCTTAGCTATATCACAGTGATAAGCAGCCATGTTTTCATTGAGGGAGGCCACTTCCTGCTGTATGGACTCCAGGGCATTTTGTATAGACCCCAACCTGTCACCTATCATGCTGCTGCCACTTTGGGACGGCAAGTGTTCAAGCCTCTGTCTCATGACAGCAACTATGTCGGCCAGAGACTGCTAGAGTCCACGTACAGGGAGTGGGTCCCTCTGATGGCAGGTTTTCATTCAGATTGAGGCAGCTTTGTACCTCCACTAGGTTGCTTGCCATGGTCTCCATCCCCACCCTTACCGGCTGTGCCAGCTCCTGCTGTACTTCTACCACTGTCCTCTGAAAGGTGATGTCTGGGTCCTCATAGTCCAAGGCTGTGGCAGGACTGGTTGGTGCTGTGTGTTGTTAGTTGGGTGGTTCATGTGTATACCCAGCAATGCTGTGACTCCACCTCCCGGTGACTGGGAGTGGTGTCTGGAAGCAACCTAGGACATCCTGGAGAGTCTCTTTATTGATGGTCAGCAACTGGTCATCCATGTCATCTGTAAAAGTCAGGGCAAGCAGGTCAGCAGAAGGTAAGGCATCATCCTCTGCAATGGGATAGTGAAATGTCAATCTTTGACTTTAGTGGCTGTTGACATAGCTCATCATTTGCTTGCTACTGCTAGCTCAATGACATGTTACAGACCCCAGGTTGTAGTTGTCTATTATGTGTTGCATTGTTCATCACACAACGGGCAACCTTTCAAGGTATTTGGTGCATTGATCCCACATCACCATATTCCCTGCAGGCCCCTTGCCACAGCCCTTGACACCATGGTAACATGTAATTTACATTCCTGTTCACCAGGGTGGACATTCTCATAAGTAGTCTAATGAGTGTTCTCACTATTTTGGTGCTTTACTGCATTGGCACCGTGAATGATGGCACTAGTGCAGCAAAGCACAGGGAGGTCCATTGCTTGCAATGCTTGTGTCACTTTGTCATCTGCCTTTAGCAGGCCTTACACATTTGGTAATTAGATGGCACGGTGCAACCTTTATGGATTGTCACCCTCATTAGTTCTTCCCTCCCCGCAAAAGGGACATTTCCTTGCATAAAGCATATCTGCCGCAGGCCTATGTTGGTGTAAGGATGTACCATGAGGATCAATGCATGCATTTTGTGGCTTTGTTAATGTGGCATGAGGGGAATGGGCAGCTTGGATCCACATTGGCAACTATTTGTATAATGGTACTGTTGCAATACGTGCTAGTGACATTGGGCCCATAGTGTGACATTGATGCCTCTTGTAGCTGTTCTTACGCATGAAGGTGTCCCTTTGTGCACAACACCAACCATTCCCACAACACAGGCAACCTTGTTACATGGCAAAATTGAAGCTACTTTTACAGCTGCACAAATGATGATCACAGACATGCCCCATATGTTGTATATGTTCACTTTTGTGCCTATTCCCAAATGGTATGGAGGTGTGTGAGAGTTGATGTTTGGCTATTCCATGCGACTAGCGTATGTAATGTTGCACACTGAGGCCCTGATGTATTTAAAAGTGGTGCAGCCTGGTGTTGCGCCAATTATAGAGCACCATGCTGCACCACTTTTGAAACACAGGGATGTGCCATATTTACAGGAATACGGTGCATCCCGGTGTTTTTCCCTGCACTGGTGCTGATTTAAGCTCCCTACACCAACACAGGCATCCTTGCACCATAGTGCAAGGGTGCCTGCATTGAGGGGATAGATTGTTTATGTGTGGGAAAGTGTACCTGTGCACAATCAGTCTATAATGGTGATTTGGCACTTCTAAGTGTGCTGCAAAATACAGCACACATAGAAATATGAAAGCCTTATTTTGGAATGATTGTTTATGCGCAGGAAGGGGCACCTTCCTGCACATAAACAATCACCCATGGCATTTTGCTCTTGCAACGTGTGCTACAGTATGCAGCACACATGGAAAAAGTAAAAAGCGAAGAGGAATAAAAGCATTCCTCCTCATTTTGCCATGCTATCGCCATCCCTGGAGTGGAGTTATTTTTTGGAGCTGCCACAGATTTACAATTTCTGATAAATTTGGGTCTGCCTCAAAAGCAATCGGTGCCCATCCATTGCACCCCCATCTGATGCAGAAAACTGTGTTGAATTGACCCAAATTCACAAGGAGGTGTAACACCACAAAAAGTGGCGTTACACCCCATTGTGAATATGGAACAGTGGTTAGTGCCACTGGAGTGTCACAAAAAGTGACGCTACAGTGGCGCTAGGTTCTCTTAAATCTTCCCCTGAGTGTCACACGTGGGCATGTGGATCAGTGGCAACAGTGAAGCAATTGCTGGGATGGCTGAAAAATGTTTGGTGCATATAGGGGGAAAGATGTGGGCGCATCTGAAGTGTTGGCTCATTATTGCCCAAGATTCAAGGAGAATGACAGAGTGCAACACATACATTTGACAATGCCACACTCCGTCACTTTCAATATGGTTGGATGCACCATTTTAAAGCATATATGGTGCAGGCCTGTGTTAGCCCCTGCATCAGCGCAATTTTTTGCTGCCGAGCACCAACGCACACAACCTTGCGCCATGGTGCAAGGATGGCTGTGCTGCAGGGGTGCAGGACTTTGAGCAAGAAGGGACACCTTCCTGCTGAAAATCCACTCTTTTCTGGGCATTTACACTTTCTGTGTTTTGCTTCAGGATGCAGCACACATAAGAAGGGCAATGACACAAGGAAGAAGGAAAGCATTTCGTTTTGTTGCACCATCCTAGCACAACCCCTCAGTGGTTCAGGATATAGTCGCCAGCTCAGGTTTACATGTAGTCCTAAATCTGGGGCAAAAACAATATGCAATGGGTGTTGTTGTGGCATGGTCAGCAGCCACACTGATTGCACACCCTTTCCAGGAAAAATGCTGTGTGTGTAGGGGCCATATTTGTATATGGGAGAGTGCATAGCACCACCATAGCGTCACTAAACGTGAGGTACTGGTGGTGATGTGGCCTTTTGATCCTGACACTATGGCCCATATTTATACTTTTTAGCGCCGCATTTGTGTCGCTTTTTGATGCAAAAACGGCGCAAACTTACAAAATGCAACTGTATTTTGCAAGATTGCGCTGCTTTTGCGTCAAGAAATTACGCAAATGCGGCACTAAAAATATGGGCCTATGTGTCCCGATGTGACCCTTTTGCATGCATTCAATGTGTCCTGTGTGCCTCCCCCTTCTTCCATTTGTAAAATTCCAGATAGTACCCGCTCCGCAACTTACAGTGCACTTGTGGTAGGTCTTAGTAGTCTACGCTGTCCTGTGATTCCAGTGACCAGCTCCTTCAGGGTGACGGCTGCCTCCATCTCCTCCAGGTCATCCAGGTCCTCCTGGGGTGCCGGACTTCCACCTCCAGTCTGCAGTGCTGCCTTTCAGTTCCTGGACAGTTTTTCTTTAGTTTTGTGCTTGCAATTGTGCTAGCGCTTCTTACAATCGGTGACAGTCCTCTTAACATCTGTCTCGCTGTTTGCTTTATCTACTATTGCCTGCAATATAGCCTCTCTCCTACCTATTGGCAATTTGGATGTGATGAAGAGTTGTTGTTGGTGCTCAGTCACCTTTCTGACGAAGATGTCATTCTCCTCCTCACTAAAGCGATACTTCTGCTTCCTCCTCTCCTTCTGCTGGGACTTTGCTGGTTTCTCCTGGCTTGTAATGAGCTCATTGGAATATTTCTGGGGTCTCTCCTAGTCTGCATTCCCCATCTTAACTCCAAATGTATTTTTTCTTGTTTGTGCTTTCTTTTTTTTACGCACATGCTGTTAAATATGGCGCTAACATGTTTAGCATCAAAAATGTGCAAAAACTTTCTAACACCACTTTTATAGCATTAACGTAATTTTTCTTTCCGGCATGTAGCAAGGGTCAGCATCATCTTTTTAATGCTAACCTTCCTTAGCGCCATGGTGGCAGTTTTTTAAGCAACACAAAAGGATGATGGACAGAGTGCCGAAACTTTTCAACCACTCACCCCCAGTCACAGATCTGGGTTTAATCCATTGTTCTTTTGTTCACCATGCCACCCCAGTTTGGATCCAGCCATATGCAAGTCAATCTTGACCCTGTTCCCCATGGGAACAGTCCATCCCAAACTGCCAGACCAGGTGCTCCCTGGAACAGAAACAAGCATCCTGAAACCAGTTTAAGGGTATCAGCCTTCATCAGCCAGGCTAGCTGGAATTCAGTGGCACAGTGAGCAAGGGGCCCACGTCTGGGCATACCCTTTCCACTTAGGGCAACACAAAAGGATGATGGACGGAGTGCTGAAACGTTTCAACCATTCACCCCCAGTCACAGATATGGGTTTAATCCATTGTTATTTTGCTCACCATGCCATCTCAGTTTGGACCCAGCCATATGCTAATCAGTATTGACCCTGTTCCCAATGGGAACAGTCCAGCCCAAAATGCCAGGCCAGGTCCTGTCTGGACCAGAAACAAACATCCCGACACTGGTTTTGGAATATCACCCCTCATCAGCCCAGCTAGCTTGAATCTAATGGCACAGTAAGCAAGGGACCCACGTCTGGGCATACCCTTCCCACTTAGGGCAACTTTAGCAACAAAAAAGGATGATGGATGGAGTGCTGAAACCTTTCAACCACTCACCCCCAATCACAGATCTGGGTTTAATCTATTGTTCTTTTGCTCACCATGCCACCCGAGTTTGGACCCAGCCATATGCAAATCAGTCTTGACCCTGTTCCCCATGGGAGCAGTCAAGCCCGAACTGCCGGGCAGTTTTTTAAATATGGCTCACAGATGGTGCTAAGGAATGGCATTAGCCGTTGTTACTTTTTTTGAACCTGTGTGTCATTTTTCGTAAATCAGCGCCTCAGAGATTTTCACCTGCCAGATAGGGGTCCCTTTGCATACAATGAGTTAGCCACAGTGAAAGATGCATGAAATGCACAGCAGTGACATAGTCAATGTGTCATGGCCCTCATGCATGAAAGGAAACGGGCCGCCTGCTTAACCTGTGAAATAGAGCAATCAATACTCAGGGTTCAGTCCTCTGCGTCCCTGTGCTACTGCAACTGCTGCACTGAGGGCAGCTACACCTCTGATGCACAGGTGTAAGCTCAGAGGGAGGTTATTTTGACTATCATGGAATTCCACAAACAGACTACAAAAGCAGTAACATTTTTAAAACGGACAATGATATGTAAGGAGTTCTCTCCATGTACTTAGGGTGTTTATTATAACCTTAGAACCCGCCGTAGCGGGCTCTACCGGCTATTAAAGGCCCGCTCCCGCGTTAAATGCCCGAGCCGAAGGCAATGGCATTTAACAAGGGAAAGGGCCTTTAATAGCCGGTAGAGCCCGCTACGGCGGGTTCTAAGGCTATTAGAACATTATGCCACTCAGGGCAGAATGTTCTATTAAAAAAAACTAATTGCTCACGGAGCCCGAGGGGATTAAAATCCCCTCGCGCTCCGCGAGGCTTTGTTCACAGCTGTTGCTGTGAACAAAGCGAACATTGGAATGTTGGCACTGCGGGCTTTTACTGGCCAGTAAAAGCCTGCAGCACTCCATTGTTTTCAATGGAGCTGCCAACGTTCGAATGTTCTAATGCCACTGATTTTTCATGCCTGAGTCCACTATCCAGAAAATGGCGGGCCACGGTGACAACAACGGCTCGGGCATTTAACGCGGGAGCGGGCCTTTAATAGCCGGTAGAGCCCGCTACGGCGGGTTCTAAGGCTATATTATATTACTCCTAAAATGAGTAGGTTTCTTGCTTTTGTTACCCGGCAACGCTGCGGTGGATGGACCGGAAGGGTAGGGTTTTCCGATGGTAGACTCAACTCAGGCTACTCAGAGGTTTTCGTAGTACCCATATTCAACTTCTTTTTCTCTGCCCACACTCACTTGGAGTTCTGCATTTGATGACAGGTAGGTGTGTTGAGGCTTTGACTTTGATAAGGATCTGATTCCGCAGAGCTCTGCAGGTGATAAAACACACTTTTGTTCGGTTAGAACTGAAATGTTGATGATACCCAGAACCTTCTTCTATGCTTCTCAAAACATCTAAACACTTATGAAGTTGGATGGCATGTGCCTTGGAAGAGGAGCCAAAAATAGCATATCCACTGACCTTTCATCTTTTCCACTAATCCTATACAATTCATTTTAAGTGAGTTGTGCTAAAGTAGATGATGCATATTAGTTTGTTTGAAGTACTTACACTTGAGTTCATTCTGTCTACTTAATATGTGTAATAATATTGGCACCGTAGACTTTGCCGATTACCTGAGCTGCTTTAAGATTAGGTTTTTTGAAAAATGAATTACATTTTATTTTTAGCAGCTCCTGGATTGAAACAATGATCGTGTGGTGAAGTGTAAAGAATGTTTATTTTGGTAAATTCGTCTGCTTGCACATTTGAGCCTTTGGTGGTTAGCGGTTGCATGACTTATCTAAATGTGTCATTATCTTTTCAGTAATCCTTCCACATTTACAGTATGTCTGAAACAGAAGTGCGAGTTGCTAGATGAGCCATCAAGGATTTAAATAGTCTTTGTACATGTTTTGCCAGGATGCCATCTTTAAAATTAAATCATTTTTAATAACCTTTATGTCCAGTGGCCTAAAGGAATAATTTTCTTCACAGCAGTTCAGAGGTTTAATTTCACAGCAGCTTTTGAAATGCGATATTACCCCTTTTGTTCCAGGAAATTGCTGTTTAAAAAAGAGAAAGCACATCATATTTCAAAGTAATGATTATAATGAAAAAAAAATATATGAACCACAACTTCAAAAGAGAAGGGCAAACCTATCTGTAATGTTCTTTCGATCGTACCTCTTTGCCTTCCGATTTGCAACAATTTTCGAAATTATTTGAATTGTGTGTTTTTTGGCTAGTAGTGCTCCGATGCTTATAGTGAAACAAGAAGAATCCATTTACATTATATCGCCCTTTGCACAGATTATGATATGAGATATTACAGTCATTTAGGGCATACAGGATTGTATATATCAGACTGCAGCTCAGAAGGTTATATTGTTTGCCTAAATGTACCACAGTGATGAACATAGCATCAGAGTAGGAAACACCATCAGAGGTCTGCTTGAACATAGAAGGAGATCAATTTTAGATGTCTGGGAAAGGACTGGGAATTCTGGATTGGTTTGTATAGTATTTATTAGATGCTCAAACAGTTCAAACATTACGTAGCTTGTAATAGTAAGGGATATTCAAGACATAGGGCTTCATTTAGAGTTTGCCAAAGTGGAAACACTGCTGTGAATTGGTGGTGCACCATCCAAGTCAAGCTGACACTACCACCAAAAAACTTTGACCAACAGCCCATTTGCCACAAGGCCTTCAGTCAATGCATGTAGGAATGTCTGCCTATGTAGGGCGCAGTGGCGGCCGGCAGCTTAAGGAGGGAGGGGGGCAGGTGGGAAACACACACACACTCTCATTCTTTGACACACAGACACGCCCGCAGACACGCACATCCATAAACACTGATAACATTCAAACATGCATATACGCACAAAACATTCATTTTAAAAAGATCACACACACACATGCATGCACGCACATCCATTATCAACACTCATATCATTCAAACATGCATGCACGCACCAAACATTCATTTTAAAAGATCACACACACACACATTCTTTCACACACAAACGCACGCACGCACATCCATTAACAACACTCATAACATTCAAACATGCACGCACACACCAAACATTCATTTTAAAAGATCACACACTCCTTCTTTCACACACACAAGCACGCACGCACGCACATTCATTAACAACACTCAAAACATTCAAAAATGTATGCATACACCAAACAGTAATTTTAAAAGATCGATCACACACACACACACACACTTACCTTCAGCGTTGGAGGTCCCAGGAGGGTTGGGGCTGCTGCCTTCCCTCATTGGCTGACACTAGGTCAGCCAATGAGGGAAGGCAGCAGTCCCAACCTCGTCACAGAGGGGGATGAGGTCACTGAGACTTCTGACCCCATCCCACTCTGTGATGAAGTGTCACTGATTGACACTCGCCCTGGGCGCTTCAAGGCTTAAACCTGAAGTGCCCAGGTCGAAGTCAATGGGTGACGCTTTCCTCATCACCCAGGGGAGGGCCTTGAGGCAACTTTGCTGAGCCGAGGAGGTCACGCCCATAGGAGCTGTGACCTCTTCAGCCCAGCAAAGTTCAGCTCAGGCAGCCAGGAGTCTGCGCAAATTGCACATGTCTGCTCCTGGCTGCCTGACCTGAACATGAAGAGTGTCTATCAGGCTGACCTTTGTTCAGCCTGCAGACACTCTTCATAAGGGGCAAAAGGTGGGGGGGGTGTGGCCCCTCTGCCCTAAAGGTCTTTCCAACGTACAGTCTTTCCAAGGCACATTTTACTGTTTGGAATGGCCTTGGAAAGTCTGGCATTCCAAAAGAAGAAACAAATTACTTCATTTTTCGATAAATGAAACTTCCCAGAGTTTGTGCATGAAAACATTTCTCCAGTTCAGAAAAAGTTCATTAGTCAAAAAACAATAATATTGTTTGTAATTTTAATTAAGTCCTGTTGGCTGTCATCCCTTGCTGTGAATCCTCCGTAAATAAAAGATGTGTAAGAAGAAGTTTGAGCAGTATATTTTCTTACAAGAATGGAGGGTTCACTTAGAAGGTGAACAGCTTAAATTTAATAACTCATTGTCAGTACGAACCAAGGCATGGGCACTCTTTTGTGGAACACATTAAGGCAGATTCATTGCTGATTGAATCAAGGGTATTATATGAATTGCATTATGTTCAGTCAGAGCAGAAGTAGCTTCTAATCAGCAAAGTACTTTGCACTTAACAAGGACTATGGGCCACATGTGCAAAGTATTTGTGAATGCATACGAAAATGCCACTGCCTACTCTTTAAAAAATAAAACTGAAGCCTTTCATTTTTTTTCTTTTGAAACTCAGCCCGTTTTCCTTTCAGGAAAATGGGCTGCATTAAAAAAAAAAAAAGATTGCTTTATTTAAAAGCAATCACAGACAGGATGGTCTGCTGACACCAGCAGGCCACCATCCCTGTGATTTTTGCGATTGCCGGTGGGTCGCAAATTGTAACCTACCTCATTACCCGCCAGGAATCGCAAAAGAAACTCAGTGGAGTTTCTTACATTTTGAATTACAATTCCCTAATTGCGATTTGCATGGAATCGCAATTAGGAAATCGCAATTCCAAATATTCGTACATGTGGCTTTATATGAGCTAGATTTACCTCTAAATTGATGTCAGACATACATAATGACCCTATAAATATCCATTAAACCAGTTGGCAGCCAAGGACATAATGGTTACGTCCTTGGCTGCGGTGCACAGGCGCCAAGGACGTAACTGTTACATCCTTGGACTGGCTCATGGGGGGAGCGCTAGTGCTTCCACCATGAGCCTTGCCTCGGCGCCCCCAGGGCAAGGTTCGAAGGGGAATCGCTTCCCCTTCCACCCCCCTCTGACTCCCCAGTGGCGTCTGACAACGTCAGCGCATGATCGTGCGCTGAGATCCCGATCGGGCAGCAGAAATGCCCACTAGACACCAGGGCGATTTTTTTTTTGGGCTTATGCATAAGGGGAACGTCCTATTGGGCAAGGCTGCTCCCCAGGGGGGGCACATTATTTTACGTCTGTTTCGGCCCGCCCTGGGGGCATATCGGGCTAATATAATTAGGCCGATCTGCCCCATGGGGGGCAAAAACCCCTTGACACCAGGGATCTTTTTTTTTTTATATGTTGGGAGCAAACCCTTAGGCAAGGGTCGCTCCCCTGGGTGCGAAATTAAATCTAGGCCATTTTGCCCCCCCTTGGGGGAAGATCGGACCATTTATATTAGGCTGATCTGCCCACAGGGGGGGCAGAAACCCCTTAGGCACCAGGGATTGGTGTGTGTTTATGTGTGTGTTTTGTTTGGGGGGGCAGCCCCTTGGGTAAGGGTTGCTCCCCATGGGGGAACATTACTGTTGGTAATATCTGCCCCCTTAGAGGCAGATCGGCCTATTTCTGGAAGGCCCATCTGCCCACAACGGGGGCAGAAAGCCCACCAGAGACCAGGGAAGATTTTTTTTTTCAAAATAGGAGGGTGGGGGCATTGCCATACCCCCACCCCAAATAAATGGGGCCAAAGATGTTCTGCCCACCAGTGGGCAGATGGGGCAATTACCCCCCAATCCACACCCGTGGGGGCGAAAAGTCTAGTAGATGCCAGGGAATTAAAAAAAAAAAAAAAATAGTGTGGTGGTGGCTACCAACCAGTATGGGCAAGGTTATGCCCCCACCCCAACTGAAGGGGGTAACAGTCTTTCAGCTCTCCCCCTGCACACTAAAACATCTTACCCATGGCAAGCAAGAGGACATTTGATTATTTTGGGTTTTGGTTTTACATTATGGCCATGAGAGCTTGGCTAACTCGCAAAATCGTCCCACTTGGAATGGTGAAGGCTGTACTTTTTGGGCTTTGAAACTCTGCCATATAGGAGAATCCACAAGACCTAGACACATCTGAAAATGAAACATCTGGGTGAGTCCAGGGTGGTGTCCTTCACATGCACCCGCACCATTTTCTTATCCACAATGCCCTGCAATTCTCCAACTTTGCTGGAAATAACACATTTTTTCCCCATTTTTTGTGATAGAACCTTCCGGAATCTGCAGAAATCCACACAATTCCTACCACTCAGCATTGTCTGATCTATACCGATAAAAATTCTGCCCCACTTGTCAGCCTAAAAATGTTTTTTTTCAAACTGCC
The DNA here is from genome assembly GCF_031143425.1 of Pleurodeles waltl. Lineage (NCBI taxonomy): Eukaryota > Metazoa > Chordata > Amphibia > Caudata > Salamandridae > Pleurodeles > Pleurodeles waltl. The sequence goes on along the minus strand of NC_090447.1, from coordinate 138,338,699 downwards.
CTTTTGGACCCGCTTTGGTTCCCCCTCAATTTCAACATGTTTTTGGCTCTTCACTGTTACAGGTACTTGGCCCACCTACACAAGTGAGGTATAATTTTTACCAGGAGACTGAGGGGAACGTTGGGTGGTAGAAAATGTGTCCCCATGCGGTGATACCACACAGAAATGTGATTTTGTTTAGCTACATTTGAGGTTTGCTGAGGATTCTGGGTAAGAAAACACTGGGGGATCCATGCAAGTCACACCACCTTGGACTCCCTCGGGTGTCAGAAATGTCTGGGTTTGGAAGGTTTCCCTGTATGGCTGCTGAGCCCAGGACCAAAACGCAGGTGCCCCCCAGCAAAAACAGCTAGTTTTGTATTCGATTATTTTGATGTGTCCAGATAGTGTTTTGGGGCATTTCCTTCTGCGGGCACTAGGCCTACCCACACACTTGAGGTAACATTTTTATCAGGAGACTTGGGGGAATGCTGGGTGGAAGGAAATTTGTGGCTCCTCTCAGATTTCAGAACTTTCTGTCACCAAAATGTGAGGAAAAGGTGTTTATTTGGCCAAATTTTGGGGTTTGCAGAGGATTCTGGGTAACAGAACCTGGTGAGAGCCCCACAAGTCACCCCATCCTGGATTCCCCTAGGTTTCTAGTTTTCAAAAATGCACAAGTTTGGTAGGTTTCCCTAGGTGCCGGCTAAGCTAAAGGCCAAAATCCACAGCTTGGCACTTTGTAAAAAAACAGCTCTGTTTTCTCAGGGAAAATTATATGTATCCATGTTGTGTTTTGGGGCTTTTCCTGTCGCAAGCAATAGGCCTACCCACCAAAGTGAGGTACCATTTTTATTGGGAGACTTGGGGGAATGCTGGGTGAAAGGAAATTTGTGGCTCCTCTCAGATTCCAGAACTTTCTGTCACCGAAATGTGAGGAAAAAGTTTTTTTTTTGGCCAAATTATGAGGTTTGCAAAGGATTCTGGGTAACAGAACCTGGTGAGAGCCCCACAAGTCGCCCCATCATGGATTCCCATAGGTGTCTAGTTTTAAAAAAATGCACAGGTTTGGGAGGTTTCCTTAGGTGCCGGCTGAACTAGAGGCCAAAATCCACAGCTAGACACTTTCTAAAAAACAGCTCTGTTTTCTTTGGGAAAACATGATGCATCCATGTTGTGTTTTGGGGCATTTCCTGTCATGGGCGCTAGGCCTACCCAAACAAGTGAGGTACCATTTTTATCAGGACACTTGGGGGAGCGCTGGGTGGAAGGAAATGTGTGGCTCCTCTCAGATTCCAGAATTTTCTGTCCCCAAAATCTGAAGAAAAAGTGTTTTCATGGCCAAAGTTTGAGGTTTGCAAAGGATTCTGGGTAACAGAACCTGGTGAGAGCCCCACAATTCACCCCATATTCGATTCCCCTAAGTGTCTAGTTTTAAAAAAATGCACAGGTTTGGTAGGTTTCCTTAGGTGCCGGCTGAGTTAGAGGCCAAAATCCACAGGTAGGCACTTTGCAAAAAAGATGTCAAATTTCAAAGTAAAAATGTGTCCATGTTGCGTTTCCTGTTGCGAGCATTAGGCCTACCCACGCAATTGAGGTACCATTTTTATTGGGAGATGTAGGGGAACACAGAATAGCAAAACAAGTGTTTTGTCTCTCTCTACATTTTTTCTTTCCAAAAGTAAGACAGTGTGTAAAAAAAAGGTCTATTTGAGAAATGCCCTGTAATTTACATGCTAATATTGGCACCCCGAAATTCAGAGATGTGCAAATAACCACTGCTTCTCAACACCTTATCTTGTGCCCATTTTGGAAATACAAAGGTTTTCTTGATATCTATTTGTCACTCTTTATATTTCAGCAAATTAATTGCTATGTACCCGGTATAGAATGAAAACCCATTGGAAGATGCAGCTCATTTATTCGCTCTTGGTACCTAGGGTTCTTGATGAACCTACAATCCCTATATATCCTCACAACCTGAAGAGTCCAGAAGATGTAATTGTATATTGCTTTAAAAAATCTGACATCGCAGGAAACATTTACAGAGTAAAACGTGGAGAAAAATGGCTGTTTTTTCACCTCAATTTGAATATTTGTTTTATTTCAGATGTTATTTTCTGTACGAAAACCTTGTAGGATCTACACAAATTACCCCTTGCTGAATTCAAAAGTCTGTCTACTTTTCAGAAATGTTTAGCTTTCTGGGTTCAAGCATTGGTTTCACACTCATTTATGTCACTAACTGGAAGGAGGCTGAAAGCACAAAAAATAGTAAAAATGAGGTATGTCCCAGTAAAATGCCAAAATTGGGTTGAAAAACTGGGTTTTCTAATTTTAAGTCTGCCTGTTCCTGAAAGGTGGGAGGATGGTGATTTTAGCACAACAAACCCTTTGTTGATGCCATTTTCAGGAAAAAAAACACAATCCTTCTTCTGCAGCCCTTTTTCCCATTGTTTTGGAAAAAACTAAATCTCAGCTGTATTTTGGCTAATTTCTTCCCTTCAGGGGAACTCACAAACTCTGGGTACCTCTAGAATCCCTAGGACATTGGAAAAAAAGGATGCTAATATAGCGTCGGTAGCTTATGTGGACAAAAAGTTATGAGGGCATAAGAGCGAACTGCCCCAAATAGCCAAAAAAAGACCTGGCGCCTGAGGGGGAAAAGGCCTGCCAGTGAAGGGGTTAATTTTTACTAAATCCACGGGCATAAAATTCACAATAGACAAACTGCTTTACCCATGGTGATAAAACAATTTACGAGGAGTACTCAAAACCCGTTGATGCCTTTCCATTCTATTTTGCGGCTTGAGTATCAATAGACTTAGAAGCAAGTTAAAAGTCGTAAACAGCAGGCGAGGTAAAGACAGCTAAGGTAATCAACTTCTTGTGAACACCTATTTACTGATCAGTTATAGCTCTCGCAGCCTTATGACGGCTGCCTAGTTGTGACATCATGCCCATTTTATATACCACTGTAGTAGCCTACAGGACCTTAAACCTTCTCACCAGTCTTCCGAAAGTCTATAAACTTATTGACAACACGCACTATATCCTCTCATAAACCACATACTGTAACATATTTCAGCAACTATATGACCAGCAGCAATAAACTCTTCCCCAACTTCTTAACTGCCCTATAGCCACCACTTCGTACAATTCCTATCTGCTATTTCCCCTCACTCCCTCCCAAGTTATCCATTTTACAGCATCTTAAACACGCTTTTGCTGCCAGGAGGAGCACCAATCTACTAAATTGTCCATATGTGTTATGACCATTACACCCAGCACATCCTCGCCCTTTCCCAGTAATGCCACCCTTCTTCCTATATTTCTTCCCTACCAGTCTCACTGAGACTGGTGATAAAACCACCTTACACACCATCTCCTATTCATCTCCCCCCAATATTTTGAATGACATACTTAGCCATCACCTGTGTTCCATAAGTGGTAATCAGTATATGGCATCCCAACCTTATACTCCTCCCTTATGGTAAGGCACACCCCAAGCTTAACAATTCGTCAGTACCTATTGACCTATTTTATTTGATTGTAAAACATAAAACTTTTTAATGACTCCGTCTGCTTTCTGGCACTTCAGCCCTTTTTTCACTCACAGAAGACTGCTTTTCTGCTATCCTGATTCTAGTGGCAGTGTATGGATGCTTCTTACAGCATGTGGACCCTTGTCTCACAGGGGTCAGTGCAATTTCTCTTTCTGTCTCACTTCCATTGATTGGCTCAACTTGACAAATTACATCCCAGAATAGTTTCCATAGCCTAGCAAAGCATCCTAGAGTGTTTTTGACTGGGAGTCCTCTGGAAGTGTAGAATGAGGAAGATTTAAAGGATAATAATAATACTTTTCACTGCCATGAGTTTACTAAGGGTCTCGTTGGGCTGACACCTTTTTTTGATCACTGAGGTATGCTCTTTGTTTTTTTTAATCTGTTGTTTATAAAAGTGTTGTTTGTATTGTTAGAGGAAGTGTTCACGTGCTCCTCCTACAAGTTCTCATCCATTCAACCACACCTTATACCCGCCACTACAGCGTAATCAGCTCTGCCTCCTCACACACTCAAACTTGCACAAACCAGCCATCTGCTCACACAGAACAAACTCCACCCACATAACACCGCACAGTTTCATGCATGCTTCTCAACACCCACTCACCAAACACACATACGACCTACTACATGACCATTTTCCAGACCTGCTATTCCTCAGGGAAACATGAGTATACCCAACCTCTGCAACAGATATCGCTACAGCCATCCCCACCGGCTACTAAATCACTTGGAAAGACCATCAGCACAAGCCCGGAGGTGGAGTTGCCCTCATATTCAAAGACACCATCAGCAGCACAATCTACAAGGAAACCCCCAACAGCTGACTTTACATTCAAGATACATATCTAAGCATTGTATGCAGACCACCAGGTCCCCACACCAATTTCTCCAGCTGCATCACAGACTTATTGAATCTTCCATCAAGAATGCCATTACCATCATCTTCCTTAGAGACCTTAACTTTTACCAACCCAAACTCTACAGGCCATCTAGAAAATCCCAAAACACTTGGCCTCATCTAGCATGTTACAAAATCCACCCATACTGCTGGACACTATTGGACCCAAATTTCTCCTCAGTCAGCAACATAACAGTAGACAAATGAGCATCTATGTTCTGGACAGACCATTCCCTGGTCAGTTTCAGGATACCCATCCAGCACCACCACAGACCAACCACCATCAGACCTGCCCATCAGCTGGAAAAGCATTTCAGAACAGGACTAGACTTCCACTCTCTGCAAAGTGGCCAGAGCACTAAAGCAACTTACCTAAACCATTAGAATGCTTTACAGCTGTATCACCTCCTGTGCCAATAACCCTGGCTCCCACTAAGCAGAACCCACATCAAGAGTCAGACCACTGGTCAGCTGGTACACAGAGATAATCAGGCTGGCAAAACTCCACTGCAAGCATTTGGAACACAAATGGAGAACAAGTCAAGACAGAGACAGCACAGATAAAGTAGTCTTCAAATCTGCCTAAGATGCTATCACCAGCAGATAAAGAACAGCAAGCACATAGCCCTTCCAAACTCCATTGACACTAACAGAAATAGCAGCATGGAAATCTTCATCATTATCAAAGGTTTAATTGAATCTCTTGCTACCTCCAGCAACCTCACCCCTTCTAAAACTGCTGCAACAAGATCTTGGACTTCATCTGTTACAAAATAATATCCATATATGGTAACTTCCCTTAACAGCACACCATCACCACAGCAACTCAACTTCAAATCATGGCTTAAGAACAAACCCTGTCCTCGTGGCCCACCATCACTACCCTGAAAATCGCTGCATTCTTTCAAGGTTGCCACCGGACCCTTGCCCACACCACACCATCATCAAAAGACTCCTATTAGTCAGTGAAGCACTAAAACCCATTGTCCATGCCTCCATTGACTCAGCCACACTCTTGGACACCTGGAAACAAATCACTGTCTCACCACTGCACAAGAAACCATCCGCTGACCCAGCCACGCTCTCCATTTACATACCCATCACTCTCCTTCCATACCCTCATAAGGTCCTATAAAAACTAATCATCTGATGCTTCATTGTCCATCTCAGCAACCAACAGCTCCTCCCGCCATGCAATCAGGATTCAGGCCCAACCGCAGTACAGAAATAGCACTCATCACTGCCACAGTTGACATCCACATGTTCTTTGACAGAGGAGACATTGCAGCCCTCTTTCTGGTGAATCATTCTGCAGCACTTGGGATGGTCTCACACTCCATCCCTATCAGGCATCTGCATGAGACTGGTATCCAAAGACCCGCTCTTTGCTGGACTGCTCCTTCTTAACACATAGAACACAAGTTGTCAGCCTGGTACCTTACTCCTCGGAAGCCTGCAAACTCATTTGTGGTGTTCCTCAGGTTCGTCACTCAGCCTCACCATATTCAATGAATACATGCTAACTCTGACCAACATTATCCACGCACACAACATCAACATCCTGTTCTATGCTAGTAAGATGTAACTCATACTTTCCCTCTCAGACAACAACCTCAAAACAAGAAATAAGTTCACTGCCTGCATGGCCAAAGTCACTAACCAGATGAAAGACAACTGTCTCAAACTCAACATTGTTAGAAATTGGGTCTTTAGTTGGCAGAGGTATGCACCCTTTCCAAGTAGGGACCACAATATTTGTCAGGGTAAGGCATAACACAACCTAAATTATCCTGTGCTCACCCTCCATTGGCTTGGCACAGAAAAGGCAGGCTTAATTTAAAAGGCAATGTGTAAAGTATTTGTGCAATAACTCATACAGTAACACAGTAAGATCACCTCAAAAAGTGCCCCACTCTGGTTTAGAAAAATAGATGTTTATCTGAAAAAATAGGACCAAAACAACAAAAATGCAATGTGCACAAGTCAAGCTATCACTTTTATAAGGTTTAAACAAGTCTCAATTCTTAATAATTAGTGGTTGTAACATTTTCATCCTAAGCAGAGGGCTGCAGAGGACATGATGTTGAAAAAAGTAAAGCGATTTTTCCCACCCAGTAAAGGCGATACATTGTTTCTTTCCAAAGTGCAAAGCGATGTGTCGCTTTACGGGAACACAGCCTTGTCTGGAATAATAGGATGCAGGGATATTTTGATGCCCAGGGATGATACATGGAAAATCCAGAATGCGTTGAGAAGAGGCAACAGGCACTGCATCGATCCTGCAGGCGATGCAGTGGTTTTTCAGCTGCAAGGAAGGTGTTGCGTCGAACCGGCAAGCATTTCATTGAATTTTGCAGGTGTTGGGTCGATTTTCTGATGCACTGGATTTTCTGCTTTGTTGTGAAGCCCACCCACTCCAGGGCCTGACTGTCCTTTTATCCTATGAACTGGTGGGGTGTATTCATTTCAGTTTCGTACTAAACAGTAAGTCTGCCCATCACTCTTTGCAGCTCTGAGTAGTTTACTGAAACAGGAGCAGTCAAGGTAGAAGGAAAAAGTTTGAGAACGAGGAAAAGGGGAATTTGTTTTGGTTTCTAGTCCAGTCTTGCAGCACCGTACACATCTCAAGATGCCCTTTCAATACCAAGGCATCTTGCTGTTGCCTCTGGTTGCCTCTCCTTCTCCTACAAGTGTAGCCCTAGAGATCAGTGACATAGTCACATCAGACACTGATGATCCCTTATCTGTTGTCCCACCCTGCTTCCTTAGTCTGGGAGTGTAGCTCCTTTTCACAAATTCACAAGGCAGGCAATTGCTGGTCAGTAGGTACTCTGTAGGACGTTCAAGAGGTAGTGTTATCAACGAATGCCCAGCAAGAGGTGCGAAAAACCAGCATAGGGAAAGCTGCTCTATCCTGTACTACTGGACTGCAGCCATTTAATTCTCTCCAGATACCCATCTCTCCCCACCACTGTCTTTGTACCTTCCAGTGCATTTTCCCTCCCTACACAAGTAGCTATTTGTGGTGCTTTTGTTTTGTTCCACCTCACATAAAAAAGTGACACAAGGGTGCATTTCACATTTTCATGCACATATATTGTGCAAAATCATGGATTTGCAGTTCATGTAGTTACATATATTTTTGCATAATATGCTGATTTTTTGCAAAATTTTGAATATTTCACATATCTGTGTCTGTCCTGTCCCTCAACCAATCATGCCTGTGCCAGAGGAGAAGATACATACCAGTGGCCCAATTGTCCAAAACAGTGAATGTGCAGGTATTTGAGCTCTTAATCCAGAATGGCCAGCTTGGTCACAGAATATTGGTGGGTGTTGTGAGACTGATATAAATTTTATGTTGGATTTTTGGACAGTGTTTGAATTGGAGCTTTACTCCAGGCCTTTTTAACACTTGTATTGGCTATTCTTTTGTGCATTGCTTTTCATTCTTTATACCAATTGGCCAATGGAAATAGACCTCTCCATTTATGTTTTGATTTTATTTTTATTTTTCAACACAAAAGGATGATGGATGAGTGCTGAAACTTTTCAAACACTCACCCCCAGTCACAGATCTGGGTTTAATCCATTGTTCTTTTTCTCACCATGCCACCCCAGTTTGGACCCAGCCATATGTAAATCAGACTTGACCTTGTTCTCCATGGGAACAGTCCAGCCCAAACTTCCAGGGCAGGTCCTCCCTGAAATGGAAATAAGCACTCTGGGACCAGTTTCAGAGTATCACCGCTTGTAGGAAGTTGGCTCTGTATGTGCTATTTCAAAGTAAGGAATAGCATGCACAGAGTCCAAGGGTTCCCCTTAGAGGTAAGATAGTGGCAAAAAGAGATAATACTAATGCTCTATTTTGTGGTAGTGTGGTCGAGCAGTAGGCTTATCCAAGGAGTAGTGTTAAGCATTTGTTGTACATACACATAGACAATAAATGAGGTACACACACTCAGAGACAAATCCAGCCAATAGGTTTTTGTATAGAAAAATATATTTTCTTAGTTTATTTTAAGAACCACAGGTTCAAATTCTACATGTAATATCTCATTCGAAAGGTATTGCAGGTAAGTACTTTAGGAACTTTAAATCATAAAAATTGCATGTATACTTTTCAAGTTATTGACAAATAGCTGTTTTAAAAGTGGACACAGTGCAATTTTCACAGTTCCTAGGGGAGGTAAGTTTTTGTTAGGTTTACCAGGTAAGTAAGACACTTACAGGGTTCAGTTCTTGGTCCAAGGTAGCCCACCGTTGGGGGTTCAGAGCAACCCCAAAGTCACCACACCAGCAGCTCAGGGCCGGTCAGGTGCAGAGTTCAAAGTGGTGCCCAAAACACATAGGCTAGAATGGAGAGAAGGGGGTGCCCCGGTTCCGGTCTGCTTGCAGGTAAGTACCCGCGTCTTCGGAGGGCAGACCAGGGGGGTTTTGTAGGGCACCGGGGGGGACACAAGTCCACACAGAAATTTCACCCTCAGTGGCGCGGGGGCGGCCGGGTGCAGTGTAGAAACAAGCGTCGGGTTCGCAATGTTAGTCTATGAGAGATCTCGGGATCTCTTCAGCGCTGCAGGCAGGCAAGGGGGGGATTCCTCGGGGAAACCTCCACTTGGACAAGGGAGAGGGACTCCTGGGGGTCACTTCTCCAGTGAAAGTCCGGTCCTTCAGGTCCTGGGGGCTGCGGGTGCAGGGTCTCTCCCAGGCGTCGGGACTTTAGGTTCAAAGAGTCGCGGTCAGGGGAAGCCTCGGGATTCCCTCTGCAGGCGGCGCTGTGGGGGCTCAGGGGGGACAGGTTTTGGTACTCACAGTATCAGAGTAGTCCTGGGGTCCCGCCTGAGGTGTCGGATCTCCACCAGCCGAGTCGGGGTCGCCGGGTGCAGTGTTGCAAGTCTCACGCTTCTTGCGGGGAGCTTGCAGGGTTCTTTAAAGCTGCTGGAAACAAAGTTGCAGCTTTTCTTGGAGCAGGTCCGCTGTCCTCGGGAGTTTCTTGTGAGTTCGAAGCAGGGGCAGTCCTCAGAGGATGTCGAGGTCGCTGGTCCCTTTGGAAGGCGTCGCTGGAGCAGGATCTTTGGAAGGCAGGAGACAGGCCGGTGAGTTTCTGGAGCCAAGGCAGTTGTCGTCTTCTGGTCTTCCGCTGCAGGGGTTTTCAGCTGGGCAGTCCTTCTTCTTGTAGTTGCAGGAATCTAATTTTCTAGGGTTCAGGGTAGCCCTTAAATACTAAATTTAAGGGCGTGTTTAGGTCTGGGGGGTTAGTAGCCAATGGCTACTAGCCCCAAGGGGAGGGGGTCACAATCCTAACCCTATTGGGGGAATCCTCCATCTGCAAGATGGAGGATTTCTAAAAGTTAGAGTCACTTCAGCTCAGGACACCTTAGGGGCTGTCCTGACTGGCCAGTGACTCCTCCTTGTTTTTCTCATTATTTTCTCCGGCCTTGCCGCCAAAAGTGGGGCCTGGCCGGAGGGGGCGGGCAACTCCACTAGCTGGAGTGTCCTGCTGGGTTGGCACAAAGGAGGTGAGCCTTTGAGGCTCACCGCCAGGTGTGACAATTCCTGCCTGGGGGAGGTGTTAGCATCTCCACCCAGTGCAGGCTTTGTTACTGGCCTCAGAGTGACAAAGGCACTCTCCCCATGGGGCCAGCAACATGTCTCGGTTTGTGGCAGGCTGCTAAAACTAGTCAGCCTACACAGATAGTCGGTTAAGTTTCAGGGGGCACCTCTAAGGTGCCCTCTGGGGTGTATTTTACAATAAAATGTACACTGGCATCAGTGTGCATTTATTGTGCTGAGAAGTTTGATACCAAACTTCCCAGTTTTCAGTGTAGCCATTATGGTGCTGTGGAGTTCGTGTTTGACAAACTCCCAGACCATATACTCTTATGGCTACCCTGCACTTACAATGTCTAAGGTTTTGTTTAGACACTGTAGGGGTACCATGCTCATGCACTGGTACCCTCACCTATGGTATAGTGCACCCTGCCTTAGGGCTGTAAGGCCTGCTAGAGGGGTGTCTTACCTATACTGCATAGGCAGTGAGAGGCTGGCATGGCACCCTGAGGGGAGTGCCATGTCGACTTACTCGTTTTGTCCTCACTAGCACACACAAGCTGGCAAGCAGGGTGTCTGTGCTGAGTGAGAGGTCTCCAGGGTGGCATAAGACATGCTGCAGCCCTTAGAGACCTTCCTTGGCATCAGGGCCCTTGGTACTAGAAGTACCAGTTACAAGGGACTTATCTGGATGCCAGGGTCTGCCAATTGTGGATACAAAAGTACAGGTTAGGGAAAGAACACTGGTGCTGGGGCCTGGTTAGCAGGCCTCAGCACACTTTCAATTGTAAACATAGCATCAGCAAAGGCAAAAAGTCAGGGGGCAACCATGCCAAGGAGGCATTTCCTTACACCGCTCTTCAGCCAGGCTAGATTGAATCCCGTGGCACAGTGAGCAAGGGACCCACGTCTGGGCATAATTGTCCATTTAGGAAGACTTTAGCAACACAAAAGGATGATGGATGAAGTGCTGAAACTTTTCAAACACTTACTCCCGGTCACAGTTATAGGTTTAATACCCAGCCATATGCAAATCAGTTTTGACCTTGTTCCCATGGCAACTGTCCAGCCCAAACTGCTAGGCCAGGACAGCCTTGGGCCAGAAACAAGCATCCTTGGACAGGTTTCAGGGTATCACCCCTCTTCAGCCAAGCTAGCTTGAATCCAGTGACACAGTGAGCAAGGTTCCCACATCAGGGCATACACTGGCCACTTAGGGGGGCTGTAGCAACACAGAAGACTGATGGACGGAGTGCTGAATCTTTTCAAACACTCACACCCATTCACATATCTGGGTTTAATTAATTGTTCTTTTGCTCACCATGCCACCCCAGTTTAGACACGGCCATATGCAAATCAGTCTTGACCGTGTTCCCCATAGGAACAGTCCAGCCTGAACTGCCAGGCCAGGTCCTCCCTGGATCAGAAACACACCCTTGGGACTAGTTTTGGGGTATCACCCCTCTTCTGCCAGGCTAGCTAGAATACAGTGGCATAATGAGCAAGGGACCCACGTCTGGGTATACCCTAGCCACTTAGGATGACTTTAGTAACACAAAAGGATGATGGATGAAGTGGTGAAAATTTTCAAACACTCACTTCAATCACAGATCCTGGTTTAATTTATTGTTATTTTGCTCACCATGCCACTCCTGTTTGGACCCAGCATTTTTCTCCCACCCCTTTCAAGTTGACATTTCCTCATCTAACTAATACATTCCTCAGATCTTGAGTCCCAATTATTATTTTTGCATTTTTTTACCAAAAATATATAGAAATATTTATTTTTCAAAGCTAACATAGATGTGTTGTGACTCTGTTTACAGCGATTAGACATGTCTGTAAACAGATGCAACATGTGAATGCCACAAGAAAAAACTCTCAAACACAGTCCATTACTTTGTTTAAATACACCCATCTACAAGGACAGGCACACATGAGAAGACTTGCAGGCTCAAGGTAGTTCCAATTGTTTTTTTATTCATAGGTGTGAACAAAGCAAGATTTTTTATACATTTTCAGTTGTGCGATGGGTGAACACAACAATTGAGATGGATGCATTGTGTGAGGCTGGAATAGAGTTGTGTCTCTATTAAGCAGAACAAAGGGTTGAACCTCTTGTGCCAGGCATAAAAATAAAAATGCTGTAGGGTTCACAAAAATATATGTGCAGCACAATCAAATCTATTAAATCCACTGACAGAATCAAAATAACATTTTATCTTATTTGGTTTGTACTTCTGAATTTTACACATCAGAGAGCACAAATACATTTTTCAAACATTAAAGTATTGTCAATGGGTTAATAATTTCTGGTGCTCCAAAAATAAAAATGTGCTAAACTTTAAATATGTATACATTTGTGACTGTTCTATTATGTGTTACTGTTTGGAGCATAGTCGTTTCTGAGTCATTAATGTTTTTTTCTCAGTTATTTTGATAGATTTTTCACACTCCCACTGCTGCTGTGACAGAGCTATTTTTAGTGGGCAGTGAATGGCCTTAAATTCCAGACAGATGTAGAGCATGTTTTGAATGCAGGTTTTGACTGCATTTGCCTGTTGTCGGGTTGTGGCTGTCCAGAAGTCCAAATCCATGCAGCCAGTCATTATATTTGTTCACAGATTCTTAATTCCCCATGTGTTTTCCACCTTTTTGTGTGTGTGTGAGTGATGGTTAGTTACTGTGTATTTTCTGCAAAGTTTAGAAGTCTTTGTCTGGAGTCATTGTTGCTAGTGTTTTATATGTTTAAAGCATTTTAAAGATTATGTTAATACATTTTATCAGTTTCTATTTTGCAGAGCTATTATAACTTTTTGCCTTAATTGACTTTCTGCATTCTCACTATTTCCTCACTGGTATTATATGGGCCTGTGGATGGGCCTTGACATATTTTGGGCATATACTTGACAGATGCTTTCCATGCAAGACAATCATGTTCTCCTTTCGTCCATGCTCACTGTTTCCTTACTGGTGTGTCACAGGTGGCCTTTTTGCATTTGTTATCCATACTTCCTCTTTGCTTGCCATGTCTCATCCACTGTTTTGTTAAACCATTGTCTGTCTCAAAGACTGCCATTTTGCCCGTGTTCTCCATGCCTTCTTCCTTGCCAAGCCCTGTACTCGCCCACCACCTTATGCATTTGGTGCTTGTTTATTATCCAGTTTCTGTTCTTTGAAAACCTTCTGCTGTAAACATTACATGCGCTTATCTAATAGTTGCCTATTGATATTTGGCTCATTGTAATACATGCTTCCTGTTATGATATTGTGCTTGTGGTCTACTTGTAGTAGGCTGTGTAGTGCATGGCTATGGCACTTAATAATTTCCATGAATTCTGCCAGCCTAGCTATGGAGGGACACAATATATTATTTCAATGTTTTGATATTGTTTTCCAACATATTCTGCTAAGCTCATATGACTGCATGGACCCTGGGCATTACATTTAATTAATTTAAATATGTTTTCGCTAGCCTTCTCTTCAAATAGTAAGCTTCAAAGGGGTAACCCAGTTTTCCTCTGAACCTGGGTATCATTTGGTACATGTATATAATTGGATCTGTTGGAGCAAATAAACTGGTGCAGATGCAATTGCTTAGTAACTGTAGATGTGAGGCATACATCTTCCCAGAAATGAACACAAGATAATAAAACACACAAGGGTCTTTTTGATTTACAGGTTTTCATATATTCAAATAATTCTTAATTAGTATAATTCAATGAAATACAAACTGAGGCTGTAGAAAGTTGACTATGTATATACTATACCAAAGTAAGGTATAGTGTGCACAGAGTCCAGGGGACTCCCAGAGGCTTTACAGAGGCTAAAGTAGATTATACTAATGATCTCTTTTGTGGTACTGTGGTCGAGTAGTTAGGCTTATCAGAAGGTAGTGCTAAGCATTTGTTGTACACACAAAGTCAAGAATTGTGTCACACAGTCAATGACTAACTCTAGGCCAATGTATAAAAAAATATACTTTGTTACTTTATTCTAGAATCAAAAGGATCTTTGTTGCAGGTAAGTGCAGTTTCAAGAATGTATCACTTTCAAGTATCAAATGCACTTTGTTTAAAATTTACAGATAAAGCAGTTTTCAGGTAAGTAATACTTTTCAATTTCAAAAGTAGACAGTGCAATTTCTCATGGAAACCAATGCAGTCCTAGGGAGGGAAAGTAACACCACAGTTTTCGTGTAAGTATTCGTCTTATGATCATAGTCTTCTGGGGTTATGGTCTCCACAGGGAAAAGTTTAGGAAGACATCAAGAGGTTACCACCAGCAACAAGGGGCTGGCTGGGTGCAGAGGTCAAAGTTGGTGTCGGAGGCCCAATAGAATCCTAAGGAGACTGGGGACACTTGGAAAGAAACAGCTTGCAGTTAAGTACACACGACTTCAGGGTACGTGCCTGGGGGGTTTAGATCAACCCTGGCGGGGGCACAGGTCAGCACAAAACACTCACCCCCAGAGGCATGGGGGCGGCCAGTTGCAGGGTGTAAACACAGTGTTGGGGAGCCCAATGCTTTTCAATGGAGGAATTCTGGGGGTCACAGAGAGACTGCAGGCTTGGTACAGGGAGTCGGCTGAAGAAGACCAACGGCTGGATAGGTAAGTAGAGAGCCCACTGCATATTGCTGGACCATTGTTTGGGTTCCTCAAGGCCTGGGAGCTGTGGGTGCAGGGATACCTTTAGCCATCTGGAGCTCTTGACCGGAACTGGTCACAATCAGGGGGGTCGTCTGAACTTAGGCTGCAGGTTTCATCTTGTTGGCCAGGAGGGGTCAGCCCAGGGTGGACTCGAGGTTGGAATCACTTGAGGATGTTCTCTGGACCGGTGGCCCACCTGGACTCGGGCTGTGGGCATCGGGTGCAGAGTGGGCGGGGCTCACAGATCCAAGAGGGCCTTGAGTCTTTCTTGAAGGATTCTTTTGTGGACAGGGCCACTGTCCCCAGGAGATCTTGGTCTTTAGGAAAGGCAGGCAGCCCTCTGAGGATTTGTAGAGGTCACTGGTCCTTCAGGACGAGTCGCCTTCTTCTAGTAGGAGTCTTGAAGTTGCAGACAGGCCGGTAGGGCTGGAGCCAAGTTAGTTGTTATCTGGAGTCTGCACTGCTGGTGTGGCTCTTCAGTCCTTCTTCTTCTTTAGGTCACCAGGAATCTGAAGATCAAGGTTCAATGGTGCTCCTAAATACTAGACTTATGGGTGTTACAGGAGTCAGAGGGCAGTAGCCAATGGCTACTGACTCAGAGGGTGGCTCACCCTTCCTGTGCCCACTCCCTTTCGGGAGGAGGACACATACCTAACCCTATTGGCCATTACCCTCCAAAACAAGATGGAGGATTCTGCCAGGAGGGGTTCCCAGCTGATGGTAGACACTCCTTTTGGTGTTTACTAATTTTCCCGCCAGACCTGCTACCAAAAGTGGGGCTTGATCTGGGGGGCATGTTTCTCCACTAGCTGAAGTGCCCTGAGTCAGCAAAACAAATGGCAGGAGCCTTTGAGACTCACTGCCAACTGTTGCTGTTCCTGCAGGATGGAGGTGTGAAGCACTTCCACCAAGAACAGTCTTTGTACCTGTATCCTGAGAGCACAAAGGCTCTCACTGCATGGGTCAGAAACTTGACTGGTAGTGGCAGGCTGGTATAGACCAGTCAGCCAGTCACTAGAGAGGCAGGTGAATTTCAGGGGTCTTCTCTAAGATGTCCCCTGTGTGCTTTTTATAATAAATCCCACACTGGCATCAATGTGAGTTTATTGAGCTGAGAAGTTTGATACCAAATGTTCCAGCATTCAGTGAAGCCATCATGTAGTTGTGTAGTTCATAATGACAAACTCCCAGCCCATGTACTCAATATGACTACACTGCACTTACATGATCTAAGAATGGACTTAGACACTTTAGGGACACACTGCTCATACAGCCATGACCTCATCTGTGGTATAGTGCACCCTGCCTTAGGGTTGTAATGCCTGCTAAAGGGGTGATTTACCTATGCCACAGGCAGTACTTTGTGAGCATGACACCCAGAGAGGAATGCCATGTCGACTTTACTGTTTTCTTCTCAGCAAAACACACAATCTGCAATGGCAGTGTGCATGTGTTTGGTGAAGGGGCCCCCTAGGGTGGCATAATACGTACTGCAGCCCCTGGGGACCCTCTCTGACATCAGGGCCCTTGGTACCACTGGTACCTTTTACAAGGGCCTTAGCTGGGTGCCCGAGGTGTGCCAGTTGTGGAAGCAATGGTACAGTTTATGGAAAGAACACCGGTGCTAGGTTCTGGTTAGCTGGATCCTAGCACACATTCAGTCAAATAAGCATCAGATATCAGGCAAAACGTGGGGGGGGGGGCATGACACAAGGGGCACTTTCCTACAGAGGCTGCCTAATAGGTACAAAAAGAAAGTGCTCTTGCAGTGCCTCAAGTGATAATGGGGGTTATTCTAACTTTGGAGGAGTGTTAATCCGTCCCAAAAGTGACTGTAAAGTGATGGATATACCACCAGCCGTATTATTACGAGTTCCATAGGATATAATGGACTCGTACTTTACCGTCACTTTTGGGACGGATTAACACTCCTCCAA
The DNA here is from genome assembly GCF_031143425.1 of Pleurodeles waltl. Taxonomy (NCBI): domain Eukaryota; kingdom Metazoa; phylum Chordata; class Amphibia; order Caudata; family Salamandridae; genus Pleurodeles; species Pleurodeles waltl. The sequence goes on along the minus strand of NC_090447.1, from coordinate 138,322,115 downwards.
AGTTAGAATAACCCCCATTGTGTCTTAGTATATCAACAAAAAAATTAATTCAAGTTCACAAAGGAAATACAACAAACTAATGCATTTCAACTGTCTGGAATAATATGATTTATAACTCTCACAGGAAAGGGGCAAAAGGTTATCTCTTCTCAGCTTCCCCCAGTACTGTTGATTCAATACAGGCAATTTGAATAAATCGTAACGTTTCAAACCTCAAAGGGCGTGGTTACTGTGAAGCATCTGTGTGAGTCTCCATCGTGACGGAATGCAGAGCAACCTGTGTGTTAAGTTATTTTTTTTGTTTTCAAACCGCATGTGTTTTTTAGAGAAATAATTAAAACTATCTAGGTATTCAGGAGAGACTCACATGAAATCGTGTTTTTCAAATCGGGACAAACAACTTATGTGGTGGCTGGGAACCAGAATTCCAAGGCAACGGTGAGACGGCTGAAACGTTTGTCTGAAAAGTGAGTCCTCTAAGGCGAGTGAAATTGCCAAAAACAGGATAGTTGTGATGTAACAGCTCAGTGACCAATAAAAAGTGGGTTAATTGCTGTAAAGTAACCAAAATAGGTTAGATAAACACTCACCTAATGTTTTGAAATGGTCATCTTACAATGGGAGTTTAATGCACATTTTCTCTTCTAAATCTGGCTAAAATAGAATTGAAAGAAGTAAGAATTACTGCTAGCGAGCTAGTGATGAATTTTGGGATAGAATATTAAAGCAAACTGACAGAACTAAGACCTGAACTCCTAAATTCCCCTTACCTTTATGTGGCTGGTGTCTCCCAGCTCAATAGAACCTTGCTGAATATATGGCATATGCGACCCACCAGCTAAAGAAGTGACATGCACGTCTGTGTGCGTGGCTCAGCGGTATCATATGTGCATGTCTCCCGAGATGGCGGACATTGGTAGGAATTATATGCATTATGGAAGCTGCGGAGGCCCGTAGTGCATGATGTGAAAGCTGAGTATCGATGCCTGTTTACTACATTTGAAGGATCGTGAAAGCTGTTTAGATTGTATCACTACTTTGAAATCTGAATAAATCGGTCATTTTTTCAGTGTGCCAAGAATATTATCAAAATAATCGCCTATATATGATGTATATTTGATGTTGTAATATTTTAACAAAGCAGGGTTAAATTGCTTCAGGAAAGAATTTGAGTAGGTGCAAAATGTAACATGGAAAAACATTAAATTGCTCATAATAGGACTTCAGTGGTGTGGAGCATGTCTGACAGCCATTACCCCATGGTTGATTCATTACAAATGTATGCATGCATAACAAAAAAAGCATTACATAGTCCAACTTTTAATGTATAGAACCCAGCTCAGTGTTTGACAGCCTGGTTTCTGTACAGGTCTGATATTCAAGCACTGATCACAATTTTGTATTTTTGAGTAGTGATGTCTAGTCGGGCAAGGAGCCATTTTCATAGATGCAGAAGAATGCTGCAAAAGGACAGCTCTGAATGTCAGTACACAGTGGACGTATACATATAAAGCAAAACATAAACTTGAATGTAGCATAATACCTCTTTGTGTGAGTTCACAGAGTTTTGCTAACCATCTCGCTATGTAGCAGGGGCCAACATGATTCAGCTCATGTTGAACAAAGCTACCTACTAGGAAATCTCTTCAAATCTGTTTAGTCCTTTATTAGCAGTATCCAATAAGTGTATTTATTTACATTATCTCTTATTTAGGACATTGATTAAATCCCTGCCTCTTGGATTGGTACTAACTTTCTTTACCACAAATGATCTGAGACTATCCCCGAGGTGGCCCAGCATGGTGAAATGGTCAACTAATGCGTCTCCCTGTACTCTGTAAATGAGTATTTGATTTGATTTAATTAATTAAAAGTGTTACAAAGAAAATATAAATTCCTTAAAACACAGATACAATTCCATTGATATGCACACTGTGTTTTAAAATATTCAGACAATATAGCATAGCTAAAAAAGTTAGGAATTAAAAGCACAGACGGACATAATACAAAACAAAGTCATGAGGCAACTGCTCAAAAAAGTGTGAAGTGTTCTGAATCCAACTGCCACAATGGTTAATGTTACTCTAAATGTGAAATCCAGTAAACTTAATACATTAGGAAAGAAATTAGTGAGAACTAGATTACATGGACATTTTGTTAACTATCTCCCTTCTAGGCTCTGTCCCTGTTACATAACTAACCAGCCCAGTGTCCTCTTCTCCAAAGACTTCTGTTTGATAACTCCTACATTAAGTGTTATCACCTGGGAGTATACTAATTGTGTTGTGTTCGTAGTACATGGACTGACATGACTGCAACTCGTAGCAGGTTCTGTTTCTGTTGCCACAAACACCAGGCCAGTAGTCACATGCCCCAATACATCTCTTTGTCAACTCTCAAATTTAATGTACTCGGAGGATGACATTTATTAAATGTATGAAGTATAGGGAGTGACATGACTGCTAGGGCCTGGAGGCTCTGTCTCTCTAACTCCAAACACAAACCCAGTGTTCACATGCCTGAAAACACATGGCTGTTAACTCTCAAATGAAGTTTACTCACCAGGTGGATACCATCTGTATGAAGGTGTGAGGTAGAGGGAGTGTCTGGAATGCAAAGCAAAAGATGCCGTGTTTCTCTAACTCCAACAGAAAACTAGTGTTCACTTGCCCAAATCCATCTATTTGTGAACTTTCAAATGAAGTTTACTCCTATGGGAGGATAACATTTGTCAAGTGTGTGTAGTATGGAGAGTGACATGACTTCAACTCAATGGAGACACTGTTTCTATAACTTCAAACACTAGACCAGTGGTCACATGTGCAAATACCCTTGCTTTTTAACTCTCAATTGAAGTTGACTCACCTGGGAATGACAAAGATACAATCATGCTCAACTTTGAGATGTGTCTGGCTACCTAGTTCCATCTTGAGCTGCTAGCCCAAGATGAAAGTATTGAGGACTAGAAGAAAAGCTTACTCTGGTGCTCATTCCGAGTTTGGCAGTAATCGAACCGCCACACAGATGGCAATCTTGTGACCACCGGCAGGGTGGCAGTGCAGACCACCAAACAACGAGTAAGGCGGTGAACCCAACGCAATACAGACAACTCACTGCCAGCACCACCAACGGCGACGACCAGCATCTGCCGGCGGAAGACACTTTCAGGCAGGTGGCAGCCAACGTCCCACCCTCCATATTCCGATTAACCACTCCACCAGGATATCCAGTGGGGCCTTACTGCCATGAAAAATCCGGCGGAAACAGAAAGTATAAAAGGAAACACCCACCTCCAGGCACAGAGACGCTGCTGCCACCGCCATGGCAAATGAACTGTTAGTCTTTCCAGCGTTGTATCTCGCCATACACCTTCAGGACCACCGACGACGATGATGAAGATGACAACCGTAAGAATACCTAGCAGAGAGGGGACGGAAATGGCATTGATACACTCCCACACAGAACACACATACCCCTCACACACAGTGAAGGCCACAGACACGCACACACAACATACGTCAATGCCAAATACCCAACACACACACAAAGCCATGCAGACATGTGCTACACATACAGCACAATGCACAACAACACCACCAGCACACCCCATAACCACACAACGACAACTACCCCACAAACACCTCAACAATGGCATAGACGGGCATGTTGTACGACAGCACACATACACACTCACCAAGAACTCCATGTAGCAATGACACACGATCAATAGCTGTGAACACACATCCAAACAATCCTACAGGTGACACAACACATGCGACCATCAATCAAGGAAATACACACATGCAGCACTAGACACAAGGACGCATACAACACCCCATACAATCACACAAGCAAGCAGACAAACGCATCACAACATCCCCATGGCCCAAACCATCTACCAAGCACATGCAACAACACAGACACAATCGACACACAGATCTCACACACCTTTGCACACAGATGTCACACCACCATGAAGAAGGAAACCAGGACACGCATCTTATCTTGGCACCCACAGCAATGTGGGTAGATGTATTCAAACAATTTATAAACTATATACAAAATGTGCCAATGGCAAGTCTGAATGTCCACTTCAGCAGGACACATTGTCCATAAATATGGGCCCAACTTGATTCCTGATTGAAAATAGGCCTCCACTTCATAGGGGCAGTAATGGGACAGGCAGGCACCTCAGGGGTGGGGGGGTGGTGGGGGAGGCTTGGATGTCGAAGGGGCATGTTTCAGTTTGGGCTTGGGAGGTGTGACCTTGGCACTGGGAGGGGTGGATTTTTTGCTGGGTAGTGGAGCAGGGGAAACACCAGAGGGGGTACCAAAGGAATGGGAGGTGGAAGGGCCTGAGAGGGGCAGGGGGTCATGCTGTTTACACAGAAGATGGGGTGTGAGAGGAGTAGGGAAGAGGTCAAGGGCAGCAAGGAAAACTCTCTTCGGTACCCGGGGGCAGTCACATGATTGAGGGTTGGGAGTGGAGGTAGAGGGAGTGCTCGTCTGATGTGTCTGTGTGCTGTAGGTGGATGCTGGTGTGTGCAGTGTCTGGATGTGTTTGGTGGCTGAATGTTGGGTGGGTGAGAGGTTACGTATGCATTTTTTGGGATGGGGCAGAGGTGCAGGGAGAGGGAATGGGTGATGTGTGAATGAATGTTGTGGTGGTGTGTGCAAGTGAGGTGGATGTGCTGCAGGTGGCAGAGACAGTAGTCGTGGTGAGTGTAGATGTGGCATGTGGGGTGTGTGACTGTGAGTCTGCTATCGTTGTGATTAAGGTGATGGCAGGAATGACAGCTGGACCAGTGTGTGATGATGCTGTCCTGGCAGTTATGAGTGGAGATGTGAATGTACGGGAGGAGGTGGTGGGAGAAGTGTCTGTTGTTGTGTCTGCAGATGTGTGTTGTGTGTGTGCATGCCTGTGTGAACGTTTGTGATGCTTATGTCTGTCTTTGTGTACCTTGTCTGTTGTAGTGGGTGTATGCGTGTGGGCTGGTGTGCCATGGATGGGTGTAGGGAGAGGGCTTGTGCATTGGATAAAGGTAGCTGGAGAGGGGACAGAAGATGAAGGGACACTGGCTGCCATCAAAGAGGAGGGCAGAGCCTGAAATGATCCCTGGGGCCAGACAAGGCACTGTGAATATCTTCCAGGATATCATTGGTCTGCTGAATCTGGAATGCCAGTCCCTGTATGGCATTCACAATCGTTGTCTGCACCACAGAGATGGACCTCAGGAGGTCAAGAGCCTCCTTATTGAGGGCAGCAGGGCTGACTGGGGCAGGGGCAGAGGTGCCTGCGGCGAAGGAGATGCCCACCCTCCTGGGTGAGCGGGCACTGGCAACTGGGTGGGATGCAATAGGGAGGGCAGTGCTGGTAAGGGGGGTGGCGGACAACGATGGGGTTGGTGTGGTACCAGAAGGGTCCACCACTGCCAGGGAGCCGCCATCGAGGAGGTTTCTGAATCAGATGTTGTGGTAGCTCCAGTCTCCCCTGTGGTGCTCCCCTCGCCCTCCGTCCCACTGTTCCCCTCGGCTTCACTGCTGGCCGCCTCCTGGGTCCCGTGGGCTGCATCATCCCGACTCGCCGGTGCCCTTCCTCCCTCACCAGGTGATGCTAATGCACACATAGACAGAGGAGGAGAGAAAAGGATGGTGGCAGAAACAGAAAAGTAGGGAAATATTTGAATCCACACATCCACTTCACATACAAACAATGCAGATAACAGTCCCTGCCTGTGAAACAATGGACCAATTAGCAATTATTCCCAAAGACAGTCATGCAAGCTATGTCCAAACCCATCTCAACCATGCAGACCAAACTCCTGCATGAAGACAACTACATGCCCATTAATGCCAAAATGACTACTCCTAGAAACAAGCCCAGGACTATAGCCAACCACATGTCATCCATTACAGGATGATACTAATCTAAGCAGAGAGGGACTCAGGACACTAACTAACTGACAGGATTGTGAGGAGTACATGTTCTACAGAGGATCCATTGATGTAGGAAATGATGCGACTGTAACCTTCAGGTAACATGCCTATCATTACCCATATACAGTGCCATCATGACCACTTCATACTACTACAGTACACGAAGAGATGGAGGATGCAGCCATTGACATGAAAGCATTCTTGAGAGACCCATACCTACAGCTGAACATGTGTCACTGTACAACAACTTCTCATCCTACATGGCTCAATATAGCGAGAGTGTTAGAAATGGGGTCTTTCGTTGACAGTCAGGTTACCCACTGTTCAAGCAAGGATCCTAATTCTAGTCAAGATAAAAGAGAATCACCTTCAGCTAACCCCTGCTTACCCGCTTGGTAGCTTGGCAGAGCAGTAGGCTTAACTTCAGAGTGCTAGGTGTAAAGTATTTGTACCAACACACACAGTAACTTAATGAAAACACTACAAAATGACACAACACAGGTTTAGAACAATAGAAAATATTTATCTAAACAAAACAAGACCACAATTACAAAAAACCACAATACACAAGCCAAGTTATCAATTAAAAAGCAAAAAGAGTCTTCATGTAGTTTTAAACACACACTAACACTGTTAGCATGAAAATGTACCTTGGGTGCATCACAAATAACCCCGCACAGGTGAGTGTGCATCAAAAAGGGCTTGCGATGCGTCAGTTTCACTCACGGGCGAGACCTTGCATTGTTTCTCCTTTTGTCTGGTCGTGCTGTGTCGTTTCTTCTCCCCGTAGGAGAGCGATGCGTCGATCCAGTCAGCACTCTCGGATCCAGGCAGGTCCTGCGTTGTTTTTACACGCCCAGCTGTGTTTACGTCGGAAAATCCAGCCGCACGATGATTCGAAAACCACACAGCGCGGGTTGCGATCTCACCAGCCTCCGTCAGCGATGCTGCATGTCGTTTTCCCAGCTCTGTGCCCCGTACTTCCGGTCACGTTGCAGGCGAGTGCCGATTTTCAGCTGCGAAGCCTGCAGTGCATCGGTTTTCCATCCGCAGATCGGAGTCGAATCGATCTTTTCTCTGCACGGCATTCTGTGTGTGGATTTCTCCCTCTTAGGCTGCCAGCTTCTCCTTTCATGGTCCCAGGAACTGGATGGGCCAACTTGGCAGAGTAGGAGTCTCTCCAGAGACTCGAGGGGCTGGCAAAGAGAAGTCTCTGCTGTCTTTGAGACTTCAAACAACAGGAGGCAAGCTCTAAATCAAGCCCTTGGAGATCTTCACAAGATGGAAGGCACACAAAGTCCAGTATTTGCCCTCTTACTGTGACAGAAGCATCAACTACAGGATAGCTCCACAAAGCACAGTGACAGGCAGGGCAGCTCTTATTCCAAAGCTCTTAAGCTCTTCTCCAGGCAGAGGTTCCTCTTGGTTTCCAGAAGTGTTCTAAAGTCCCTTCTCATACCCAACATCTCCTTTGAAGTAGGCCTACTTCAAAGCAAAGTCTCTCTTGAATGTGAAATCCTGCCTTGCCAAGGCCAGGCCGCAGACACTCACCGGGGGGTTGGAGACTGCATTGTGTGAGGACAGGCACAGCCCTTTCAGGTGTGAGTGACCACTCCTTCCCTCCCTCCCAGCACAGATGGCTCATCAGGATATGCAAGCTACACCCCAGCTCCCTTTGTGTCACTGTCTAGTGTGAGGTGAAACCAGCCCAATTGTCAAACTGACCCAGACAGGGAATCCACAAACAGGCAGAGTCACAGAAATGGTATAAGCAAGAACATGCTCACTTTCTAAAAGTGGCATTTTTAAACACACAATCTTAAAATCAACTTTACTAAAAGATGTATTTTTAAATTGTGAGATCAGAGACCCCAAACTCCACATGTCCATCCACTCCCAAAGGGAATCTTCACTTTAATCAGATTTAAAGGTTGCCCCCATGTTAACCTGAGAGGGACAGGCCTTGCAACAGTGAAAAATGAATTTAGCAATATTTCACTGTCAGGACATATAAAACACATTACTATATGTCCTACCTTAACGATACACTGCACCCTGCCCTTCAGGCTACCTAGGGGCTACCTTAGGGGTGCTTTATATGTAAGAAAAGAGAAGGTTTAGGCCAAGGAAGTGGTTACACTTGCCAAGTCGAATTTACAGTTAAAACAGCACACACAGACACTGCAGTGGCAGGTCTGAGACATGATTACAGAGCTACTTGTGTGGGTGGCACAACCAGTGCTGCAGGCCCACAAGTAGCATTTGATTTACAGGCCCTGGCACCTCCAGTGCACTTTACTAGGGACTTACCTAGTAAATAAAATATGCCAATCATGGATAAATCAATTACAAACACATTTTGTAAAGGAGCACTTGCACTTTAGCACTGGTCAGCAGTGGTAAAGTGCCCAGTGTAATAAAAACAGCAAAATCAGAGTCCAGCACACATCAACAACCTGGTGAACAGAGGCAAAAACTTAAGGGAGACCACGCCAAGGATGAAAAGTCTAACAGACAGTCACACACTCATACTTGATGGGTGTGGCTACAAGGACTGTACATTCCCTTAATCACATCTGACTATGTTCATTCCAAGTCCAAAGAGGGTGACAGAGCACAACCATGCAGTAGTGACCTGACAGTCAACATCTTCCTGCAGTGTGTGCTCCGCCAGCAATGGACCCCCAAGGTTTGCACTTCCTTGACGATGGCTTGCTACAACCCTTTCTTCTGGTGGGCGCTGACCTGATTAGAAAACAGTGAGAAAAGGGGGGACATGATGTAAATGATACCAATCCAGCAGTAAGCTTTGGCGACACACAACAAACACTGCTCATGCACACTGGCAGTATCGCACACATATCATGTGCATGCTACACACCTGATCAGTCATGACAAGTCAATGTGCACACACATACATCGTCAAACACCACCCAACTTGTGGGACCAAGTCCTGGAGCTCTGTACAACCGCTCATACAGGGGTAGGACCCCTTCTACAAGTTTTTCCAGCTCCTCTTTTGAGAAGGCTGGGGCCCTTTCCCCTGCAGTGCGTGCCATCATTGCTCCAGGTGACAGGACACAGCAGCACACAAAGTGGAGGTCTGTCTTTCCCAAATGCCAGGAGTCAAGTGAGCTGTCACTCACAAAATGGCAGTTACGACTGCAGCGGTCATGACCATCACCGTCGGCGGTGATCTTCATTGGTAACGGTCTCCCTTTGACATCAATGTTAACCAATGAGGAGTTGCACGGCAGTTCTGACCGCACTCTGCCATGGCGAATTCCGTGGGCAGACCGAGGTCACTTCCAGCAGTCAGATGCCATTTTAGTCTGTGACATTACTGTCCTGAGTTTACACTGCGTAACTACCTGCATGCCGTCACAATTACATTTGTCAGGTCTGACATGATGAATATAGACATATGTAGTGTGTGTCTAGTGACATTTATAGACTTGTCACAACAGTTGTCAGCAGATTTGATCAGTATAGTGGAACACAGGGAAAGGTGCAGGTTTACATGTCCCATATACGTCCATGCACACAGGAATTATGTGCCATCGTCTTGTTAGGTACGGAGGGTAGAGTAATGTGTACTCTCACATTACAGGCAACGTGCATCACTATTACATAATGACTGTCGTGTGTCATACTGAATAGCCTACATTGTGACAGATACCCTGATTGTTGTTTGTGTCCCTGCACAGATTTGGCCACAATAGAGTGATGAGAAATGCACCAATTTACCGGCCACTCGTAGATCTTGAAACCATGGAAAAGCGCCACATCATCATGACCTATCAACTATACCGTTTGTGCATCAAGAAACTGGTCGTCCAGATGAAGCCGGGTTTAAGGAGTCCCCATGCCATCCATCCAACAGTCCAGGTGTTGCCAGTCCTGCATTTCCTGGCGAGTGGCTCCTTTCAGGTTACAGTGGGACTGGCTGCAGGGTTTTTGCAGCTCAAGTTCTGTAAGGTGTTGCAGGATGTGCTGGATGCCCTACTTAAGCATGTGCACAGGTACATTAGGCTCCCACTACCGCCAGATTTTCCCACTGTAAAAGCAGCCGCATACACCATCTCAAATGTCCCACATGTAATTGGGGCCACTGAAGGGACTCCCATTGCCCTGGTACCTCCGAGGATCAATGAACATGTCTACAGAAACAGGAAAAGTACATATTCACTCAATGTGCAAGTGGTGTGTCTTGCAGACCAATACATTATACATGTGAACGCTAAATTTCCTGGATCAGTACATGATTCCTACATCCTGAGGAACAGTAGTGTCCCTGCAATGATGTCACAGCTACAGGGAGAACGGACCTGGCTCTCCATGTCAGACGTCTATACCCCTCATGTCACAGTCAGCACTCCGCCTAGCAATGTTACCTATGGCCATGTTTCCTTTTCCACACAGGTGACTCCGGATTCCCCAACCTGCCCTTGCTCCTGACACCTGTGAGACATCCAACTACATTATGGGAGAACAGGCACAATGAGGCACATGGCCGGACAAGGCGTGTGATTGGATGGACTTTCGGTTTCTTGAAAGCCAGATTTCATTGTCTTCATGTGTTTGATGGTTCACTACAGTACAATCCAGGGAAAGTCTGCAAGATCATTGTTGCATGCTGCATGCTCCATGCTCTGGCCCTCAGAAGGCACATCCCATTTTTGGAGGAGGGGGACGTTAATGCTGGAGCAGTGTTTGTGCCGGTGACTCTGATGCTGAGGGAGAGGCTGACGAGGATGAGGCACATGACAACAGGATTGACATGATTTGTCACTACCTTCATTGATGTACAGGTATGTCTGCAGTACATATCATCTGTGCATAGGATATGTATTGCTGAAGCCAATCTGTAGCCATTATTTGCATGCATCAAGGTATGTTTGGACCCTTACATATTGGTTAACGACCTTGAAGGATAGGTGACTCACCATGAGACGTAGTGGAAATGCACAGCTAATAGGTTCATTTGTGGAATGCTGATGCCATTGCGGTACAGCCTTCTAGTTGTACTAAAGGTTTAAGGTCCTCAGGCTGCCTGTTTGAGGATATGTTAGGGGGACTTATCAGTCTTGTCCTGCTGTGTAGACATGTCATGCATTGCCATCTGTTGTGTGTCAACTACCTGTTCCTGACTACTCAGGGAGTTGTGCAATTGAGGATGTTACCTATGTTTCATCTTTCCTGTCCCACACATGTATGAATGCCAATGCAGACCCTTACATATTGTGTAACATAGCTGCTGGGACACTCATCCTAGGTGTGTGTTCAACTGCTATTGATGTATGACTCTGGATTACATTCCTTACAACCTTGTACCTCCTTCCATGTATTTATCCCTCTTCCAGTGACATAACTGTTTGCTGTCTGCTTGCTGATTTGCCTGTTGGCATAGTTGACAGTGGATTTTAAAACAATATGGATGTACTTACACACCTGCTGGAGTGTCCCACTACATCAGTAACTTGGACATTTTAGTTGCGTAGACATGTATATTCTTTTGTTTTTCTTTAACATATTTGGCAATACTAACAATAAAGAGATATGCACCATGACTTGTGATAATTGTTGTTTATCTAATGTTGAATTTCACAGTCCAGAAGAGTGGGGTAGTGCTCTAGCTGATGAACTGAATGGGTGGCCCAGCTGTTAGGTTCATAGGTCCTGTGTCCATTTGCCTCGGAATGATGTGACCTTGGTATTGGACAGTAAACAGGGTGAAACAGTGGCACACAAGGGTGACATTTCAGAAGAGGGATCACTTCCTGGTGGGGGGATTGGTCTTGGCCTGAGGTCCTGCAGGATGTCTGGACGGGTGACCTCTTTTACGGGGGGTTCCTCAGCTCAGGGGTAGGGGTGCTGCTGTCCTGTGGGTTCTCCTGCTGTGCCTCCATTCCAGTAGCAGGTGCTGATATTTAGGGCAGTGGTGTTGACTGACTACTGGATGGGGCCTGCTGTTAGATGGAGAATGTCCGCAGGATGCAGTTGAGTTCCATGAACTCCCCTAATATAGAGGCCATGGTGGCATTGTGTGCCTGCCACTGCTGCCTGGCCTCCTGGTGGTATTCCTCCTGAAACCTTTGTGTGTCCTGTAAGGTGGTGAGTATCTGGCCCAACTGGTCCTGGGTTTGCTGGTAGGCTCCCAGGACCCTGGAGATGGCCTCCTGGCCATTCGTGTCCTACCTGCCTCATCCCTTGTCCCACGATTGGCATCCCACTGGCCCTTGCCCCCTGTGCCCCTGGTGCAGTGTGCCCCCTCCGACTGACACCAGGACCGTCATTGTCTTGGGTTTTCACTGTTGATTCCTGCCCCTGTCCTGTGGGGCACACTGATGAGTGATGTGACCTTGGGACACAGGTATGGGAAGGTGGGCTCTGCTGTGCACTGGCTGCACCAGGGGAAGTGGTTTGAGTTGTGGGCAAGGTGAGGCTGGTGGTGGTGGACTAACCACTTAAGCCTGATGGGCCAGGTTCATTGTCCGAATCCAGACTTGCATGTGAATCGTCCCCTATTTGTGCTACATTCAGGCCTGGGCAGCTTCCCGTCACTAGGCTCCTCTGCTGTGTGCCAGCACTTGGGAGACCTGTGAGACGGGAGGTATTGTGTCAGATGATGGTATTCTAGCGGTGACACACATGGTTGTATTCCCTCATTCACTGTATTTGCAGGGCAGTAATGGCATTGACAGTTTCGAGTCCACTGCTTGTGTTCCCATTAGTGGACAGTTGCAATGGCCTTAATTTGGAGTACAGTTTACATTTGACTTGCTACTATCATTGCTATGTACTGATGTGTATTCCTACCACACATTGGTGATTGGGAGTGACATAGTTTAACATGCTATTGCAGAGATCTGATATGGGCATAGCAGTCAGGCAAGGGTAGGGAGTGTTGCATTGTGGTAGTTGTGGTACTTTCTGATGTGTGAGGCATACATGCACTAGGTTGGGCTGTGAGGAAATGGTGCCAGTGGGGAGATGTGGCATGCAAGGGTGTGTATAGGGCCAATAGTGGGTTTGTGCACGTTCAGTTGGTTTGAGGAGGTGAGAAGGTAGTGGGGATACATGCTGTGCGCAGGGACATGGTGGCCATTGAGTACAATGGACTTACCAGTGTCCAGTCCAGTAGCAATTCCCGTCAGCCCTTCCGGATGTGTTATGGCCAGGACCATCTCCTCCACGTGCCATTTCTGGGGGAGCTAGTGGGGGCCCTCCACCAGTCCTCATGACGGACACTTGGTGCCTGGAAGCCATGACCCGTACCTTACCCCTAAGGATGATCCACCTCTTCCCAAAGTCCTCCCTTGTGGGTGGATGGTTCCCCACTGTTTTTTTGTCCCTGTTGACTATCCTCTGCCATAAGTTGTGCTTCCAGGCTATGGATGTCTGCTTGATCAGTGCTCCAAACAGTCGCGGCTCCACTTTGACTATTTCTTTTACCATTACCCTAAGCGCCTATTCTATGAATCTGTTTTTTTTTTGTGGTGCCATGGTGGTTGTATTGTAGGTGGGGGTGTATGGTGTGCAGGAATTCTGTGTGTGCTGTTTGTAGTCGTGAATATGTGTAATGGTATGTACGTGTGCTCTGTGATGTTTGTGTGCAGTGGTGTGTAGTGTGATGCATGCTTAGTATGATGGCGCCTATGGTATCTCAGTGCAGTGCCTCCTTTTAGTGTTCTCTTCTCTCACTCTGTCAGGGTTTCTATGTGCAAAGGGTTCTGGGTGTGTGTGTGGGTGTGTTTTGTAGTGCTGCGGGCAGGTGTGTGTATGTGTTTCAGGTGTTGCTATTGGTGTTATCCCATCTGGTGAAGTGTTACTGTGGTGGTGGCTACTTTTTGTCCTGTGGGCGTTTGGACCCCCAATGGATTATCGCCATGTTGGTTTCCCCAATGCTGATTTGTGACTCGGAATTTGGCGGGTGGCATTTTCTCGGCATGGCAGTGGTGGTGGTGCAGCCGCCCCCTTCATACTGTCGTTTGAGCCAATGGTGTTGTTTTTTCAGTCTATTTTTGGCAGTATTGTGTGGATCACTAGTAATGCGGTGGGCTTCACTCCACCATCTCTGGCGGTGTATTGGCTGCCGTTTGTACACTGGTCTTCAGTAATGACCACCAAACTCGGAATGTGCACCTCAGTGTGCAAACCAATGATCCCAAAGGCCTCACGATGCATAACCAAAAATGGGATTCATTACACAATGCAACTCCAGGTGAGTCCAGCCTGAATACCTAGATAGTTTTAATCCATTCTCTAAAAAACATATGGGGCCTGAAAATGAAAAACATATACTTTAACACACAGGTTGCTCAGCATTTAGTCCTAAAGACCCACACAGATGTTTCGCAGCAACCACACCTTTTGAGGTTCGAAACATAGATGATTGATTTAAATTGCCTGAACTTTATCAGACCTGTGGGCAGCTGAGCAGCGATAACCTTTTGCCCCTTTCATATAAGACTGATAAATCATATTATTCCTGACAGGCAGATTATATTAGTTTGTTGTATTTACTTTGTGAATTTGAATTTGTTTTTTTTACTTAGTTACATTTTCACTTGATGCACTGCATGAGCACCTTCACTTCGCACCTACTAAGAAGCCTTCATTTGTATTTAGTTGAATTATTCTAATTTAGAATTGTTTGAATATACAAAAAACAGACCACTGTGTGTTTTGTCCTTCTTTTATTTCTGTGAAGATCAATGTCTTGCATATACAGATACCAAGCAATTGTATACATGTCAGTATCTTTGCCCCATCAGAACCAATTGTCCTTATGTACCTTCTCTTCAAACTTGGCTGGCATTCAGGCGAGTCTCAAGGGTTGATGAGGTCCTCTTTGCTAGGTTTATTAAAATGTGCACCCTGCCCCTGGCTCTCATGAGGGTCCCATAGGCTTTTGAAAATTAGGTCACTGTGGATGTTTTGTAGAAGTGTTAAGTCAGACTCATATCAACTGCCAATATCAAGGCAGTTTTTAGTACTGAAAGTATTTTTTTGAGATAGTTCTGTGGTTTTTTAATGAGTTTTGTCTAACTACTGCAAGTTTAACAATCAGTTTACACCTGTATCACATTGTTAAATTTTAGGATGACTTGAATTGCATTCAGTACAGTGGCCAACTCTGACTGTCTTCTTTCTTATTTTAAATAATTGCCTGCAGGTGGACAAGATTGAGAAGGATTCTAGGGCTAACCATTGAGATGTCAAGAAGATGGCACCTACGGACAGCACTTGCCTCCAGAAAAAAGTACATATAAAGGTTTAGATTAAAACAATCAAATCAATAAAATATATATGTTGAACTGCCTTCCTTTTTAGGAACCAATACCACAAGTCAGGAAGGTAGTATAGTCTACATTCCCTTAATAGAATCCACTCCCTTCAGTCATAAATGTTTAACAGTCTTTCTTTCCCTGGTAATATTTACTCCTCTCAGACAGGTATGTAGTATAGTTTCCTTCATTGGTAGGAACAAATTAAGAATGTATTTTTTAGTCCCATTTTATCCTATGTACTAACTACATTTTGTAGTACGCTTAGTAGCACCAGAATAGTTCTACTTACGTACTACAAAATGCTCTTCATTAACCTCTGTGCAATATCTACACCTTGTCTTTACTATCTTTTATGAGCAGAGATTTCAGCTCTGACTGCAGAGATCTTCACACAGTAAAGACGTAAATGTGAAAGGGACAGCATGAGTAGCTGAAAATGGAGACTGCCTACTACAAAAGGGGGAGCTTAAGGAGGAATAAGAAGGGGTTTACAGAGATCGAGGGAGGGGTTTATGGATAGACGTGCACCAATAAACAAAAGAGTAAACCTATTCCAATCACAAGCTGCACTTCTAAAGTTACTACAGCCAAAAAGGACCCACAACAGTTGTAAATGTACTCCAGCTCCGACATGGACTAAGGCTTGAAACACACACAGGATGGTACCGCAACACCCTCCCATAGAAAATAATGGTGGCAGGGACTAAAAATAATACCACATAGGAAATAATGTTTTTTAAAAATTACATTGCTTTGACTTTTTTTAAAAACAAAATAGATACATTTGATTTATTGTTGAAAATTATAAAAGTAAAAACATTTTTATTATAAAATATTGTAATGACTTTTTCAAATTTACAAATATAGGTATCTTTAGTTAGCAAAAAACTAATTCAAATTCATTCTTTACTTAACTTTTAGAAAATTCTAATAGATAAATAAAATCTAGTTTAGATGTGTTCTTTTGTAGTATTTCTTTCACAAGATACTTTTAATTTACTCAAATATATTTAAATTAATTAACCATTTGTTTCAAGAATAGTTGATAGGGCTATAGCATTTTTCACTGTGTTCTACATTTAAAATAAATATGTAATATTAATTTAAATAAATATTTAACATCATTTTATGTGTACTATTCTTTCCTATAATTTAAAATCTCCCTATTACAATAGGGAGATCTGCGCTCCAGTGGCTAATAGTAAATTTATACTCATAAATTTGGCCCCACCCTCAGTTTCAGCAGGTAGATACACGTAGGTCTACACTCTGCACTAAATTTACACTAATAAATGGTGAGCAGACAGAAGAAGTACATTTACTGCACAACGTAAGAGTAAATTTGTATATGTAGGTTTACTGACCTGTACATTTACCTATATAAATAGGCACCACTGAAAAAATCAATCACAACAATCAGCAGGATTGCAATATTTATATTGGATTTGTTTAATTTGTCTCAAAGTTTATTAAGCTCTGCATGAGTGAAAGGGCTCTGGTCAGAATACCCCCTGAAAGTTGGCCATTTCTCCCTATTTTCTACCCATCCCATTACTGACTGATTACCAACTCATTTGCCTGCAGAGGGACAGGGCTCTTGTCAGGACGCCCTCTGTCACTTCCACATTGCTTTTGAGAACTGAAGGGAACTTTGCTCCATATAGAGCATCTCTGCCAATTTGTCCTGCTAGGAAGATCTGGATAAAAAGTCTTCACCCGTTTCTGCCCCTTTCTGTGGTTGGGTCTTTCCAGTGGGCCTATACATTGGAGCTCAGTCTCTGCAAGCAAACAAAATGAGAGGAATATTGCTTGAATTAATATCAGCCATTGGTAACTACTCTGAGAGGCAATTGAGTTCATCATTTTGTTGCCGACTATGCACATCAGACAGTTATCAGCCTTTAAAAGGAACAGTCCATCCCAAACTGCTAGGCCAGTTCCTCTCTGAACAGCAACTCAAGCAACCCCAGGCTAGGTTCATCCTACTTGGACTTTGTCGGTAGAGTACATTTTGAATTACACATAAGCTCCTCATTACATTGGAGTAATCTTCCATACCGTCTGACAACTTGGGTTACAAAAGTGGCATGTAATGGCCAAGACTACACTATTACGCCACGTTGTGTAAATGAGATTGCCATTGGGGAAAGATTCTACCATAAGAACACAGAAACAACTCTAGAAGGCTTTACCAAATGTAAACTTTTTTTTAACAGCAGGGCACAGGTAATCAATTTGAAGTTTCATTTTGAGGTGAATTTTAACTGAGAAGACCATTTGAGTTTTATTTTTTAGTCTGAAATGCAGGTGTGGCTCCTCCGCAATGGTAGAGGAGTGTCACCCCCTTGGCCAAGAGCCAGGAGATTAAGTATGAAATGATAGTTCCACTAGCATTTTATTTTTAATCTGCTGGCTCAGGCAGCAATACATGGAGGGGTGGGGCTGGGTCATGGGAGATGGGAGTGGGAGGAGAACAGAGTGCACCTAAGTGCGCACGTGTGTTTGGCCGACCATCTCAGGCCTATTAAACACACATGCACATTTAGGTTTCTCCAGCCCAGCTGTGTATAACAGCTGGGCTAGAAACACTGCACAGACCCCAGGGCTGTGTCTTAGCGGCAGTCACTGCCACTCTGACCAATCCTGACACTGCTTTCCTGCTACCTTTAGTAGGAAAGCAGCACCATGATTGCTGGGGAGCCTGTGCTGGTGTCGCAGTGAATGCTGGGACACCACAAGAAACTAGCGATGAGCGAGGCCGCAGGAGTCAGCGGTGGTGGAAGCTAAGTGTCTTTTATTTTTTATTTTTGTTCTTTCCCCCATCCCGTTCTTCCCCCCAGTGCACGCCATTGAGATTTGCTGCAGCCGCCGCTTCTGAAATGCATATATTTTTAGTTTTCTGGTTTACTGGGAGAAGTGCTATAGACAGCGAGTCTGCTGTATATACAGTATCAACCTCCTGTTCTGATGAGTCTTAACTGTTATTTATTTGCCATAGGCAGCCCTTTTTGTCTTTTGTCTCTGCACCTCCTTGTTGGAAATGGCTCTTTCTGTAGGGTCACTGTCAATGTTGTGCCTTTTATCCTGCACTTTTTGCTGTATCATTTTGTTGGCTTTAGTACTTTAAGCACGTCACCACTGCATTCCAGTGCTAAAGTGCATGTGCTTCTCCCCTAAACATGGTGACATTGGTATATTCACAATTGGCATATTTAATGTACTTAGAAGTCCCTTGTAAAGAGGTATACCATATACCCAGGGCCTGTGAATTCAATGCTAATTGTGGGCACTTATTGTGCCACCCACTTCAAGAGCCCTTAAAAATGCCTCAGGCATGCCATTGCAGTGCCTGTGCGTGCAGTCTCACTGTCACTTTCACTTGGCATTTAAAACTCCTTGCCAAGCTTTAAACTCCCATTTTTTGCACATGTCATCCTTAAGGTAGGCCCTAGGTAGCTCTAAGGGTGGGGTGCTCTGTAAGTAAAAGGTAGGACAAGTACTTTTAAGTTTTACATGCTCTGGTAGTGATAAACAGCCAATTTTGTTTTTAACTCCTGTGAGACCTGCTCCTCTCATAGACTAGCATTGGGATTTCCTTAATATAATTTTAAACTGTAATACCAGATTGGGCAGTAGTAGCTACATTGTCTTTCATAGAATTGGAAAGGTAATGATAAATTCTCTTCGCTGGTAAATTTGGATTTAACATGGTTATTTTAGAAATGCCACTTTTAGAAAGTGGGCATTTCCCTACTGTTAGTGCTCTGTGTGCCTGACAGCCTGCCTCCAATATACATCTGGACTAGGTTGGGTGGCAGTTACATTTGTGCATTCTCTCCAGATAGCCACAACACAGGATACTCAACTGCATCTGCAATCATCTGCATACTGACAAATCTTCTTGGGCGGGGAAGAGGAGGAGGGGCGTACACATTCACACTTCATAGGCAGTGGCCTGACTCCACACAAAGGACTGATTACCTCTCACAGATAGCTTGGCAGAGGGGGATTGGTTGAAAGGGATCCGTGTACACTTCAGAGAGTTCATTTGAAATCATCCTCCACATCAAAAGAATTTTGGTTTACAAGTGCTCGGTCTCTGACCCCCTCAAAATGCCTAACTGTTCTAAAGAACTGCTTCCCTGCTTTGTTGAGCTACCCTGCTGCCTGCTGGCCTCTGCCCTGATAAAAGGACTAAGGACTAAGCCCCAGAGTAACTCCAAGGGCTTGCTGGCTTTCTTCCTGTTCACCCGAGGTTTAGGGAAATTAAAGACCTTGTGACCTGCTTAAACTCCAGCATTTCACTGTCCTGCAAAAGCCAGAGCTCCACTTTGTGGGAGCATGCCTTCTTAACGTTGGCACTGCCAAGGAGTGAGCATGGTGCTAATCTGAGTCCTTTACACCGTTCCACTCATGTGAGCACTCCGTGCTACACACCCGCCTGACGATCATCCCTGTTGATTTGTGATCTGTGAGCATGTATGAGAGCTGCGCTTTCCCCCTCCGAACAGATGTTCCAGGGAGCAGTGCGTCTCCGGTCCAGTCATTGCCAGAACAGCATGTCCAGACTGGTGAACATAAGAGAGTCAGTGCACCACTCACAAGAACTACTGGAGGTCCTGATGGGTGTTGTGTCCCAACCCTGCCTGCATCTTTGAGCCATGCAGCAGCATGACTAACCTCCCTGCAATGCGGTCCCCATGTGTGAGGCCCGCTGACACTGCCTAAGACTTGCCAGAGTCTTTCTTTTGTCTTTGTAGCTGTGCAGGAGCATGACTCCCCTTACAGCAACACAGACCCCGTGTGAAAGGCCTGCCAACATCTCCAATGACTGTATTTATGCTCCAAAGGTACCATGGGCATAGGGATGCATTGAGTCGTGTTTTCCAGACCTGGTCATTGTTTCATTCTAACACAGGAGAGTTAACCTAAAGGCTCTAAAAGGAGCCCTTTGAATTAAGCACTACCTTGATTTAATACTGTAAAATTAATATCTCAGAATCTCCTAATTGTATTGTTGTCATTTTGGTCTTATTTTATATAGATAAGTATTTCTTATTATTCTAAACCTTTGTGGAGTCTTTTTTGTGGTGTTCCCATTGTGTTACTGTGTGTGGGTCACACAAATGCTTTACACATTGTCTCATAAGTTAGGCCTGCCTGCTCTGTGCCATGTTACTAGAGAGTGACCACAGTTTATTTTAAAGTGTGTATCTGACTTACCCTGGCTACAGTGGTGATTCCTGCTTGAACAGGGTGCATACTCTGAAAACCAGAAACCACATTTTTAACTCTCCTTCTTTGCTTGCCATGTGGTTAGCCGCCATTTTGTGTGGCCAGCATGTTTGATCTTTATTCATTTGACACAGCTTGTAATAGTCTTTTGCTTGGGGCATTCAATGGTTTGGTTCTTTAGGAACATGTCATTTTTGGTGATATTTATTTTACTTTAATACATATGTTTCTTATTATATTTGTCTGTGCTTGAGCTGCTTGTAACAGTCTGTAGTTCATGACTGTTGATTGTAAATAATTTATCAGTATTTAGTTTACTCATCCTTGGCATCCTCACCGGTCTCACTTGCCCTGTAGGTACTCCTGGTGTTTATTTTTTATTTAATCAACTTTTGCCTGCCCATAGGTGTCCCATGGGCTGTGAAGGGACACCGATTGTTTAATAATTTAACCAATGGTTGCTGTCTCCCACTGACTGCCACAGGTGCCTCATGGGACCTTCGTGGCACCAAGTATGTATTTAGTAATTTAATACATTTTATCCATGATCTCCCTGGATCCCACAGGGGTCCCATGAGCCATGGAAGCACACCAGGTATTTATTTACTATTGGAATAGACTTTTGCCTGCCCCTCCCAGCCCCCACCTCCCATAGGGGTCCTTTGGGCTCTGGAGGGACACTAGTTATTTATTTAGCTTATTTACTAATGGATTTTAGTAGTGTCCTGTCTAATTTGCATGTAGGTATAGTATTGCTATGAAGATGCTGATGATGATGATGATATTGAGGATGGTGATGATGTCTTCTTTTGCTTTGACTAGAATGGCCAAGTCTTACAGTTTTCATTTTTATTTAATATTTTATTTTATTTTATTTTTTATTTATTGCCTGCAGGGTCACAAGACCATACTGAGATGGAGACAAGTCTGTGAATTTCCTGGCACATAGACCTCTGTGTTCAGTGCTACTGCTAATGCTGCTGACCAACAACTAGAAGAAGTAAAGTTGGTCCCAAAAGAATAAGGCTTCTGCCAAAAAAACAGCCTGTGAGGAAAAGGTGCATGTTGCCACCACTGGCATCAAGCATTCATCATTTTACAGCAACACAGTGTACTGGTTGTAGCGTCTTCTGGCAAGGAGGATCACTACTGGATCAAAATTGTACCACCACAAAAGCAAAAGAAGATATGTCTCAGAACTGCTATGACCACAATCATGGTAGACAGAAGTGAGCCCTTTATTGAATTGTCCTACAAGTCAGCCAAAGAATGCCAAAAAATTCTACCTGACAAATATTGGAAGGCTTTTGAATCTCTTCTACATGCTGTTCTGACGCCTGATGGTGTGTGCACTAAGGTTTCTCTAGACTTCACAGGACCTTTTGAAATATGACTTTTGAATAAAGGTATTTGTTAGCTTTTATTAATGATTTTCTCGATGTGTGTTTATTGTGATCTTATCACAGCTCCCAATAACTGTTCAGTTCTTATGTTTTTAAGAGAATTTTCCAGATTGAAGATGCACAGAAAGAATTGGTGATTGACAAACACTTTACGTCTGTCTGAATGAAAAGCCCATTGAGTCCTATCACATCAAACATCTCCAAGTAGTGTTGCATTCTCCCACTTCGATGGTTTAGTGGAAAGCATGAATAAAAGGAGGAGTTCAAACTGCTATAGCTGTATGGAGCGGTATGAATGTTGAGGATTTTCTTAGGCAGAACATTTGGCATATTCTATCACCACACATAGAAGAATCAGGTTGTCTCCTTTTATGTTGTTGCACAAAAGAGTACCCAGAACAGATTTGTTTCTGGACTGGTTGAAGAGTCTAGTTTCTAATGATGGATTTGCTGTTGATTGTTCAGTCAAGGCTATTATTGATAACGTTTCATGTAGGCAGCATGCTTCTAAACTTCATTTTGACAGAAAACAGGGAGTCAAAAAGATTGCCTTCAATATTGGTGATTGAGTACCCACTAAGAAACGCTGTAAAGTTAAGAAAGGGGACTCGAAATTCACACCTCCATTTAAGGTGCTAAAATTGTCTAAAGGTGCTGTTTATTGATGATAAGGATTGGTGGAGCAGGAGATGTTTGGTGAGGTTGATTCGTGAGCAGGCATAACATTCTGTAGAAAGGTTGCACCAAAATTGTTGCTTCAAGGGGTTGTTGGCACTTATTCTAGTTAAATTGATTGTTCTTAGTGGTTACATGCTCGGAATGCATTCTTACCTGCTAGGTTTAAACAGATTTACATCCACTAAAAGGTTTTTTGTTTTTTTGTCAGTGAAGTACCAGCAATGTCTTATATGTTGCAGTTATTTGTAGTGATAGTGATGTACTAGAATTTTAAGTATTTACCTTGAGCCATGCATCACCTCGAGCTTTGTCATGATGTATTATCTTTCATGTGTTCCATGTTCTTTGCTCCCCACGGAGGTTGTCGGGCAGTTGGTGGAGGTCCATGCATGAATGATCGCAGGATATGGGCTTCCATTCTTTCGTTTAATACATTAATGTTGTTACATCTGCGTGGTACAGTCTTTTGACCACAGTCTGCCTGCACCCTATACTTTTTATTTGGTAATACATTGTGCTGTGGATGCCTATAGCCATTTTACAAGGTCACTTAACTGTTACATTTTTATTTAAGTTACACTAGGATGGTTTTTATTTTTGCCAACAATTCTTGATTCCAATTTCCATAGTATTATTTCAACGTTGCTTTGTAGTTTTTGCTTGTTCCCATAGTGCAGTTGAAATGCCTACACCTTATCAAGGTTCACACTACAATAATGTTCTAAAAAGTACATTTTGGGAAGTTATTAACAAAATGCAAAGCCAAGCAGGACTATATGTGGGAGGTTTATTTTCTTTGTAAACTCAAGAAAACCAAAGCATGTCGACTTTGTAAGGTCAAGGTTACATAAACAAGGCCAAACCATGACAGTGGAACAAATAGTCCTTATAATTCACAAACAAGTGAAACTGTGAAAAGCTCCATTTTGCTCCATTTATCCCTTTGCCTCCTTTGAGACTGCTGCTGTCATTTGTGATAGGAGAGTGACCTTGTTTGTAGTTACTCAGTATGATTCTGTTTGGAAGTGACAGATTGTGTAATGCATTTTTGTTTGCTGCCCTACATTCGGAATTCACAAGTCTTATTAATTGAGAGCTCCGTGAGAGAAAAAGACGTCCTCCTGTTCATTCTGTTCATAAATCAGTGGTAGTTTTTCACATCTCTAAAGGGTGATTAAGGAAAAACCACTGTATTAGAAAAGTTTTGGTCTGTGAGTTATTTGAAGATGATTACATAACTATTATTTTCAAAGACATAACATTGTGTTCGGTAGCACTATGGATCCCTGGGACAGAAATGTAACATGCAAAATGTAGGAACCATTCACACAAGACTTGCTTAAGTGAATTCACCCCTCCACCACGTTTATCTGCTCTTGTGGCTCATGTTTTCCATGGTTAATGGACAATGACAAAGGACAAATATATACATATTTTTTAAAATATATTTTATTAACATTTTGTTGTTTTACAGTTGTATGCCTGTTCATGGGAATATCTTGCACATATTATACATGACTACTTAACAATTCACATTTGTAGTATACATTTCTTTTGGTTCGTTGCTTATTTCTTTGGTGCTGTTAACATTCTTTATGCGTACGTTTGTCCCTGATTTTAATAAACTGTGCTCATTGACATACTGTGTTATGTTCCTCGCTTTACTATACTATTATTTTGGATCCTATAAATAAACAATAAACTTAAACCCGTTCTAAGCTATAGCTTGGGGGAGAAAAAGGAGGGAGAAAAGAGGGGGGAAAAAGGTAGTTAAACGAAGGTAATAAAAGGAAAAGAAGAAAAAAAAAAACAATAGGTCAGCTTTACGGCTTTGTGTGGGTGGGACTTGTAGTTGTTGGTATTTAAGGCACAAGAGCATAGCAACATTGGAGGGGGGGCCAGGCCAGGGCACACCAGTGTACAGAGGGGACGGCAGACTACTCACGCCACTCACCGTTTCCAATAGTGGTGTGGCAGTTAGCGGCTCGATCGTCTTCATATTACTACTCTCGGTGTGGTCTATCTATAATTTTGGACACCTTCGGGCACCTATTTGGGAACTTTCCCCATTGGGACAGCTTCCTAGGGTGTGCTAATCATCTTCTGTTACTACTTCGGGGCTTGCTGATCTCTTGAGTAGACCCTCCCAGCTCGTCACTAAATCTTCCCACCCCGGGGCAATGGGAACCTGGCAGATGCCCCTGGCTTTCTCTGCCTTCAGGACCTGTAGTTCAGCCCTAGACCATCTTTTAACATCCCCTTTCCAGTCAGCCAGCGAGGGTTGGCCTGAGGCCTTCCAGCCCCTTGAGATTAGTCTCTTGTAAAGGGCCAGGGACAGGTCCAGGAAACGTCCCCCTACCTTTCCGCATAGTGCAACCGGTCTGAGACCTAGTAAGCACAGCTCAGGGGTAAGTCACAATTCCATCCCAAATAGTTCAGATAGGATAGGCAGTATCTCCCTCCAACCAGACTGAAGTACCGGGCATCCCCACACCATGTGGTCAAAGTCCGCATATCCCCCTCAGCATCTTGGGCATGTCCTAGGGACCCCCCCATATATACGGAACAGTCGGTGTGGTGTGAGGTACGTCCTATGTAGATAGTTGTATTGGATGTATCTTAACCACGTGTTACGCGAAATCACCCGGGGGTAAGCCAGTGTTTTGTTCCATTCTGAGTCAGACAAATCCCGCCCGATCGTGTTCCCCCATCATTCTCTCCAGGACTGTAAAGGATCTAGTGCTGCCTCAACCTGGGCCTGGTATATTTTGGCGATCAAATGGGGTTCCTCCCCTGATGTCAGCAGTAGGTGCAGGACCCCGTGGGTGGCGGGCTCCGCATTTATTGTGTCCCAGTGGTCTTTCAGAGTGTGCACTAGCTTCCTGAAAAGCAAAAAATTACCCCGGGGAATACCCCCTTCCGATAGGTCAGCAAATCTCTTCAGCACTCCCCCCTCGAAGAGCCCACCCACTGTCTTAATCCCAGTAGCAGACCAGGGACCAAACCCCAAACTTCCGACCCCTTCCCCCCGGACTCCAGAGCCAGTGCCGACAGTGGTAAAGCTGGAGAATATGGCGGGCCCACTCCCACCCTTTTCGTACACCTTTTCCAGCATTCCATTGCGACACTTATCATTATATTGTTCCCAGGGAGGGCTATTTTCCTGTCTGTCATGCGTGCCGCAATCCATGCCGTATCCGTTACCCCTTGAGCAGTACTCAAATCCAGGCGTCCTCTGCCCGCCAGCCAGTCGGACACTCATTGCAGCTGGGATGCCAAGTAGTATGCCTCAAAGTCAGGGGCTCCCAGTCCACCCATGCGGGTCGGCCTACAGATGGTTGTGAGTGCAGTGCGTCTACGTCCATCATCCCATATTAGCTCCCTGAGCAACACGTTCAAGTCGCGGAACCATGCCGGGGGGATCAGCAGTGGTAAATTGGCAAAATAGTAGAGAAGTCGGGGAAGCATGATCATTTTGGACAACGCCACTCTGGCCATCACCGATAATTTCAGTGAGCGCCAAAACCCCACCGAGGACCGCAAGGATCGGAGCGCTTTGCCAAGGTTACCATCTCTGAGGTCTCCTAATTCGTGGAATATTTGAATACCCAGGTACTTAAAGGACCGTGGGGCCCAGTTCAAGTCTATCGGACATACTGCTGGGCGCATGCAACCAGACGTCAAGGGAAACACATATGTTTTGCCGCGGTTAAGGCGCAGTCCCGATACCTCTCCAAAGTCCTCTAGAACCTCTAGGGCCCAGGGGAGACCGCTCGTTCCGTCCCTAAGATAGATCAGTATGTCATCTGCATACAGAGAGACAATGTGCTCAGTTGGCCCCCATTCAATCCACCTACCCACACCCTCTCACCGTAACCGGGCCGCGAGAGGCTCAATTTCCAGGGCAAACAACAACGGGGATAGGCGGCACCCCTGTCTGGTTCCACGGAACACCGAGTATGCACTAGAAATTGTACTACCCATCTTCACTCTCGCTAGTGGGGACGAGTATAACAGGTCCACCCATCTAACCCAACTCTCCCCCAGGCCCATTTTTAACATTGCCGCCCTCAGATAGTCCCACCTAATTGAGTCGAAAGCCTTCTCAAAATCCACCGCCAACAGGATCCCAGCTGGCGGTTTCAATTCGTCGGGCATGTGTAAGATGGAGAAAATTCGTCTAAGATTCAGGGAGGTGCTGCTACCAGGGATGAAGCCATTCTGGTCAGCATGTATCAGTGTGGACATGTGGGGGAGCAATAGGCCGGCCATGATCCTGCTAAGGATCTTAAAGTCGCTGTTTAGCATTGATAACGGGTGGAAGTCAGCCACTGATGCTTCCCTATTGGTTGTCTTGGGGAGTGGCACTACCAGAGCTTCACGCAGCATGCATGGTAGTTCTCCACACTGCACCGCCTCCGCGTACATCTCCGCCAATCTGGGGACTAATAGGGACTTATATTTTTTGTAAAAATCCATACGAAGACCGTCCGTGCCAGGGGTCTTCCCAGGGGCCAGCTGCGCTATTGCATCGCTTATCTCTTCCATAGTCACCGGCCCCCCTAGGCTGTCCCTGTCCTCTAGATTCAGCACCGGCAGGGGGATCGGCATAAAAAAATTGTCAAATGTTCCCGTCTCCAGGTTGCTAGGCCTCCTATACAGGTGCATGTAATAATCTCTAAATGCGTCATTAATGGGGCCTGGACTGAGTCTACAAATTCCCCCTCTGTCCAATACGCTTGTGATGGGTTCGCTGCCTCCATTCGGGCGCACCAGCCATGCCAGAGGTGTACCCGACCTCCCCTCTTCTGACTGTAGGGATATCAGGTAGTTTTGCGTGCTATGACATCTGAGCCATTCTTCAACTTGGGAGTGTTCTCTGCGAGCGCGGTCATACTCTTCATCTACTTGTGCTACAGGGCCCTGTCTCAGTTCCCCCTTGTGCATGTCCTTCTCCAGGGCAGTTAGTTCCCTCTCTAGCATGTGCCTCACCCCCGCCGACTGCCCAAGACAAAAAACCCTTGTCACCACCTTGAGTGTCTCCCATTCCACGGCTCTGGCAGGGGTGGATCCCATGTTAGTTTCAATGTGTTCTGTCAGGTGGCAGTGCAGCGCCTCTCTGTACGCCTGGTCCTCGAGCGCCGCGGGGGCCAGTCTCCATGACGGTATGGGGGGTCTGTCGTGTGATACCCTCAACGTTAACAGTAGTGGATTGTGATCCGATATTGTACGGGCAAGGTATTCAGAGTGGGTCACACCTCGAGCCGACCTCCCCTCTTCTGACTGTAGGGATACCAGGTATTTTTGCGTGCTATGACATCTGAGCCATTCTTCAACTTGGGAGTGTTCTCTGTGAGCGCGGTCATACTCTTCATCTACTTGTGCTACAGGGCCCTGTCTCAGTTCCCCCTCGTGCATGTCCTTCTCCAGGGCAGTTAGTTCCCTCTCTAGCATGTGCCTCACCCCCGCCAACTGCCCAAGACAAAAAACCCTTGTCACCACCTTGAGTGTCTCCCATTCCACGGCTCTGGAAGGGGTGGATCCCTTGTTAGTTTCAATGTGTTCTGTCAGGTGGCAGTGCAGCGCCTCTCTGTATACCTGGTCCTCGAGCGCCGCGGGGGCCAGTCTCCATGACGGTATGGGGGGTCTGTCGTGTGATACCCTCAACGTTAACAATAGTGGATTGTGATCCGATATTGTACGGGCAAGGCATTCAGAGTGGGTCACACCTCAAGCCAGTCCCGCAGTGCAGACCACCCTATCAATTCTGGTGTGCATCTGGTGAAGGCCCGAGTAAAACGAGTAGTCCCTGGCGGTCGGGTGATGCATCCGCCAGACATCCACCAGTTCCAAAGTACCCAGCCACTCAGCTAGTCTTTGTGCTATCTTGGTTGATGTTGCCCCTTGCAGTGGCGGGGTGGACATGTCCATGTTTATGTCTAATACTGCGTTGAAGTCCCCTCCTATTAGTACTTCCCCTGTGTGTTGGCGAGTAAGGTGTCTAGACAGGCCCGTCATGAATGAAACCTGGTCCTGGTTAGGGGCATAAATGCAACTCAAGACCAACGGGGACCCATGTAACATCCCCTCCAATATGACAAACCTTTCCTCTTTATCTATGTTGGAGGGGTCAATCGTCAGGGGGACCCCCGCCCTAATCCAAATCAGAACGCCTCTTGCATAAGCTGAATATTCTGTAGCAAACACCTGCCCCCTCCACCTCCGTCTTAGTTTTTCTCCCTCTCCCAGTGCCAGGTGGGTCTCCTGTAACATCGCTACCTGCACCCCTCTTCTCTTTAGGAAGGAAAGAATTCTATGTCTCTTGGCCGGAGTGCCCATTCCCCTGACATTCCAGGTTATGAAATTGTGGTCTGCCATCTTATTCTTAAAGTCTGATAAGAGTGGGCCTGGCGCGCCCGGGATTCTGGTTGACACCCCCGCATGCTCGTACCTTTACTGTGGTCGGTCCTCTCCACGCATGTTGCTGATTTAACTCGTAACTGCAAACCCCAACTCCCCATCCCCAGGGCGCCTTCGGAACTGTAGGTTGCCCAGAAAATTGTGCAACAGTGCAACTTGTTCAAACACATAACTGCAGTACTCGCCAGCCAAGCCGGACAGGCGAGAATCAAGTCAGGGGTGGTGGCCAGGTCCGGAGGGGCCACACGTTCATACAGCATATCTTGTCGCTGGGCACCAATGCAGGCCAGAGCTGTCCGAGTTCATCAGCTGTTTGTGGGGTCACCCTCGGAGCGCGAGACAAGCTCCCGGTGTCTCCAGCGGAGGATACCATTGTGTCATCGGACTCTTCTTCAGAACCCTCCTGGGGGGACGCCTCTCCACCCACTCGGGCCGCAGCCTCCAGGACCACCCTCCTGTCCGTCTCTCTCTGTGATTGCGTTGGTGCCATCCGTGGGCGATCTCTGGACCTCTTCCCCCTCGGGGTCCGGTGGGTCGTGTTCGCTCCAGTGCTCTCACGCGCAGGCCGCGCCGTTTGGGACCCATGCCTCTCGAGCCATTCCCATGCCTCTTCCGGGGTTTGGAAGAACATGGTCTTCCCCTCCGCAATCACTCTTAGTCTTGCTGGATAAAGCAGCGAGTACTGTATCCCCTCGTCTCGCAGGACTCTTTTAACCGCAAGGAATGAGGTGCGCTTGTTCTGGACATCTAGAGTAAAGTCTGGAAATAGTGTCACTTCCCCATTTGCTACTTTAAACGGGCCCATTTCTCTGGCTTTCTGTAGGAGGTTGTCCCTGTCTCTGTAGTGCAGGAGTTTCGCGATTATAGCATGGGGAGGCCCGCCAGGGGCAAGAGGTCTTGACGGCACACGATGCGCTCGCTCCAGCGTATAGAAGGGTGTCAGGCACCCCGGTGCGACCACCGTGCTCAGCCATTTCTCCAAGAATTCCACCATGTTCGTCCCTCCAGTCCACTCGGGGAGGCCCACCACGTGCACATTGTTCCTCCTGTTTCTTCCCTCCGCATCTTCGGCCCGTTGTTCAAGCCTTGCCACTCTGCCGGCCAGAGAGGTTATCTCCGCCGCCACGTCTTTCTGCCTCGGCACGACATCAGCCAGTTTTGTTTCCGTTTCTTTGACTCTGTCAGCCAGTTTATGATGATCAGCTCTCAGGAAGCCCACCTCTATCGCCACTTGGTTGATGTCGTGTTGCAATGTAGACTTTGTGTCCTCTATAGCTCCCAGTATCTTGTCTAGGGTGTCTTGCACTTTGGCTTGTGACTGGTTCTGCGAGGCCGCCTCATTGTCCCCAGGTGGTGCCAAGGGGTCCATGGCTCTGTTCTTATGTCGGCCCTTGTGGGGCATCGGTCAGGCAAGGGGGTATACCCCAGGGGGCCCGGCACGTGGCCCGAGTGTTTTGGTGTTTTCTGCTTCTGATTTGTCCACTCGCTTTGGTCTCCGCTGCTTTAACCTCTGATCTTGGGCAGTCCAGGCCGGGCCCCAGGCGCCCCGCCGGCCGTCTCCAGCGTCCAGTCCCAAGGGGGGTTCTACGTTAGCCAACCGTGACCGACTGCCACATGCTTCTGTTCTGGTTCATCCGCATGCTCCTTCCACCGGGCCCCACTCCGCCAACCGGGGTCGAGCATGCGCCGCAACCGCAGCTTGGTTTTCCCCTCACGCGGGGTACTCACCCACTCTCAAGTGTTTCTTCCATGCCCGTGGCAACTGTCCTGGCCGCGCCCAGTAACCACAATCAGGAGTCGATGGTGCCCTCGGGCCTCCAGCAACTCCACGGTCCTACCGTGTCAAGCAGTAGATCACGATCTCCTCGCTGGGTGCACCCTCCCCGAGGGGTAACTCATGGGGGCCAACACACCCCCCCAGCGACTCCTCAGACGGCCCCCACGGCAGGCCCACCGGCCGCATCGCCGTCTCAAATCACCAGTGTTCCGCAGGGATTTCGCTCCATGTGCTCAGGTTGGCCCCAGAGGAATCAGAGCCGTGCCCGCTCCACCGGGTCCAAAAAGAAAAGTGTCTGTTGGGGCAAGGACCCACTAGGGCCCTCAGCCCCCGCCAGGTGCTCCGGGCCCCTCAACCCAGCAGAGAGACCCGGGCGCGGCCGCCACCGAACACGGGCCGCTCACTCCGCTCTCGACGCGGCCCGCGTTTCCACGCGAGGCCGCGGCTCCAAGCGAGAGGAGGGGCCGCAGGCCTCCACTCGCATCGGGCGGCCCGACTCGGTTCGGGGCCCGTGCCAGGAGCACGGCTGAGGCTCGCCCGCGCCGCCCGTACTTCCACCGCTCGGCGCCCGCGCTCTGAGGAGGGATGGCCCGGGCTGGCGCGATTTCCTGGAGTTTTTCGGCCGGCCCCCCCGGAGCTAGATATTTAAGCGCGCGCCATGTTCTGGACCATGGCCACGCCCCGACAAAGGACCAATATGTAACATATTCTTCATTATTCGAATCTGCCTGAGTCGCAAGAAAGAAGTAAATATACAACCATTGTGAAAATGGCAAGCAACTCAAGCAACAGCCACAAACCCTGTCAACGTGAACCATAAAAAATCACTAAATCAACCTGCGTTTAGCCTTCTAGTAGCACGGCACAAAAGCAATCAGGCTTAACTTAAAGGGATTGTGCAAAATATGTATGTGGCACTTGAACAACAATTATGTAGAAACACAATACAAAAAAATCCCACACTCATTTAGAAAAACAGAATAAATAATGATCAATTTTATGACACCAAAACAACAAAAATCCAATTAATACAACCAGAGTTATGATTTTTTTAAGGTTAAAGTGAAAATTAGAACCACCAACAGACATTTAGGCCCTCATTATGACCCTGGCGGTCGGTGGAGAAGTGGCGATATTACTGCCAACAGGCTGGCGGAAACAAAAATGGAATTATGACCATGGCGATTATCGCCATGGTCATCCGCCACTTCTCCATTCTGACCGCCAGAGCGGAGACGACAGCTGGGCTGGAGACTCGGGTCTCCAGCCCAGCGGACGCCACAAGACCACTGGCGGTATCACGACCCTGCTGACCGCCATGGATTTCAGGTGGTTTGGAACCGCCATGAAATCCATGGCGGTAGGCACTATCAGTGCTAGGAAATTCCTTCCCTGCAACTGATAGGGGTCTCCCCCACCCCCCACCGCCGAGCCCTAACCCCCACCCCCCACCCCCCTGCCGCCCCCCAAAGGTGGCAGGACCCCCCTCCCCAGCCCTACCCCGAACATTGCAACACAGCCCCACCCTACACGCATACAGAAACCACCAATACACATACCCGCATGCATACCAACATACATACCAACATACACACACACACACACAGTCATACACGCACACATACATACAGACATGCACGCACACATACTGACAGACATACAAACAGACAGACACGCCCACATTTTCAACCACACAGCACCCCCTGCATGCATACACACACTCACACACCCCCTCTACATACTCACACACACACCCACATGCAGGCACACAACACCACTCCACCCCCCTCCCCTAACGGACGAGCAACTTACCTTGTCCGTTAATCTTCCGGGGGGCGGGATCCATGGGGGCTGCTCCGCCGCCAGCACCCTGTCACCAGTA
Organism: Pleurodeles waltl; assembly: GCF_031143425.1. NCBI lineage: Eukaryota > Metazoa > Chordata > Amphibia > Caudata > Salamandridae > Pleurodeles > Pleurodeles waltl. The sequence goes on along the minus strand of NC_090447.1, from coordinate 138,289,490 downwards.
CACCGCCACGCCGAATCACGGAAGCTGAAGTACACAGCAGGTCACATGCAGAGGGGCAGTTCTCCAAGAGCCTTTCCACAGGACCGGTAGTTAACTGAAGAGTGGGTCTGAGGGTACTAATTTTATACCTGGTGCCACTTTGAAACTTCTGGACTTTTCCCTCTACTGAAGAGTCTGGAATTTCCTGCCTCGCTGCCTCGGTCCCAGGAAGTCTTAGTGCAAAAGAGGCTAGTGGAAAAATGTTTGGGCGTGGGCTGAGGCAGATGTTTTGATGGCTCATTCTGACAACACCCAGTCCCTCTGTTGTGTGGCTGTCTGGTAGGAATACACAAAGGCCAATTGCCATCTACACCTTGTCATGTGACCCAGGAATCAGGCTGCAGGCATCAAATGGTTAGGACAAAAAATGACAACTTTCTAAAAGTGGTATTTTCAGAAATGTGACTTAAAATCCATAAAAGGGGGTTTTAAATTACAATTTGTTAGACACCAAACATGACATTTCCACCTGCTCACAAACGTTATCTCTTATTAAATGTTTAAAGGTAACCCAATGTTATCTATTTTGAGAAGAACATTTCACAGTAGTGGAAAACACCTTTCTGACTTTTTCATTACCAGGACTTATAAATCTTAAAAATACATGTCCACATTTTTTAATACACTGCATACTGTCCTTGGGCTGTTTTGGGCCTACCTTATGGGGTGGCATATATGTATTAAACAGGGAGTTCTTGGCTGGGCAAGGGGTTTAATTTGCCATGTTGAATAGGCAGTTTCAAACTGCACATGCAGAGTACAATGGCAGGACATTCTTTAAGGGGCTACTTAAGTTGGTGGCACAATGAGTGCTGCAGGCGCAACTAGTAACATTTAATTTACAGGCCCTGGATGCATGTTGTACCATTTTACTATGGACTTATAAGTAAAGCAATGTGCCAGTTGGTATAAGCCAATGTTCAGGGGAGTGAGCAAAAGCACTTTAGCACTGGTTAGCATCATTATCACCATCATCACCACCAAAAAGTAAATCTCAAGTGTCTTGGGCAGTCTTTGTGTCAACACATGGAATACGGACCGGTTAGCAAGGACAGGATTCCCCATTAGCTTCCTCCTGAAGTGGGATTTTGAAGCAACCACTGACTTGTATATATAGCCGCGGTGCTCGGTTTTGCAGGAACCCTGGAAAGAAGGTACAGCTGAGTTCGGGATTTTAAATTGATGATAGTTTTACTGTCCAGTGTAAGGTTTATTCTAACAAGAAACTGTCCTTTGGTCAGGTGCGACTCCTCCGCTAAGGCGGAGGAGCCGTGACCTGCTGGATTTACCAAAAAGGAAAAACTAAAATGATAATAACGTATATCACGTTATTATCATTTTATTTTTCCTTGTGGGGTGGGGCGGGGCTGGGCTGAGGAAGGGGGCTGGAGGAGGGCTATGTGCACACAAAGTGGGTATGTCTGTTGGCTAGCCGTATTAGGTGGGCCATGCTGTATAGCACAGCCCGCTGGAGAGCATGCTCAGGCTCCCATTCCCAGTCTGAGCAGCAAAGCTAGTCGCTCAGACCAATCATGACAATCAGCCAATCACAATTGTGATTGGCTGGGAGTCTGTGCATCTGGGAAGAGGAAGAGGACGGAGGGGAGATGAGCGTGTCTCCCCTCAAACGTGTTTTTTTTTTTAAATGCCTCCTTAACCCCCCTCCCTTCGCTCCTTGTCCCACCCTGCCATCCCTGTTCAGTGGCAGCCGCCACTGCCTTTGGAGACTCAAACTAACCTTTCTGTAATCCATCCAGGGAAGTACGTAACTGTATGGGGGAGAAATTCCTATTGTACTATTATTAAAAAATGAACCATATGAGGGAAAAATACAACTCGTATATTAGAACCCTCTATCAACTTCTAAGCTGGTCATCAGCCTGCACAAAGGTAATTAAAACAAAATCGCGGACGCGTAATAGCCCCAGCACTTCTCCAATGAAAGAGACTCCATTCATCACTGAAGATTCGGAAATATCAAGGTCACGCATCAGCAAGGAAAACTACACAACTACATAGCATTCCCCTTCAATTGTCATAGGTTTTAAAACCACTAATAGCCACAACAAGAGTCTCGAGCGAAGGTTTCCGGTGCACGAAGAATATAGCAAAGTTAAACTATAAGTCAAAATAACACGCTAAAATTTTTGTTAGAAGTCGCATTCTAATATTTTATTTTTCCTGTGATTGCGTTCTGGCCTATTCTTTGTTGCTGGACTCTGTTCATGCGTCTCGCATAATCCTTTCTTCGCGCTCCTTCATTGCATGATTGTAAACTGTATCTCTTACATAAGCCTTGATGCTTTCCAGCTGACTACTAATTAAAAGATAAGCCTATTAGTACTTTTTCTATTAGCCTCCTGCTGGTTTTCCTAAATAAGATTTTTAATTATTCAAAAGGACAAAAAAGACTAGTTTATTGGAGTAATTGAGGACTTTCGACTGCATTTCTTAAAATAGTTCTCTGTTATTCTCCGTTCAAATCAGCTGCCTAAATAAATGGGACCATGCTTAGTAACCATAGTGTGGCGCCGAATTTTATTTGTAGAAATGGTTAAAATAATGACCAGGCAAGTGCGAAAAACACCCTTTTTGTGAGAGCCTGTCGACTCATCTACAATTCTGTGCTATCCTGCCCTCTAAAACTAAAGATGTGTGAACAACATTTAGGTCCTGGTTTAAAGTTTCGCTGAGGGGTTACTCTGTAACAATTGTGACAGATATCCTGTAAGATTCCGTTATAGCCTAGGGACATTGTAATAGGGCGGACAGGATATCCGTCACGTTTGTGACAGAGTAATCACTCCACCAAACTCTAAACCATTAGCAATTTATGTGTCTCCTTTACCCTAATGGGAGAAGATACAAAGGGCCTGCTTACCATCTTGGTGGAAGTGGTTACTCTATCACAAAAGTGACAGATATCCCATCCGCCTTATTTTGATTCCGTTATATGCTATGGAGATCATATGACGGCAGATGGAATGTCCGTCATGTTTGTGACAGAGTATTCCATCCTCCAAGATCATAATCAGGCCCGAAATCCTGCTCAGGTCCTTCATACAATGGGTGAGCATAACTATCTAAAGCATAACAAGGAATCAAAGTTATAGATGTGCAACATTTTGCACTTTTGTTACACATGTGAAGTGCACGGGCAAAACAACAGAAATTTTGAGAATCAGGGCCATGGACTTTATTTCGGTATGTGAGAATGAATTTGTATTTTTGTATGTGCATGCATGCATATATCTGTGTTTTTAGCCTATTTATGGATAATGTACTTTTATAATATCTTGGTGATGTTGCTGGTGTTGTGGCAATTGTCTGTCTGTTCTGTTCTTTTCATTATGGGGACCTGTCCCCGCAATATTTAAAAAATATATAGAAGCGAAAACGGTTAAATATTAAGAACTTGCATTTATTCATGTTAACTGCACTTTGTTTGCCTGCATGCACGTTTCTCTTTTCTGGACTATTCACAGGAGTTTATGAGAATGTGTGGAATTTGTACCACATGGGAGGTGGTGCATTTTTAACACCACCCTTTAGGATGAACCACAGAAGTTCACAATGCGAGTAAGTGCAACCCTCTAAAGCAGTCTTTTACAGGGGTCCATGCCCTCCCTTTCAATTCCGGACAAAGATCTTCTGCACAAGCATGTGCAGTACAACTTGGCTTCACACAAGGAATGTTCAAAATCGTGCAGGAATTTACTAATCGCATCGGCAATAGAAACATCATCATCTCTACCCTTAGCTCCCTACTCCCTTTCACATAGATGCAATAGAACTGACTTTTTAGGTCTGGTGTTAGCCAAGAACTTTTGATTTACTAAAATTGCATACAATATACTTATTGGGGCTTTCAGCCAGCCCTCTTCGTCCTGTTGTGTAGCCATTTTAGCTGTAGTTTTATTCACGTTATTTTAGCAGACTAGGCTTGCTGCTGTGCAGTTTAACCTAGATATGTTTTATTCTTGCTTCGTTATATTATTTTAACAATAGCCACATTTGCGGTCCTGTTTTATTTTTTTCTATCTAGCTGTTATTTACCAAGGTCAGCACTGCATTCTTAAACAAGACATTTATTTCACTCTGCTTTCTCAAGGCTGCAGTGAGATAGGTTGCCAGCAAAAGTGGTGCGCTTTGTCTCCAATGTTCACAGAAACATACACACTCTTACGTGGGTATCCCTTCTTGGAACATCAGCTGTTTTATTATAAAAAGACTACTTCGACCCATGTACGGTAGAGGGAGATTCCAGCCAGATGACCACTACTGTACGCTGATTGCTGAGTGCTTCGCTGCAGCTGTTTATGTAGACTACAGGCCTCTTGCTCAGGTATGAGGAATGATGTCTTCCCAGGGGAACCTGAAAGGCAGAATTAAAGCTTAACATGCTGTGCTCTAGCATAGTCTAGGTAGGAACTATTCTTAAAAACCGTAGTGACAACATGGTAGCTTTATTTTTGTGTTTTACTCTCCTTATCACAATTTTAATCCTGTCATGCTTCATCATCCTAATTATTGCAACACATGCTTTATTCTCTAAGATGCAGTTACTTCAATAAAACCTTATGGAACTATATTCTGCTTCTGATTGTCCTTGCGTATGTGAGACTAATGTGACTGAGAGAAATGGATAAGATCTGAGTAACCAATATTTCCCTGAGGAGTCCTTTGTGTCATGCGCCTGGTTGCCCCATCATCTGTGCTCTTGGGTGGAGATGAGGCAACGCTAGTTAGCCGTAAGAAAACCCAGATTAGGCCGACTGGTGTCACCTGGTGTGGGTTCAGACTCAGTCTCCCGCAGTTATAATGATTCTGCCACTCGAATCCATTAGTCACATTAGGATGATGAGAACCTACATGACAGTCCATTGATCTGTAATTGTGTTATTCACATTTTTCTTCCACCCACTACAGTGTCCAGCATGGGGTAAAGGGTCAACTTACTTGACACATTAGCTAAATTCACTGTGAGTGACTGCATTCTGCTGCTTTACATCTGAATACACGGAGGAAAGGGACAGCATGAGAAAGCAAAAGGGTCCACAATTCGCAAACTGCATCTTGGAAAGATGTCTGTCCCCATTAAAAGCATCACAAGCCATGTGATAAACAAAAGCTTACTTGACATGGCATTTTCATTGAGTATGCAAATTCACTAGTATGTTTAACAAAATGTACACTTTTACTTATTGTATCTTATTTCCAATAAATTGTTTGAGGAAAACCTGCAAACAAAACAAAAATTACATCTAGGAGTTCACAACGGTAATTGTGAATTTAAACACAAATGTCTTACACTAAATGTTTGTTTTCCATTAGCTGTGTAATGTTTTTAAATAGGAAAGCTATCTTTCCAAGATGGCTACTGTGTACAAAGACTTTGAAGGTGTATACGTCCCCAGACTGCCACTAAGCAGCTCTTTCCACAGCACTGACCCCTCTCTTCATGCTACTTCAACTTCCTATTATGTCTTCGTTCCTCATCCTGACCCAGTCCTAACCAAACATATTTTTGCCCAATCAGAAGACAGGAAACAAAACAGGAAATTCTCTCTAACCCCGAATTCTCCAGCTAAGGCATATAACAACATACCTTACTTTTGTGCTTCCTGTTTTGTTTTCTGTCTTTGACGGGACACAGAGGTGGCTTCTGGGTTTCTCACCTCCACCTTGTTGCAGGGTTGCCTTCTGCTCGGGCTCAGAGGGACCTTGGAACCATCAAGGGAGTGGCAGTGGATGTCAGGACACATGGATGGTCTCCTGTGACAGCTTGTTCAGGTAAATGAGTGGCCTGGGCTGCTGTGCGGACCAGGGCATACCTCTTGTTTTCCCCTTTAGGGGTGTGGAGGATACTGATAGATGACGGCATTACGGCCTGTTGTCCCAACCTCCCCAATGCCTTGAGTGTGTGACCAGCATTCCCAAGACAGTTTTTGCACCGTGTGTTAACATGGATGGCCGGCAGGGTTGCTTGCAGCTGAAAGCAGCTTCACTGGAGTAGAGTAGTACTCACATGACATGCAGTAAATGGAGTCAACATCTGTCATGCACATGTGTGAATCTTTGTTTTGGACGCTGCCTCTGCTTCTTTATTACTGCATCAGCAGTGGCCGTTCATGATTACTTTCACCTAGTACTAACAAGCTGCTTGGTAGTTTTTTTCCGACAGGGGCAACACTGTTAGTGAAATGGCAGTGCATCCAACAACTATGGGGAAGTATGCTGTAAAGCAAAGGCATTACACTGCTTCTTCATGATCTGTATCTGCTTCTCCTCCTCTTCGAAGGAAGAAGCAGATGGGGAAAGAGGGTACGTTGAGACATCACATTATGGAGACTTCATCATCATTAAGAAAGAAAAAAGGAGACTCTCATGGAGCAGTGAAGGTGATAATTATTCTGAAATTTCGAGTTCCAATTCCTCTCATGGGTCTTTTTTAAGTTCACTGGAACATAAGAGCAAATATATCAAAGGATAACTTACCGGAGCTGCTTGTCAATGTTAGGGAAAACATGGTGTTTCCTGCACAGGAGGTGCCCACTACTTCCAGAGACACTGTCTTGCCTCAGTTTAAGAAGCAGACTAGTATGATGTTGCCCATTCATCAATTTGTGATGGATGTATTGTTGAATGAGTAGAAGGATCATGAGCAAATTTCTATGTATTGTTTCATGGCAAAACTGTATCCTTCAATAAAAATGGAAGAGAAGCTACCAGAAGCTGTTCATGTGGATTCCATTGTTACTAGTCTTGTTGGCTGGCCCTCAGTGGGTGAGGAGAACATTCTGAAAGATGTCTGTGGTAATTTGAATTGCAATGTGACACAACAAGTATGATGTGTTACATTCCATTGGTTACCATAGAGCTTTGGAATATTCATTTGAGAAGGAAAGTGATTGGGAGCAGAAGCAAGTGTGGTGGATAAGGTGCATATACTGCTGGTTAAAATAAACAATGTAAGAAATACCCACCTACGATATCCTACTTCATTTAATTGGCGATGAGCTGGAGAATGACTTTCCAACAAGTTAACCTCAACTCGCACTCTACAAATTGGACGCAGCAAATACTGAAACATCCATGACTGATGAAGCAGTTTTTTTCTGAAGGTCAGTGCTTGTAGACTTGTCATGGCTAAAGACTGTCAACTTCTCTGGTGGCAATCTCTAAGGCCTTGAAGATTCTGTGATTGGTGTGAGGCATAAAGTGGCACATGACAATACTATTTTTGGGGGAATTAATATCACATTTGTATTGTTACATTGGACCCACTAGCATCATGTCCAGAGCAATGATCTAATCTCCCCGCGCACCTACCTTCATTAGGCATTGGACTTCAATGGGGTAGAAGGCTGACACACAGAGCAATGATTCCGTCATACAAGGAGGCGATGCACAGACCAATAATCTAGTTCCCTGTGCACCTTCACAAGCTGCTGGACATCGGCACCAAGAAGTTGACGCACGCCTCGTGTTTCACTACTTGTCAAGGCCGTCTTGATGTAGTGATGGCATTTCATAGAGGAGCTTCACCCCTTGTTGAGGCACATTTCCAAACAACGTCATTACAGCATCCGGGAGAAGTTGCCCTAGCAACCAAGATACAAACCTCACATGTCTAGGTTGCTCAGGGAGTTTAAATCGCCAGTCGTCGGAAACAAAGACTGGACTTGCACGTGAATGGTAAGCGGTGATGCGCACACCATATTGAAGTGCATCTTTACCTCACATCTCCACATTATTTTAGAGAGTTTGGCAGTGATGTGCACACCTGTCACAGTTTCGGGCGGGTCTGATCAGGAGGCTGGTTGGGACACCCCTTGAGGTCACCGAATATCCTAAAGAGGTAGTGTACTGGGGCAGAAGAGCAGCTAAAGGCATACACGGAAAAGACAGCTATGGACAGGCACAGGAAACAGGAAAGTAAAAGCAGAGCAACCCTTGTGTGAACAAACAGGAAGCAGATTACTAATGGACAAACACGCTGAGGTTGAACACAGAGTAGGGCGCAGAACATCCCACAGTGACAGGGAATGTCAATGCCTCTGTGCAGTTTGCTCTTACAGATAGTCACCCTGCCAGCCCCATAGAAAGGAGGCAGCAGAAGTGATTCTGTCTCTGGACCCTAGAGCACAAACAAGGATAGTACTTACATACACAAGACAAGCTCTTGTGGGTCCAGCTGGATACACAGTGGCGATTCCTGGAAAAACAGCAATAGCACACTGTCACTGTTAGGCACGAAAGACAAAGTATAACACTAGATAAGGATGGGGGCTGAAATTGCCTCCTGGAAACCAGGAGCCAACCCCAGTACAAAGGAGGACACCTATACATTGGGGAAGACTGATAGAACACTTACCAGACACAAATACTGAGAGGAAACCGAAACAGAAGGGACAAACTAATAGGCAGGAACTGGGAACAGGCTCAGGCTGAAGCAAAGGCAGGACTAGGACTTGAAAACAGGGTGCAAACGTCTGGCTGGAACAAACAGAGACAGGACTGGAAAACAGGGAACAGGCTCTGGCTGGAATAGGCAAGGACAGGGCTGAAATACAGGGAGTAGGAATAAGCAGTAAACAGGACTGGGAAACAGAGAGCAGGTTCAGACTGACACCAGGCAGGAGCAGAACAGAGAAACAGGGAGCAGGCTCTGGAAGAAACAAACAGGTACAAGGCTAAGATATAGGTAGCAGACTCTGGCTGGAACAATCAGGAGCAGGGCATAGAAACAGGAAACAGGATCAAGCTGGAACAGAACAGGAACAAAACTGGAACACCATCCGATAAGGGGTCTGTAACACAAAGGAATCGAACTCCAATGCACGACGGGGATCTTGAGGAAATGGCTGCTTATAAGCAGTTCCAAGCTAGGCTGCACACGAGAGGTCTCAGGTGTGTGTAATTTCAGACACTTGCAAGTCCTGGAGGAGAGGATCCGGTGAAAATGAGCAACTGAACTTCTCCCATAGAAAACAATGGGAAACAGAATCCAGGCTTTCCTGACTACCAGGCTGTGCATTATGGGATTTGCAGTCCCAGGAAGTAAATGTAGTACTACACAAGTATACCATGGCAAAAAGAGAAACAAACAAGGGTCAGCAAGGGACTCTAGATAAGTGTTCAAGGTGATTCCCAGGCTACTGAGAGTCCCCTTACAGTGCCCCTTAGAAATGGGATGATAGAGTCGTAACAACACCAAGTTTTGAACAGCGGTATACTTTGAATTACGAAGTTAGTGATGCCACCACCATATTAAAGGACAACTTTATAGGTGTAGTGTGAATCACAAAGCGGTGATTCGCACACCTGTCACTATAAGTGCTGTGCACATCATATTCAAGGACATCACTGTTGTTGTAGTATGAATCACAAAGCAGTGATTCGCACACCTGTCTCTATAAGAACTGTGTTTGATTTGAGTGCTGACATAATTTGTGAAGACCTTGAATTGGACAATATATGTATCTTATTTGACTACTGTCATATGTGTTGTGCACACTCTGACTTCATTAGAGAGAAGCTTTAAACATAACTTTCAGCCAGTTGCATATAATACTAGTCATTTTGTGTGTGTAGTGTTGTTCTTATTCAAGTTTATTTTGTTTAAGTTGGCATCATCCTTATATTGTTTCATTCAAGGAACTTAGCATGCCAAATGTAACTCCTACTCCTTTCTTTTTAATGAATCCTGGTGATCCAGTGATTCCTTGGAAGAAATGGAAATCAGTATTTAGGTATTATGCAAGGGTATGTGGCACTTCTTTGAGTGCAGAGAGGAAAATGTCCTTACTGATACATTGTTTAGGTTCAGAAGGACAAGAAGTGTTTGAAAATCTAGCTGAACTTACCCCAGATAAATCACATGATTTAAATGGTTATGAGATTTGTGTGAAGAAATTAGATTTTCAGGAATTGCTTGAAGTATCTACAGTTTCAGAGAGATATCAATTTGGCAAGTAGTTACAAAGACCTTGGGAAAAAGTAGAAGAATACACACCTGTGTTGCAAAAGTCTCAACTTGTAACTTTTGGGGCAACAGAAAAGAACGTTTGAGAGATCAATTGATGTTGGGATGCAACATAAAGAAGGCAACATTTTCATTTTGGCAAAAAGATAATCCCTCACTTACTGAAGTGATCAACATAGCAAAGACAAGTGAACATAGTCAGGCATGTGCAGAGGAAATAAAGAGAGAGGACAAGGAAGGTACAGTACAGTCACGTAAATGAAAATCCAGCAGTAAGATTTAAACAGGTACAACAGGTTACAACAGTAGATAAAGGTACATCTCACATTGGCAGGCCACAATATGAACAAGAATTTCCTGAAGTATTACAAGAATGTAATGAATTATGTGCACAAAATCAAAAAAAGAAGAAAGGGGCTGTACCGGTTGTGAGCAGAAAGAGAGGTGTACCTTTGATGGGAAGAAAAAGATGAGGAATGAATTGGAAAAAATGAAAAAGAATGTGATAATTGAGGAGGTGGAGGACACTGAGTAGCTTGCCCCGTGCTAATGGCAAGAAAATCTAACGGTGATGTTCGGCTTTGCATAGATTTGAGAGTGGTGAATAAGAACATTATAGTTAACCATTGTCCTTTATCAAATATAAATGAAATGCTATTCATGTCAAAGGGGGCACAATATTTTTCATCTCTTGATTTAACCTCTGCTTACCACCCGGTAAACCTGCATGAGCATTCACAGGAATTGATTGCTTTTGTCATTCCTTTCGGTACTTACAAGTATATTTGCATGCCTTTTGATCTGGTTTCAGCTGCTGCAGTCATTCAGCAGGTTTTGGAAAAGGTACTAAAAGGAGTCCGAGGCATCAGAAAATACCATGATGATATATTGGTGTATGGAGTGAATGAAGAAGAGCACAATGAATATGTAAGACAAGTATTTCAGAAATGAAAGAAGAGTGGTATAACTTTGAAATCTGAAAAATGTCAATTCAGACTCGATGAGATCAATTATCTAGGACATAAAATAACTTCTAGAGGCATTGAACCAAAAAAGGAGTTAGTTGATACCATTGATAACCTCAGTAGTCTGATTTCCAAAGATGAGTTTATTAAATTCCTTGGTATGGTGGAGTACTATAATAAATGTATTAGCAATTTTACGGAAAAGACTAGAACTATGAGATGCTGAGTGAAGAAATGTATTATTTTCAACTGGTGTGAGGCATGTGAGCATGAATTCAAGAACATAAAACAAAGTTTAAGAAAAGCTTCCTGTTTGCAAAGCTTTCTGGTGGGACAGGAAGCAACTATAATGACAGATGCAAGTGTGAAAGGTCTTGAAGCCTTATTGCTACAGAAACAAGATGGTTAGGAGAAAACAATTTTGTTTATTTTGAGAGGTCTAAAGGGGGCAGAATTGAATTACTCTGTCATTGAAAAGGAGGCATTGGCAATCTTTTGGGAAATACAAAAATTAAGAAATATTGTTTGGGGCAGTAAGTTTCAGGCAAAAACTGACCATAAGCGTCTCAGAGAGATTTTAAGATTTTAAGAGGAAGGGATTAGATGCTGTGTGAGGGAGGATTAGACATGGGGTGGTTGCTTTACAAGACTTTCAATTCAATATATTGTATTTTCCTGGAATGGAAAATAGTTTAGCTGATTGTTGTTCGTGTCCAGTGGACAAAGATAATGTATCTGTGCAAGAGGTGATTGGAAATTAAGGTGATTATTTTTAAGTGTTTTTGATCAAATAAGGTATTGTTAAAGAAGAAGAGTGGATGGATGAGCTAAAGAATGATGAAGTCATGCAGGAAGTAATTTGTAAGAATAAAAATGGTTGGAGAGGGAATGAGGCGATTAATGAGCAAAGTTGTGGGTTTTGGCGAGTCAAGGATGAATTGTCTGTAGAGGAAGAAGTGGTATTGAGCGGAACTAGGTTAGGTTGTCCAAAGTGCTTGTGGAAAAATGTAATATTGTTACCTCGTGAGAGTCATCCAGGAATATGCAAAACAAAGGAGAGACTCAGACTAATGTATTAGTGGCCGGGTATGAATGTTCAAGTTGAGAGATGTGTAAGAGAATGTGTAGAATGTATCAATGCTGATAAAACACTTACAAGCAGAGTTCAGCCTATGAAGTTGAGAGAGATCCTGAAAGAACCCTGGCATGAAGTAGCTATAAACTTTTGTAGGTCCAATAAAACATACTTGTACACATAAATATGAAATTGTACTGATTCACATGTATTCAAGGTGGCCTGAGGTCGGAAATACCAACTCTGTGGAAACACAAGATGCAAAGAAATTTCTTGATCAGGTGTTTGAAAGAGAGCGTTTCCTTACTTCTATCATAACGGACAATGGGGTTCAACTGGTGTCACATGAGATAGAGATGTATTTTAGATACAGAGGTATCAGACACAAGAAATCAGCCTTGTATCAACCCAAAACGAATGGCATGGTGGGGAAACTGAACAAGGTGTTGAAAGAGACTATACAAAGAGCGATAGCAAACACTGAATGTTGGAAGAAAGAATTGTTGTGTAGGACAAAAAACTCTAGATTGATACCACATATTACCACAGGTATTTACCTCTTGAATTGTGTAAGAGAAGGAAACTCAACACATGACATGTCCTTCCTGGGTAAATGTCAAATCAGGGCATAGTTTGAATCTAGAATGGAATGAGATAAAAAATCCGGAAGTGGGCAACTGAAACTGTCAGAAAGGAAGTCCATGTTTGATAATCGCAAGACAGTCAAGAAAATGAAGATTTTAGTTTGTGACATGGTCAAGATTAAGAATCCTAGAGTTGGTATCTCTAAGTTACAGTCAAAGTTCTCTGTTTCTCAGAGAGTGATTAAAGTACTTGAGAATGCCATGAGCCCTGAAGATCACACAATATGGAATTTGGGTAGAGTAGTGAAGGTCTCTTCTGGATTGGATGCATCCATGGAATCTAAAGTGATTGCAGCTAAAAAAGAAGAAAACGAAAATAAGAAAGAGTTAAGAAGAAGCTTGAGAGTTTGTAAGAAACCTAAATTTTTAGAATGTTTTGTCTAAAAAAAGTAAGAACCTATAGGTGTATTTAAAAGTTTTATTATTAATGTAAAAATGTTGGGACATGTTTCGTGTTACAGATGGTATGCAATGCTTATTGTTTCTGTTGTGTTAAGAAGAAGGATGTGTGTGGTAATCTGACTTGGAATGTGACACAGCAACTATGATGTGTTACATTCCATTGGTTACCATAGAGCTTTGGAATATTCATTTGAGAAGGAAAGCAATTGGGAGCAGAAGGAAGTGTGGTGGATGAGGTGTATATACTGCTGGCTAAAATAAACAATATAAGAAACAACCACCTACGGTATCCTACTTCATTTCAATGTTTAAGATAAAAAAGTGGATTCTTCAGTGAAGAAGGCATACACTGGGGGTTATCTCGCATTGCACCTTGGAATATGTGGTGCTTATGTGGTGCAGTCTTTATTGACTGACTACAAGACTCTTTTTAAGGTGAATCAAGAAGGTGGGCAGTATCCTGACCTTTTGGAATCAATAGAGAGGCAGATGGAAGTCCTGTCCGATATTGCCTTTGATTGGTTGAGGGCGTCCTCTTTGTCCTGTGGGGCATCTGTTGCAGCCAGCTGGAATTTATTTCTTAAAAGTTGGAATATCGACTCCGCACAATGGTCTATGCCATGGAGACTACCTTTCACGGGTTCTTGTCTGTTTGACAAGACCTGGAGAAGAAGCTACATAAAGTCTTTAAAGAAAGGAAACATTCTTTGTCCGTCAGGAGATATCTACATCAAAAACAGTTCTTTTTATGGCATTGTCCAGGTGTAGAAAAGTACCCTCTTTCTTGGCATGGTTACCCCCTTTTTCTGCCTGATGTCAATGTGTTTAACTGTGTTCACTGGGATCCTTCTAACCAGGAATCCAGTGCTTATGCTGTCTCTCCCAAAACTCTGTATTTCACCCACAATTGGCACACTGGTGCCCCTTTTACAATTCCCTAGTATATGGTACCTAGTTACCCAGGGTATTGGGGTTCCAGAGGATCCCTATGGAATGCTGCATATATTTTGCCACCCATAGGGAGCCCACGAAAAGGGTTCAGCAGAACTACCATTGCAGCCTGCGTGAAAAGGTGCTAGCACCCTTTCATTGCCACTTTTCACTGCACCAGGTCACTTATATGTCACCCCTATAGAAGGTCTTCCATCCCAGAGGGCAGGGTGCCAAGTACCTGTGTGTGAGGGTACCCCTGCACTAGCATAGGTGCCCCCATGAACTCCAGGGCCATTTCCTGTGCTCCATGAGTGTGGGGAGTGTTACTCCCTCTCCCTTTGGAAATAGGTGTTACAGGCTTGGGAGGAGTTGCCTCCCCAAGCCACTGGAAATGCTTTGAAGGGCACATTTGCTGCCCTCCTTGCATAAACCAGTCTACACAGGTTCAGGGACCCCTAGTCCCTGCTCTGGAGCGAAACTGGACAAAGGGATGGGGAGTGGCCACTCCCCTGTCCATCACCACCGCAGGGGTGGTGCTCAGAGCTCCTCTAGAGGGTCTCTTGGTTTTGCCATCTTGGATTCCAGGTTGACATGGAACTCTGGGAGCATCTGAGTGGCCAGTGCCAGCAGGTGACATCAGAGCCCCCTCCTGATAGGTGGTCACTCAACTAGGTGACCAATCCCCCTTTCGGGGCTATTGAGGGTCTCTCCTTTGGGTTGTTCCTTTAATTCGTATTGAAAGACTCCAGCAGGAATCCTCTTCACCCTCCACTTTGACATCTGACTGAAGAAACTGCATCTGGAATCTTCAGAACCCTACACGCTGCAACAAAGAAGCTAGATGCCTTCTGCAACATTGTATCTCCAGCTCCTTTCAGCAACTGTAACATTTGCCCGGTCGTGCATCCTCTGAGAACAGCCTGTCTTCCGCCTTCATCAGAAGAAATAAGTAATCTCTATTGGAGTGAAGGAGGCACTTCCCTGCTTCTGCAGACACCAACTGCAATAACGACTGCATGAATCCTCTGTCCTGCTGAGCTGTGTAGATCCTGCATCACGAGTGGTAGACTGAAGTGGTTGTGAGGTCCTCTCTTACAGCTGTCCAACTTGGGTGGAGGTAAGCCCTTGCCTGCCCACGCAGCACAGCACCCCCTTCCACTACATCCTTTGCAGCTGCCAAGGCTTGTTGGCATCCTTTCCACAAGTTCTTCAGGCATCTTGAAGCTCCAGCCCTCAGCACTCCTTCCTGTGATACACATCTCCCTGAGTGGTTCTCCGGCAGCGTGGGAGCTTTTCTAATAGTGCTGTGTGGGCCTCTTCTGTGACTCTTCTGTCCCTGTCCTGTGAGACTCCTGTGGGTGCTGCCTGGGCTTCTGTAGGCTCTCTGCCTCACTTAGGGCCCCTTTTGACTCCCCCTCCTGGGTAGAGTCCACCTGGTCCTTCCTGGTCCCAGGAAGCTACACTTTCTGCTAACCATGAGTTTTGTGTGTACCAAGGCTTGATGGCGGAACACGAAGACGGAAACCAGATTGCAATCCTCCATCCGGCGTGGGACATCACCTGCATCCTCCAGAAACCGACTTCATCTTCTTGGGTGCAGTGCTGACGCTTCTTCTACACCGGTGCTTCACTTCTTGCACCTTCATCCTGGTGGGTAGGAACTCCTGCCCTTCCTGGACTCTGCTGTGCTTCTTGGACTTGGTCCCCTTCTTTTACAGGTCCTCTTGTCCAGGAATCCACCTTTGGTGTCTTGCAGTCCCTTTTTGGCTTTGCATTACTCTTCTTCTTTCCTAAGTGGGTGTTCTGGGGAATTTATAGTGATTTACTCCTGCTTTCCTGGTCGCTGGGGGGTGTTGTGGTACTTACCTTTGGGCTTTCCTAGTACTCCCAGCTCCCAGTCGGTCCCCACTTACCTAGGTGGGGACCGACTCTCACATTCCAATTTTGTTAGTATATGGTTTGTGCTCTCCCTAGGGCCATTATTCTATATTGTAATTTTCACTATATTTCACTGTTTTCTAACTGTTTTATGCCTATTTCTGCATACTAGTGGATATAATTTGTGTATTTATTACTCCCTAAGGGAGTATAGCCTCTATGGTATTTTTGGTATTTGTGTCACCAAAATAAAGTACCTTTACTTTTGTAACACTGAGGCCCTCATTACAACCCTGGCGGTAAATCCCGCTTACCGCTGTGCTGAAGAGCGCCAAAATACAGTCGGAAATCCGCTATATGTATTACGACCCACATCTCGTAATCCGCCACGATACAGACACCCACACAAGTGCGCCACACCAAAGGTCAGTGATAAACTGGCGATACCAAAACCCACACCATCACGCCAACAGGAATACGCCCACACTATCACGACCCACGAATCAATGCTCAAAATACACACACATTTACAAAACACAACTACATTGGACAAATTGAAATACACACACCTGATACACATACACACAGCACACCCACACACCCACACCACTATAAAACACACATACACATTACCCACAAACCCTTACAACAACATTTTGGTGAAGAAGCACAGAGAGAGAAGAGCCAACACTACACCAGCATCCACGAGCACACAACACCATCACTCCTACAACATCCACACACCTCAAACAACACACACCAGCACAACATTTCACACATCACAACAAACATCACCTCACACATCACCCACACCACATCAAGGCACCTCAAAGACGCCCCAGGTTTTCTGAGGAGAAGCTCAGGGTAATGGTGGAGGAAATCATCAAGGTAGAGCCACAGCTTTTCGGATCACAAGTGCAGAACACCTCAATTGCTAGGAAGATGGAGCTATGGCGGAGAATCATCAACAGGGTCAACGCAGTGGGACAGCATCCAAGAACACAGGATGACATCAGGATGAGGTGGAGCGACCTACAGGGGAAGGTGCATTCAGTGGTATCCAGACACCAGATTGGTGTACAGAGGAATGGCGGTGGACCCTCACCTCCTCCCCCACAACTAACAACATGGGAGGAGCAAGTCTTGGCAATACTGCATCCTGAGGGCCTCGCAGGAGTAGCAGTAGGACTGGACTCTGGTAAGTCAAATCTTAATTACCATATTTTCCCTCACCTAATGAACAAGATGACACACACAGATACTAAAACTATGCATTTACACCCCAACAGGACCCATACCCAACGTCACCGGACAGGAGGTTCCAGACATATCCAGTCCCCCCACAGAAGAGGCCCACAGTGATGACAGCGGCTCTGCACGCCTGGATCAAGATGACCAGTCCGGCCCATCAGGGACCTCTGGACAGTCGGTTCCCCTGCCACAGTCACAAGCCACCACAGTCTCTCCCCCTTCAGGAAACACCACCGCAGCACCCACCCAGCGGGCCTATGCCACTGTCCCCAGGACACGTGAATCAGCAGTGTATTCACCACTGCAGGGACCCCAGGCAAACCAACTAACCCAGGACGATCAGGGACCTGGGGTCAGTGGCAGTGGGCACACGGTTTAGGGGACAGAGGCACAGGATAACAGGGAAGCTGGGAGGACTGCTGTGCGACAGGGGGAGGACAGGCCCAGATAACCCACTCTCCACAAGGCACTCTCCAACATCATGGGAGCATACCACCATTCCCAGGAGACCATGGGCACGGTACTGGCCAAGTTTCAGGAGACCCAGCGGCTGCAGGAGGAACACTACCTGGGGATCAGGGAGGACTTGAAGTCCATCAACACCACCCTGGTCACCATTGCAGAGGTGCTGGCAGACCTGGACAATACCATGAGGGACACAGTGGCACACAAACAGGCCCCAGACACTAGCCTAGACGATGAACAGCCCTCCACCTCCGACGGCGCTAGTGGACAGGAGGCCCCGCCCCAGGAACAACAGGCCACCAGCACCCCACCCCCTGCAGAAGGAGAACCAGCCCGCGAACGGTCCCTGAGATCCAGGAACAAAACAGAGAACATTGCCAAGACCCCCACCAGGAAATAAGGCCCTCCTGATTGTCACCCTTCTGTCACACTTTGTAACCCTGTCCACCTTAAACTGCCATTGCCCCCCTTCCTATGCCCCCATGGACAATGCACCTGTGAGACCAAGAAACAGAACTCTACCATGGACATTCCACCATCACCCCAGCCCATTGCACAGCCCCCTACACTTATTAGCACAGAAATAAACACCCTTGAATCACAATTCAATCTGGAGTCAGTCTGTACTTTTACAAATGTGTAATTGCAATCTTTCAGAAATCTAGAAATTCACATACCATGGTTACACAGTTGTTTGGCAGCAGTAAACATAGCAGAGGGCACAAAGTGGGACCCAGATCTGTGAAATGGAAAGCCAAAGTGACATGTCAGGGTCCATACACAGAGGTAAAAAGGCAGATTTGTGCTATGTCCTACAGTAGTGAGATTTGAGAAGCAGTGCCATCCTCTTACCTGTGTCTCACTGGAAGTATTGCATGATGATATTGTTTTGGTTGTTTATATCTTCTTCTTCTGCGTCCTCTTCTTCACTGTCCACAGGCTCCACAGCTGCCACAAGACCAGCATCAGGCCCATCCTCCTGCAGAAAAGGCACCTGGCGTAGCAAAGCCAGTTTGTGTAACATACAGCATGCCACGATTATCTGGCACACCTTCTTCGGTGAGTAGTATAGGGAGCCACCTGTCAGATGGAGGCACCGGAATCTGGCCTTCAGGAGGCTGAAGGTGCACTCTATTATCTTCCTAGTTCGTCCATGTGCCTCATTGTAGCATTCCTCTGCCCTTGTCCTGGGATTCCTCACTGCGGTCAGTAGCCATGACAGGTTGGGGTAACCAGAGCCTCCTGCAAATATTGAGGGACAACTGTTAGACATCCTCCAACCATTAGGGGCTTTCTCATACCCAGACACCTATTTAAACTGTCTGGGGACCTTGGGCTCACCTATTAGCCACACACGGTGCCTCTGGAGTTGCCCCATCACATAGGGGATGCTGCTATTCCTCAAAATGTAAGTGTCATGCACTGAGCCAGGATACTTGGCATTCACATGTGAGATGTACTGGTCTGCCAAACACACCATCTGCACATTCATAGAATGGTAGCTTTTGCGGTTTTTGTACACCTGTTCATTCCTGCGGGAAGGGGACAAATGCCACATGTGTACCTTCAATGGAACCAATTATGTTGGGGATATGTCCCAGGGCATAGACGTCACCTTTCACTGTGGGCAATCCTCCACCTGAGGGAAAACGATGTAGCTGAGCATGTGTTTCAGGGTGCAGACAACACAGTAGAGAACATTGGCTGTGACATCCCTGATGCCTTGGCCACTATTGTTTGAATAGACCCACTTGCCAGGAAATGGAGCACTGACAGGACCTGCACTAGAGGGGGTATTCCTGTGGGATGGCAGATAGCTGACATCAGGTCTGGCTCCAATTGGACACACAGTTCCTGGATTGTGGCATGATCAAGTCTGTAAGTGATAATGATGTGT